>NW_024080636.1:2315825-2742581 GCF_003009895.1 Hyaena hyaena | reverse complement strand
AGTTGGTTAAGCGTCCGACTTTCGCTCGGGTCATGATCTCGCGGTTCGTGGGTTCGAGCCCCGCGTCGGGCTCTGTGCTGACTGCCAGCTCAGAGCCTGGAGCCTGTTTCAGTCTGTGACTCCCTCTCTCTCTGGCCCTCCCCTGCTCACGCTGTCTCTCTCTCTCCTAGAAATAAATAAAAAACATTAAAAAAAAATAAAATAAAATAAAATAAAATATTTCAGCCTCAGCTGTTTCGAAAGGACTTCAAATTAATCCTTGTCCTAAGGCATAAAAAGTTGGAATGCTCTACTAAAAGGTAAAAGGCATAAAAGCAGTTGATTTCGTCCCTAGGCTTCTTCTATGTAATAGAGGCTCTAAATTAGATTTTGGGCTCAATGGTGGCCCCATCAGGGCTGCAGATTCCACCATCTCCTTTAGTAACAAGCGTTCAGAACACAAATAGTTGACCAATCTTATTTTCTTAGTTGAAGTATAATTGACGTATAACATAGTAGTTTCATGACAGATCTTAAATATATCTCATATTACAGCTATATGTGTATTTTCTTACATTGTACTCACAATGCATCACCCTTTAAGAATTACTGAGCTTTCTCTTCCCTGAATTCCACTCTGTTTATTTAACATCCATTTTAGAATAGAATGCTAGCTTTGTATATTGAATTTCTCTGTACACTTGCGTATCTGTTTTATTCCCACAGCCACCCAATGAGATAGGAAGGGAGACAGTACCATTCCATTACCTTCAGAATAAAGGATGACTTGGCTTTAGTGAAACACACTCAGATGGATGTGTTGATTTTAAAAATGGTTTAAAAAATTATGCTTCTTTGGCTTTTTGAGCTGACCAATGTTCCACTGTGACTATAGGCTCTTTTTCTGTTTTATTTGCCCAGTTTTTAGTCTCCTTTTCCTTATGTACTTGAGAACAAATTAAAATTACACTAACTTGCCTTCTCTTATTTAATTTGATAGATGTTGTTTCAATTTGTCAAGGCCACTTTGAGTCTAGTTTTATCTTAGGTTTTAGCAGATGCATTCAATTTCAATGCGCTTAACAAGCATGCTCTCCATCCTATCATGTTGAGATAAGGCCGCATATATTTCATTAGAGATCCATTTTGGCCTATGTATTTATCAGGTGTTTTGACAAGCATGATATTATAACAAAGTCATATGAAGCCCTCCAGAGACAGCAGTTCCCTCCCCATAAGTGTCACACGGTGAAAATTGCTGAAAACTAGAACATTCCTGTTCAAGCAGATGGCCTTCGCTCTCCTTCCTTTTTTGAGTGTGGGACTTACTCCTTTAATTTCTGCATAGTCCTCTGGTTTTGTCTGACTCTGACCTTTGCTTATTTACCTTGGTCTGATTGTACATGTGAACCCACGGTGACCTCTGATCTGACATGATGGGGTGACAGGCAGTTGCCTCGAAACAGACATACACATAACTCAGTATACAAACACCATGTTTGATGCATTTAGGACGGGAAGGCCTTCAGGGTTCAGGGTTGTGGCAGCAGACAGGGATCCCCGGTGCCCTGCTCTGGGGGGAGCTGGCCTGTTTGTTCCCTCCTCTCCCCTCCACCGCCCCAGGGCTGACCACTCCCCTTCCAAACAGATTCTTAACAACCTTCATGGGAATTTAAAACATTTTTACTTCACAGTGTTTTGTTAACTGGATTTGGGTTTTGTTTTTTTTTTTTTAAATCAGTGTGTTAAAGATTCCATTTAAAGTTGTTTGTTTTTTTTTTTTTAGGTTTTATCTAAGTAATGTCTACACCCAACACGCAGCTTGAACTCACAGCCCCAAGATCAAGAGCTGAATGCTCTTCTGACTGAGCCAGCCAGGAACCCCTAAAGTTAATTTTTAATACAAGTTTATATAGATCCTTCCACCATCTCTAATAGGCTAACCTTCTCTGTAGTTTACTTTAGGTTATGACAAAAAAAGCATAATTTGACAAGTATAAAAGTATGAACATATCTATTATGAAAACATAACTGCATGTTAAAACATCAAAAACGGGGCAGTTAGCCTCTCAGGTTATGTGTGAAATAAAGGCATTGTCCTCTGCTTCCCGAATGGCCGCTTGTGTGCTCCCTGAGTGAGCGCTGGACGGGCACCCACCCGAGGAGGCCGCCCGGGTCCTGCTGCAACGTCCCCGCTGGACTCCAGGCCTCTGCTCCTGACTCCCTGTACACGTGTGCCCCGCCATGATTGTCCCTCCCCTGGACCCCTCCCTGCCTTCCTCCCCCGACTTCCTTACACTCCCTTCCTCCCCAGTCCCCTCTCTCTGGCTGTCACTTCATCGTTGTTGCCACAACTCACACTTCTGTCCCCCAGCCTGTGTGTGTCACCCGTTCAGGCACAGGGTTTCATTCATCCCTCTGTTGCTGTGACTTTGAGCAGCTAACAGAGTTGTATGATTATCGCATTATCTGTTTTTCTTAACACGACCTGTAATGACCTTGACACTAAACCTCCAGAGAAAGGTTAATTTTCCTTCAGGATTTGGTTTTTCTAAATTCTTAGGAGTATCATGAAATTTGCAGTATTGAATTTTATTGCTTATGCTGTGTTACAGAATAAGTTGTGACAAATTGAATTTTCCTAAAATCTTCTTTTAGGGGTGGGGGGATGATGAGAGGATCTGTACACTTGATTATAAAATACAACCTATAAGGAATAGACTAAATGCTAAAGGTAAAGGGCCATAAACACAGATATTGACAGTCACTCTGTACCAGGCCAAGTAAGTCATCCCGGAGATGCTGAACTAGTTCCTGCTGACGGGTTAAAAGAGCTAATGCAATGCGACGAGCTAGCATGCGAGGGCAGGCATTCGTTTCACGTCAGCAGCTGTCCGAGTCCCTCTAGAAAAACCAGCACGGATCTGAAGTTCGAACACTGTAAGGGCCCCTCGCTCCCTTCGCAGCGTCAGGGAGCCTTGGCCCCAGGTCGCACGCTGGCGTGTGGGGACAGCACTTGGCAGCAGGGCTCCTGGACTCTGCCAGGAAGGGTTATGTGATTCACGCGTTGAGCCATACAGTTCCCGCACGAGAGCTTGGATTTTCCAGGACGTACAGCTTCCTTTATTCCATATTGTCCCCCGCCCCTTGTCCAGGCCATGGCCGGTTCTGTAGGACCTGAAAGCCTCCAGCTGCAGGCCAGTTTCTTCCCATCTTCCCATTTACTGAAAAGAAGTCTGATAAAGGAAAACCCAGTCAGCCTAACGGTGCCCTCAGAGATGCTATCCTCACCTTTCTGGCTTTGCCTCTCTGCTCGGCCGGGGAGGGAGAGGGTCGGTGAGAGCCCTGGGGTCCTGCCGCTTCCTGTGCACTCCAGCACTTGGCGTCCTAGCCAGTCACTTGCTCAAGGCACTTGGCGCCTGTGCTTCACCTTCATCTATAAAATATGGAAACTGAGAGTGCCCGCTGCAAAGACGGTTGTCCAGAGCACGAGTGACGCTTTGGAAGGTGCATGGAGAAACGTTTGGCGAGTGCCGTGGGCCGCTGTCTGCCCTAGAGGGGTGTTCTCGCACTTTCGTGAAGATGCCTTCCTGTGAGCTCACTCACTCCGGGAGCCATGGTCCACGTACACGTACCATTCGTTAGTGCTTCCTCCCAGGAAGGGAGGCGCCCCTGCAGATGAAACCACCATTTTCTTTTTGTTTTTACTCTTGTGGGAAACTCAAGTTTGGGGAGAGAAGGGTGTGTGGTATTTCAGGTGCAGTGTTAATTAGTGTCTTCTGATATGGCGGCGGCCCACATGGACTTCTTGGGAATTAGATTGTTCAAAGGAGAGGAGGCAGAAGGAAGGGAATAAGACCTGCCTTGTACGTTAAGTAAAGCATTAATGTTCTTTCTTGTGAGTTGGTAATTTTTTGATAATGGTTACCTAAGGCCAAAGTAAAGAGTCTACCCAGTAATAAAATTATTTTTAAATAAACATTTTTGATTGGTCAGCACTATATAAGGGAGATCCAGAATAAGTAAGAATTCACAGAATGATTCAGAACCGTCACACTCCCCCCCGCCCCCCCAGCTGATATGTACAGTATATGAAGACTGCAGAGGACTCTATCGTAGTCTGAGGATTGAGCCTATCATTTACGGGCAGTGTGAAACCACCGGCAGTTTCTGAGTGTGTAATATCACACGATCAGCTTTGTGTCTTGGAAAGGCAGCTCCTGAGAGACGCAGGGAGAGATGAAGTACCAGGCCCACTGGTTGAGGGGGTGTGTGTGGCCTTAACCTACTTAGAGATGATGAGGGCTGAAGAAGTGGCAGAAGGGGACTCAGAAGGAGCAGACCAGTATGAAGATCATTTTGGAATCAAAGGTTGATAGTATCCAGAAACTAGTTAGGTGTGGCAGGTAAAGGAGTGAGGAACGAAGCTGAGGCTTCCCTTTGAAGCAGGCGGGTCAGCAGATGGGGTGGGCTGGGTAAGTCCCCAGTGGCAGCAAAAAAGGGATTGAGGAAGAGAAGGGAGAGCTTCGTTTGGTAGCCCATGTTTGGTAGCTCATGTGTGATGGGCAGGGGGAAATACTGGGCGTGACAGCTCAGCGGGTGTGTGCATTCAGGCTGACCACGCCCCATGACTCTAGGACAGCACTTTCTTAGGACTGGCTGGTTTTTATTTAGCTTTTTGGATAGGTGTAAAATCTGTAAACTTAATCCACATTGCAAGGAAGCGGGAAGAAATCGTGACATCTGTGTCATTTAAAAAAAAAAAACCTTCATAGAGAATTCTGAAAAGCCATCAAAGAAATTAAACTATCATTATAATTACAGCCTACGATATGATTGGAGGTCGGAGGGGGCACAGAAAAGGTAATTTGCTATTTTGGGCTTTCTAATAATTTTTCAAGACATTAACATTATTGACAACACAGTGGAATACCAAACTGCATTTAGTAATAGCGAGAAAAAGCTGATAGGAAACGTTACTTTTGGGGGCCTAGAAAAAACCTCTTGTGCACAGTGTAACACCTCATTTTCTCAGAATTCCAGGATGTAGCCAAAGGCCTGTGTGTGCCGAACTGAGACTTGACAGAGTGTGTGCACTTTACTTTGAGGTCAGATGGGTTCTGAGGTTCAGATTGTCACTGTGTAGGGACACTTATTTTTGAAGGGTCTGAGACCGGTCCACTCACAGGAACAACAGGAAACCCCAGAAAGGACTAAAGAAGAGCCAGCTTAGCAGCCGGGCCGCGGGGTCTAGAGGGGGCGCCGGGCCTGTCGCCAGGCTGGAAGCTCTTTAACTCCTGAGTCATCAAAGGGCAAACTACCTTTTATGACGGAATTAGGAATTACATGTTCTCTACGTAAGAGTAAATAGTAACAACGTTACTCGTATCCTAAAAGTAAGAGAACAGTAGGTAAAAGAAAGCCAAGGTCCTGACAGCCCAATAGATTTGCTGCTTTTCTAGATTTTGTCCATGTGCTTGTTTTACTAGATATAATAATAGTGTAGTAACAGTTGTTAACATGGATCGCCTGCTCTCCACGCGCTGTGTGTGAATCACCACATTTAACCCTCCCCGCGGCCCTCCGAGGTGGGCCTCCTTGGCGCTCCTGGACGCAGCTGAGTCCAGGATCCAGACCCGGAGAGGTTCTGCCGTTAACTGGAGACACTAAGCCGTGTTGCTTTCACTTAATTTTGTAATTTTAGCTTGCATAGTAACTTAGGGTATTTTGTTTTAATATGTGTATAATGTAATTTAGCCCAGTATTCCTGGGCTATATAATTATATAATATATATTATTCCTGCACTGTTAGACATTGAGGCTTCCAGTTTATTTTCTATTTCTTATGCGGCGGCAAACATTTCTACTCATGGAGTTTTGTGTGAGGGAAAACCTCCAGATGTTAAGCTGCTAAGTCAAAAAGTGTGAATATTTTAAGGAATTTTTGATAGACATTATCTTGTGGTTTAACCAGAAAAGATCGTGCCGAGCTGTATGACCATCCCCAGATACAGGAGAGTCCACGTTTTACTATGAGGCAAACAACACTGGGTATATTTAAATTTTTAACTTTTTCCTTTAAATTTTATTTCTTGGGTTAGTGATATTGCAGTTGTCCCCTGTTAATTTTAATGTTTCTCCTCAGTTTGTCATTTTTCTGTGCATCATTTCCCCAGTCTGAATAACTTAAGTCACCTGGAAAATGGAGCTGTATAGAAACCCTTTCTTCAGGAGCGCTGCCTAAAGGAGAGCACTTAGATAAAGCTTTCTCATCTGTAAGTAAGGCTGTGGCCGAGGACTGTTAGGGGGAAAATGAACTTCGCTGGAGATCAGATAGCTTCCTTGGTGGACACTAAACTATTCCTAGAAGCTTTGGAGTTGAGGTGGTTTAAAGGTGGAAGTAAGTACCGTGAGCTGGCGTCCGGCCTGGAAGGTGTCCTCCCGTGTCCTTCTAGTGGAGGTGTGGGTCCCTGTCATTAAGCTTATTGGGTGGAAATTCAGCCGTGGATGACCGTGTCCCAGTAAGCCAGGTACAGTGGGCGATTTGGGCCGGCTGTGCATAGGAGCGGACACTGAACTTGAATTTGCATGTGTCGGCAGCAGACTGCTGGGCGTGTGCCGTAGGAGAACGGAACCGCAGAACCGCCGCGTGAGCAGACACACGGGAGCAAGGTCAACACAATGGCGCGTTTCCGCCCGAAAGAACAAACGTCAGGATGGGAGTGGGACCCGCTGCGGTGACATCAGCTTTAGAGGCATTTCATTTCTTACTTGTTTCACTGCGTGGCTCGTGGAAGAGTTTCTAGTAAAACGTCTTTGTTCATTTAAGTCGCGGGCGTACTCATGGTGACTGGCTCTGTAGAGATGCTGGGTGGCTCGACTTGGAAAACTGTGTCTGTGAAGTTTCGATCTTGGTTGAGCCGGATGTCAGGTGTAGGCCTTTGTTACTTGTAAGTTGTATTTGCTGCTGTTGTTGAAAAGAGCTGAGTTGGTGGGATGATGGTTCATTAAGCAGTAGGATAGTTGCCAGTTGGTTCTCTTTGCTTGTTTCTAGGTAGAGTTCCCTCTGCAAGAAATCAAAATACGGTAGTGCTTTGAAAAGGCAGGCCCTTGAAAACACTGTATTTGTTTGTAGACATGAGACTTTGTACCTCCCAGCAGGCCTGGGCATTTTAATCCACTGTTAGTGAAAAGCACATTTAAAAAAACCTAACAAAAAAAACAAAAAACAAACCTGCTTGCCTGTCACCCGGTCCCCCAGGCAGCAAGTCCCCAGCACTCCCATCATACCTGTTGGGCCACTTAGCACCATGCATCCTGACTTTTCCTGACTGAGCCCACCAGAGTGGCCGGCTCTGGCTGATCAGGACAGGGTGAGCCCGTGTCTAGCTGGCTATCCTAAGAGGCCTGTAATAAGCAACAGATGTCTGGCAGTGGGAAGTGGGCCTTTGGATGCCATTTAAAGTCCTTTATTTTTTTAAATGTTTGTTTATTTTTGAGGGGGGAGGGGCGGAGAGGGAGACAGACGCCTAAGCAGGCTCTGCGCTGTCAGTGCAGCGGAGAGCCTGACCCAGGGCTTGAACTCACAGACTGTGAGAATATGACCTGAACCAAAATCAAGAGTCAGAAGCTTAACCGACTGAGCCACCCAGGCACCCCTGAAGTGATGCTTCTAAAATTTCTTTAAATATTTATTTCTGAGAGAGAGAGGGAGACACAGAATCCGAAACAGGCTCCTGACTGAGCTGGCTGCCAGCACAGAGCCTGACACAAGGCTGGAACCCACGAACCATGAGATCATGACCTGAGCCAAAGTCGGTCACTCAACCGACTGAGCCACCCAGGCGCCCCTGAAGTGACACTTCTAAAACCCGCGTGTAGCCATACCAGTGCAGGCTTCCAGCCCCAGTTTACTATCACCTTACACTGGTCCATTCAGCCAGTTCGAGTTGGCATCTGTTCTGTGCCAGGGACAAATACGTGCACATCGTTAAAATGATATCGTGTTATAGACAGTGACTGGGTAGCTGCTTTAGACTGGGGGTCCAGGTAAATTTCCCTGATGGGCTGAGGTGGGAGTGGTATATAATGAGCCGGGCTTTGAGATCAGAGGGCATTTAGACAGAGCATCCAGGGGCTGTAGGGGGAAACGGGCTTGATGGATATGAGGAACAGAAAAGACAGGATGGTGAGGGAGCACTGGATACGGAGCGGGTAATGAGGTTGGAGAGGTGGGCGGGAGCTAATTTCTGTGGCCTGTGTGAGCAGCCCTGGCACAGAACAACGGGGCAGACGCTGTGCCATTTCCTGAAACTGGAAAGCCTGGAGGAGGAACAGGTTTGGTGGAGAAATCAGAAGGTGTGCTATGTTCATGTTAAGTCTGGATGCCTCTTAGCCATCCAAGTGAAGTGCGACCATTTCAGAACGAAGGAATTCTGATGGGTGGTTTCTTGCGGCTAAGAGCAGCTCTAGCTTCGCCTAGATCAGCACTTAGGTAAAGGGTAGTGAGAGCGTGGGGTCTGTGCAGGCACCAAGAAGTGCTTAACCTGAGTCAGGAAGCCTCGTGCCAGTAAGTCAGAGTGACTTGGGGGGTTTTGAAGAGCGAATGGAGGGAGAACTGGGCACGTGTTAAGAGCTACCCCTCCCTGCTTTCCCAAGCCCTTCTCTCTCGTGCTCTGAAACCCACGGCCCACCAGGAGCACACGCTTCGTTCTCCACTTCGAGCAGCCCCTCACCTGGCTCCCTCCGCGTGCTCCTGCCTCTCGTCCCTCACAGGTGGCCGTAAACACTCATTAGTAGTTAGCACACTCACTGCGGGCCACGTACTGTTCAAGAGACTCTGTACTGTGTGTGCTGAGATGGAGGAGCAGTGTGCGAGGCGCCGTACAGCTGTGGGTGGGTATCTATCAACTGCTGTGCTGTAGCTTCGCTTCCCAGCAGGGCTCTACTCTACAGGCCTTCAGGCACCCTTTCTTCAGGACAGTGAATCACTTCCGGGGGTATTCTGTCTCCAGCAAGGGAGCTCCATTCTCTCAGACCCATCCCTCCCCCTCCTTTGGAAAAAAGAGGGTTCCATTTATGGCAGAAATGCTAACAAGATTTTGTTGGTGAGTTTTAGAAGACCACATTCAGAATTAGCTTCCAGATTAACTCTGGGGAACCCCAGGAAATCACACACACACACACACACCCCACCATTACCACCACCACCACCTGCCGCCTTGGGCCCTCAAAGGCTCTGAGACCACCAGCAAATACCAGTTGTTGCCTTTAGCTTTTTAATTTGACTTGGGAATTCTGAAGCGCCATAGTCATTGATGTATTTTCAGTTTCAGTAATTTTGCTAACGCCATCATGTATTTGTTGCCTTTGTAATCTTACTCATGAAAGAGAACCCACGTGATGGAGCCACCTTTTATCACAAAACCACTGTGCTGACCAGGCTGCCCAGAGAAAAAGGACCTCAAGAAGAGCAAAAGGGACTCTTGCTTTTACCCAACAGAAGGTCTTTGAAGACACTAGAAGAGATTGTTGGCAAGGGGTAATGATTACAGACTCTTGTAGGTCTCTCTTTATTCTTGAATTAGTCCTAGGGATGGGTTACCTGCAAAATCATAATGGTAGCCAAGTCATTTACCACCCAGTTTTTTACCCTGTAAAACGCAGATAATAACTGGACCACCCTATCAGGTTTTAAGAGATAAAATGAGATTGGTCATAACAGTCGATTGTTATTTAAATGTTGGAGGTGGGGGCACCTGGCTGGCTCAGTCAGTTAAGTGTCTGACTTGGTTTTGGCTTAGGGCATGATGTTGTGGTTCATGAGGTTAAGCCCTATACGGGGCTCTGTGCTGACAGTACCGAGCCTGCTTGGGATTCCTTCTCTCTCCTTCTCCCTCTGCCCCTGCCCTATGTCCTCTCTCTGCCTCTCTTAAAATAAAACAAATAAACATTAAAAACATAGTAAAAAAATAAAAATCAGCTATGGAAGAGGTAGTTGTTGAATTTAGTCAGTATTTCTAATAGTAGTCCTGTTACTTCTGAGTTTCCATTTTCTTCCTCTGTTGGAGTTAAGATTGGCCTTTTGCTGTGTATCTTCTATTCTGGGATTAAGCTTCTAAAATAGAAAATAAGGAAGAAAGTATCCATATCCACGAAGATGGATTGAGCCAGTAGTTCTTAAACTTTCTTGGGGATGAGAAACACCTGGGATGCTGCACCTTTCAGTCCTCCTGGGTCATGGCTGTCGTCTGCATTGTTAACACATGCTTCCGGTGGTGACGGGTAGAACACTCCGTGTGTTTAAGTTAGTTCACGAAAGCTACATTGTGAGCTAGTCAACCAGTTTTGGTTACAGTTTCCATGCTAGGTTGGTACCAATTTTTCCCTCCAGTGCAAGGTTTCTGGGAGGAGTGGCCTAAGGGTTTGGACGTGAAATGAGGTGTCTCACACATTATCGCTTCATTAAGTGGCCCCATAAAGCCCTCAGAGAGGGTTGTTGGGATCTGGCACCGGCTTTAGGGGGTGGCGCCAGCGGCCCCGTGGGGAGTTGCACTGGGAATAGTCCCAGTGTGCCAAGACACCCTAGTTTTCTCAGGTTCCTTTCTGCCTTTTTTCTGTAGGACATGCCTCCTCTGTCCCTTTTCAGGTGGCCGTGCCCTTGAAGAACTGGCCGCTTCAGGAGTGGGGTGTTTTGCAAACAACACCTTGACTTGGGCTGAGAAGATGAGCGGGTGAGCGGGCTGGTGAGGTGGAGGTAGATCCGCACAGGAAAGATTGAAACAAACCCAGGGGGAAGAGAGGCGGTAAAAACCCAGAACGAGGGCCTCGGAGGGCTGGGAATTGGCAGACGGAGCTCTGGTGTAGGCTGCCCGGATTCGGAGTCCTGTGACAGGAGGCCTGTGGTGGCAGCGGCTTTGCCGTTCCTGTTCCCAAATCGTCAGCAGCTAAATGCGAGCATCTTGTGAATGAGCGGCTCCCTGTAGTTGGCTTTCTGGAAGCATAAACCCAGCTCCTGGGATGAGCTAGGGAGACGAGGAGGATTATACAGAGAGTCACTTTCCTGGCAGGCAGTTTCTTTACAGAGATGCCTTTCTAAACACAAAAGGTAATTATTTCTCTTTAAATCCAATCCACTGTTTGAGCAAAGGGGAAAATAAAATCACACTAGTACGTAGTCTTGTGCAACTTTTATTTCAGTGTTTTCCACTCTGTCCATAAGCATTTATCTCTCTACTTCGAGAAAAGGCTCTTCTCTTTCTTCCCCCTGGGCTGCCAGGGCTCCTGCTCGGGGCAGCCTTTTCTCGGTTCTCAGGTTCTCAGCTGCTGTTCAGAGCAAATGTGCTAATTACTGGTTTAAAAAACCCCCTGACCCAGACCCCTCCTTTCTAACTTCTTAAAGGGCACAGATCTCTTTTATTTTTAATATGTAAAACTTCCCCTCAACAAAATATGTAACGTTTTATCAAAGCCACAGCTTTCTTTCCCAGCTGTAAAAGATGCCTTCTGATTAGAATTATTTTAAATGGAGTGTATGTACTTGTAGGTAAGATAAATTGTAAAGTGTGTGTAGGGTAAAATTGCAACCTGGAGAAACCCAAGATCTGGTTAGCCTAAAGAAACATCCTTAGCGAAACCTGTGCGGACTTTTTGATAGGTGGAGTTACGAAGAATGTATATTAACATAACTATACATTTTGTGCAAAAGAAAACAAACTAAACCTTTTGTAACAGTTTAATATTTTAGAAAGGGGGATAAAGATTGGTTTTTAACTTAAATTTGACAAGTGGATGAATTTTATTAGGGAAATTGCTTTATATTGCTTTGTCTTGCCTGTAGGTCTTTATTATTGCTGAATCTGAAGACTGTAAGTCCAGAGGAGAGGATTACAGAACATTTAAAACCCGCAACAGGTGGTCAGTGTCTGCACCCACCACGTCCATAGTTGAAGTTCATTCCATATGTGATCATTATAAACTGTTTCAGCTTTGCGGGCACCAAATGATTACTGGTATTAGTACATGTTCAGAGAACATTATCATCAGTAAAGTGTTTATGTTAAGATATATAATTGAGAGGGGGTAATTACTGTGCCTGGTCTGTTAAAAATGTGCCAGTGAAAAGATAAATGTTCAAAACAAGTCCACCTAAGTGGCAGTAGCTGCGGTTAAGTATGATTGCTAGTGGTGGACTGTAAAAGCCAGCTCTTCCTGGATGTCTGTGCTGCTGCCCATCTCCAGCTTGCAGATAAGTCGAGGGGACCCTGGTTGTCATGGGGCCATCCATTCCATGTGGGACCACTGCTGGAACTTTCTCCTTCTGTTTTTATACAGGGTGTCCTAGGAATACCCTACAGGTCATTTAAAAAATACTTCTCCTCCATTGTCAAACACAGGGTTTTATGTGGTTTGGGCATTTTTCCCCTTCATCAGTTTTCTTTTTTTTCTTTCTTTCTTTTTTTTTAAGTTACTTATTTTGAGAGAGAGGGAGAGAGAGAAAGCGTGTGCTTTCACACACACACACACACACACACTCTCTCTCTCTCTCTCTCAAGCACAACTGGGGGAGGGGCATCGAGAGAGAATCCTAAGCAGGCTCTGTGCTGTCATCATGGAGCCGATGTGGGGCTCGAATCCACAAACTGCAAGATTATGACCTGAGCTGAAACCAAGAGTCAGACACTTAACTAAGACACCCAGCGCCCCCCACACACCAGTTTTCTTAAAAGATTCTCCACCTCCTACCTTTTTCCCCAGTGGGATTTTATCCCCAATTTACTGTTGAGAGAATCGAGGTTTAAATAGATTAATTGGGTCTTGCTCATCTAGCTGGTAAGAGGCAGGGCGAGGGGTTGGTTTTCCTTTCTTGAGAAAGATTCTTTCTCCACCCTGGCTTTCTCTCCATTTTTCTCATTTCATGTCTTCGTCTCTTTTTAGACTGCCAGTATTTAAGGCAGGAACCAAGATTCCCCACTGAATACAAGCAAGGCGAATATAGGAGGTGCCCGCTGACTAACTGGAACATGTCTTTCACTGCATTGTTTCCTCCCCTCCACTTTAAAATAAACAAGAAAATGATTAAAAAAAAAAAAAAAAGCTTGCCGGCAGAGATTTATTTTTTGTGATGTTTTATATTATGCATTCCTTTTTTTTTTTTAAATGTTTATTTATTTTTGAGAGTGAGTACAAGCCAGGGAGAGACAGAGAGAGAGGGGGGAGATACAGAATCCAAAGCAGCCTCTAGGCTCTGAACTGTTGGTGCAGAGCCTGAGGCAGGGCTCGATCCCATGAGCTGTGAGATCATGACCTGAGCCCAAGTCAGATGCTTACCTTACTGAGCCACTCAGGTGCCCCAAGATTTATTTTTAGAAGGAAGTTTTTAAGTTCTATCTTGGGGTCACTTTGATAAAGCTTAGTCTTTACCTGGTATCTCACAAGAATATTCCTAATAATGGACTCATCACTCTGAGGCAATAGAGAATAATCAGTTTAATTCAGAATAGTGTAATGTGTTCCAGAAAGTTGCTAGCTTTATCTAGAATGTCATTTGAATTGTCATTTGAATTTAAACCCATTCCTGGTTACTCCGGTTGAGATTTTGTCCTAGGTCTAAAACAAATGGAGTGTTTTAAAGAGTAGGTCACTTGGAGAGCTGGGGCTGTGCGAGTTCTCTGCTCATCATAATCTCGCTGCACTGATGCCCGAAGGACTCCCCTTCCACTTTGTCACCCGGCAAGGGCACCACCACACACCAGAGCTCCCCAAGATACTACTCACAGACTTCCTGGCTGTAGCTCATCACCAAGTCCTGCCGGTTTTATCTCCAAAGTGTCTCTAAGTGCAGCCTCTTGTATGCATTTGCACACCCTCCCACACAAACTTCCATGCTATCCCTAACCTGGCAACGACGTTGGCCCTACATTCGTGCTCACCTGGCTCCCCACCGCATGCGCCCTCCACACCCTGATTGCTTATTCCCGTTTGTTCCTTGTCATGGATGTCTTCCCCGCCTTCTTTGCCTGAGGAGCTCCCACTCCTTCACAACTAGACTGCTCAAGCCACACCCGTCAAGGATGCTTTCCTGACCTTAACGAGGTGGGCACACTACCTCTAAGCTGGAGAGTCCTGTTTACATCACAACACGTCACAGTTCTGCTGGAAGTTCCCTGAGGGCAGATACTACCTGACTTTGGGCCCTCAGTTTGGAGGCCCCTTTGCCTTGCCCGTAGGCATGCAATAAAAATGCATTGAATGAATAATAAAAAAAGGAATGATTTTTACCTTTCTGAAGTTGACACCATTTAAGCAAACCTAAGTATCAAAGTAAAGTCCACTGAGGGTCCAAGGACCCTTGAGCACCCCCATGAGGCGCCTCCTGGGAGGGGTAAGGGACAAGCAGCCCATAGAGACCAAGGCTGGCTCCTACTGACTTTCCTCCAACCCATGTTCCCAGTTTCTGGACTTTGCAGTTTTGTGCTGTTGACTCAGAATGGACACAATAATTAGGCAAGTTAAAAGTCCCAGGAACAGCTCATCAGGAAGTCAAATCCTTTCATCACATTCAATAGAATAACCTGCGTTTCGTGATTCTATAAAGAAGCACCAGCCTGACTTTCACCCATCAGCCAATACGCCCCGTCCCGTCTGATGGAGGGCAGCAGCTGTTCCTGGTTCCAGCACACTGACGTGTGAAAATCCAGATTTCTAAAACAGCAACAACAAAAAAGGTATATGTAATAGAGTCTTCTAGAGAAAAGACACCCTTGCCCAGCTTCACCTTAAACCTAATTTTTCCTTATTTGTTTGCTGAATGGTAAAATGGACATATCCATTGTATAAAGGCATGTGTACATTCCTCGTGTGCTCAAGGTTGTAGCTAAATCCTGGCTTCCTCTGTTTGGCAGATGAAGTACAGAAAGACAAGGAAGGACACTGTTAATGAAGAGAAAAGAGTCCTTTAATCCCAAGCCCTCTGGCCTCATTCAAAGCAGCGTAACTTTACTGTAAATCCATCTGTGAATACAAAGGCAGTAGAAAGGGATTCAGGGAACAAACTCTCCTCGTGGATCAGGGATGCAACTAGGAGACTGCTAGAGCAGCTGCATGTTGACTTTGACCTTGGTCATGCTGTCCTGCATGTTCCACCTCCAGGACCAGCCGCCCCTCAACCCCTACTTGGCCATGGAGACCCTTACTATAGGCTTATAGGGTCGTTTGAGAAGCTTTCCCAAGGAAGCTATTAATTTCAGGGCCAGCAGCAGTACCACTTTTCGATTGGGGTATGGGAGGGGAGTGGGGGTCTAAAAGGACAATTTCAATTCTAGATTATTTTTATACCTGAAGGATAATGATCAGATTAAGGAAGATTGTGCCCGTGTGTGTTTTTTCTCGTGGTTTTGGTGGGAAGCAGATGACTGTCCCAGGAGACAGAGATGAGCTGTTAGGCTCTAAAAGTATTGGGAGGAGCAGGGCCCTCAGCCCCTTGTGGCAGGGGATCCAGAAGCAGCAGGAGAAATTATTCTAGATCATTCTAACGCAAGTGAGTGGGTTTGCATAAGAAGGGTGGGGGTGGGCTGGGAGCATGTGGCTGTGTGGCGGGTGACACTGGTGCAGGCACGTGTAACAGGCAGGGGGGAGTGTCTCCAGTGCAGGGACCAGCCTGCGGGGCACTCTTCCTCGGGCTGCTTGTGCTCAATGTGTCTGCGTTGGGCACTTTAAGATGCTTTTGATCTCCTGCAAGTGTTTAATTTGTACTTGATTGCATGTAGTTTTATTCTTCCTTGTTTATTTAGCACCTTCCAATGCAAAAGTGCTTCACAAAAACACTACAACTAATTGCCATTATTTACAGCGCAAAGCTGACCATCCGCACCCCCTGGAGCCGCTGTCCGGCGTGTGGCAGGTGCTCAGAGCCTCCGAGGCTCTCCTTGTTTCAGGCAAGATACTCAAGGGAAACGTTTCAGAAAAATAATCGTTGAACTTAGTTTGTCTTAATTGAATAGGCTCTACTTGGTTTGTGGTGGGTCTAGTTTTGACATCAGTAACTGCCAAAAATATGACACGTTGTAGATGAAGGTGTGTTTTCCATATTTTTATAAGTCCTAATAATTACATAACTAATTTATAAGACATTTGACAGTTACTTCACATAAGAGCTTTACGAGGAAGGTAAAGCAAATCTTGTTATCCCCATTTTACAGATGATAAAATTGATGTGCTGATTTTGACTTTCACACAGGAGCTGACATCCTCAGGTTCTTTTCCCACCAGCCCGTGCACGGCTGCACAGCCGCTAACTGTGGCATCATGCCGTCGCAGTTTCTCTGAAAAGCCGGTCAGACCTGACACTTCATTTTCAGGTACACACAGCCATCGGCCAGTGAGTGCTGCTAACGTGACTGACTGGCATTTACACTGGCGTCATCCCAGTTTACTAAGAGGTGTGTTTAATGGATTCCGTGACTAAAATTGGTGCATTTGCTAGAGGAGCTCTGGGACACAAGCATACCTTTCAGGCTCGTGTGCTATGCGCCCCACAGAGCTGGAGGGGACCCAGGCACCTCCCTGGCCCCCCGGGGTTGGCTGTGAAACCTTGGTGACTCCAGAGGCTGTAGCCAAGCCGTCTCTGCAGTCTGAGAATGGCAAGCAGCAGCGAAACGCTCAAGCTGGTCTCCTGAGCTTTCGTGGGGGAACATGAGATTATCGAGCTCTAAGGAAGCAAGGATCCAAAACATATAGGGTTTTATATGGATTGCTTTGGCCGACACCTTCAAGTGCTCTTGAAAGAAAATTGATACGATGCAGAGTTGCGTCAAAAAGAAAGGTGCTTCGAGGGCCTTAAAGGGCAGCTCCTTGTGTGTCAGCCATGCCGCTGCCACGTAGCTGGAGGAGATTGCTCCGGCAGCAGAGGCTTCTGTCCTAGATCTAGGAGGTATAATTAACGGTGGGGGGAAAGATCTTGCTGGCAGCCAGAAATGAGCACATACCTTGCTCCACATTCTCCAAGCTCTACCAGCATCAGCTATTAACTCCTGTTGAAGAGTAACCTCATTCGTTTTCTCAAGCTCTCGAATTCGTCAGACCTTCCACTCACTCCACCAGCTCACAGTCACAGTTCCTATGGTGTGCTATCCTGGGGACACAAGAGTGACTCTCATAGTTAAGGGGAGGTGGACAAACACGAGTAAGTAAATAACGTGAGCACGCACAGAGGTGCATGCACGTGAAAGCCATCTCAGGCTTCAAACCTAGGACGGAACCAGTCATCATCAACGCTAATATTACTCTGACCCAAATGCTTCACGATGCTCGTTAAACAGAGTGATTATTCAGGTCGATTTTATATCTCCTAGGAAAGAGTCATTCTGTGAATGAAGAAGCGTGCAAAGTTCTCCCTCAGAGCTTCCGTCAGGTACGGATTCAATCGCTCTTAGGTGATTCAGCTCCTGCAGTTTGCCGCCTCCAGTCAGTGAGCCCGGCCTCTGGGACAGTGAGAAGGGCTGGCGAAAGGGTCAGGGTGGGTGTTGGGCCACTTTCTGTTGTTTAAATATGGCCAAAAACTAAGAATACACCTTATAATCTATTTGCCAAGATAACAGTATCAGAAATGAGAAGAGTTGCTTAAAAATAACCTTTATTCCCTTCAGTAATGAAAATTTAGCTCTTGGGAAGATTGGGCTGTTGCTTGTTCGAAAAACGTATCTTGAGGGGCACCTGGGTGGCTCAGTTGGTTAAGTGTCTGACTTTGGCTCAGGTCAGGATCTCATGGCTCGTGGGTTCGAGCCCGTTGGGCTGTGCTGACAGCTCAGAGCCTGGAGCCTGCTTTGGATTCTGTGTCTCCCTTTGTCTCTGTCTCTTACTCTCTTTCAAAAATAAACAAACATCAAAAGAAAAAGAAAAACGTACCTTGACTTGGGGCACCTGGGTGGCTGTCGGTTGAGTGTCTGACTTTTGATTTCAGCTTAGGTCATGATCTCCCAATGGATGGGATTGAGCCCCAGGTCAGGCTCTGCACTGACATTGCAGAAACTGCTTAGGATTGTCTCTCTCTGTCTCTGTCTCTCTTTCTCTCTTCTCTCTCAAACTTTAAAAAAAAAAAAATGAAAAGCAGGGTGCCTGGGTGGCTCAGTCGGTTACATATCCAACTTCGGCTCAGGTCATGATCTCATGGTTCGTAGGTTCGGGCCCTGCGTCAGGCTCTGTGTTGACAGCTAGCTCAGAGTCTGGAGCCTGTTTTGGATTCTGTGTCTCCCTCTCTCTCTGACCCTCCCCTGTTCACACTGTCTCTCTCTCTCAGAAATAAATAAAGCATTTTTTAAAAAGTTAAAAAAAAAAACCTACCTTGACTTAGAAACCATGATTGAAGCCCCACTGTGTGTCTCAACAGTATTGTGTGGACTTAACCTCCCCTAGGAATGAATATCTCCAAACTGGTAACAGTGTAGTCAGAAACAAAGGACATTCAGCTGTGCAGTGACTTTATTATATTACTTGCATTGCAAGGAGAATAATAGTGGAAATAGTTTCTTCAAGTAAAAAATAAGGAAATAAAAATCCAATTGGAAATGGTATTAGCCTGGGTATTGATTTGGGGTGTAGCTTAGGAACTGAAGACGCTATAGAGAGAAGTCTTTCTATTCTGTCTTTGACACCTGGAATGTAGGAAGTACTTTTCAAATGCTGGATAGTTGAGTGAATGAAGGGGACTAGAAGGCCGCGTGGTATGGTATAAAGAATATTGAGCTCGGGGTTCAGGAGAAAAAGGGGCTACAGTTCAGAGTTACGTGGTCTCCAGCAGGCCACTTTGCCTCTGTTTCTTGAACCAGAAACAAGGGCACTGATGACAGCCAGCGTCCCTTCCAGGTCCAGTGCCACTGATGATGCCAGAATCTGCCTAATAAAAAGTGAGTAAAATTGTGGGTGTTTCCATGAGGGAGAAATTTGTTACATTGAAGAATAAAAAGGAAAACAAAGAGTCCCTTCCTTCCTGTGAGATTTTCTCAGGAAATCCCCACTTCCTCGTCTCCCGTCACTGCTGTAGCACACTGCCGCCAGCTCAGCGGCTTGAAGCACAGGCCTGTCAGGTCTTGGGTCTGGAGCAAGGCTCACTCGGCTCACACTAGGTGACACTAGGTGCCAGCTGGGCTGTGTTCCTTCCTCGAGGCTCTAAGGAAGCACCTGTTTGCTTGTCTCACCCAGCTTCTGAGGCCACCCCCCTTCTTGGCTCCTGGCCCCTTCCGTCTCTGAAACCAGCCCTCAACTCTCACTGCCTCTGGGAGAGCTCCTTTGCGTACGTGGACCCATGTGACTAGACTGGGGCCACTTCTCCCCACCCCAGGGTCCTTGACTGAGTCACATCTATAAAGTCCCTTTGCCATGTCAGGTGGTAGGTTCTGGGGATGAGGTTGGACATCTTTGACTTTTGGGGGCGCAGTTCTGCCTATCTGTCACCCCCATCATCTCCATTGGTATTGGTCAGGAGGGGACAGAAGGACAGTGAGGAAAGCACTAGATGGCTCCCAGGACACCTGAAATCCTAGCCCAGCCAGCTCTTGCATCTCTCTGGGTCTTTGTCTTCCTCATTTAAAAAGTTGGAGAGTTGAAACTGTACCAGGGGTTCTCAGATTGTACCGTGCATCAGAATTGCGTAGACGCTTGTCACAGCACGGACTGAGATGGGCCTTGAGAATTTACCTTCCTTTTTCTGTTTTTGTTTTTTTTTTTTTTTTTATGTGACAAAATACACTTAACATAAAATTGACCATCTTAACCATTTGTTAAGTACAAAGCTCAGTAATAGTAAATCACCATTCTTCTCCAGAGCTCTTCATCTTGCAAAACTGAAACTCTGTGCCCATTAAACACTAACTCCCATTCTCTCCTCCCTACCCCCAGATCATGGCAGCTACCATTGTGCTTTCTGCGTCTGATTTTAACTATTCTAGGTATCTCACGTAAGTAGAACCCTACAGTATGTGTCTTTTTCTGACTAGCGTTATTCACAGAGGATAGTGTCCTCAAGGTTCCTCTGTTGTAACAGGGCGTCAGAATTTCTCTCCTTTTTAAGGCTGGATGATACTCTGTTGTGCGTATATACCACATTTTGCCTGTCCTGAATGGACACTTGAGTTGCTTCCACATCTTAGCTATTGTGAGTAGTGCTAACTGTGAACATGGGTGTGCAAGTATCTTTGAGACCCTGCTTTCATTTCTGAGTGTGAATGCCCTAAAGTGGAATTGTAGGATCATATGGTAATTCTATTTTTATTTTTTATTTATTTTTTTAAGTCTATTTCAAGAGAGAGTGCGCAAGCACGCGCACGTGAACACAAGCAGGGGAGGGGCAGAGCGAAGGAGAGACAGAATCCCAAGCAGGCTCCACACCATCAGCCAAAGCCCAGTGTGGGGCTCAAGCTCACGAATTGTGAGATCCTGAACTGAGCCGAGATCTAGAGTCAGATGCTTAACCAAATATGCCACCAAGGTGCCCCAATAATTCTGCTTTGAACATTTTGAGGAATTGCTGTACTGTTTTCCGCAGCGGCTATTCATTTTACATTCACACCGGCAGTGCTCACGAGTTCTGCTTTTCTCCACATCTTCATATCCTTGCCACGCCTGTTGTTTTTGGATTTTTTGTTTTATTTTTTGTGGGGTTTTTTTTTTTTTTTTTTTTAAATTTGAGAGACAGAGGGAAGGAGAGAGAATCCCAAGTAGGCTCCGCGTCCTACACCAGAGCCCTACATGGGGCTCAATCCCATGACCCTGGGATCATGACCTGAGTTGATTGAAATCAAGAGTCAGATACTCAACCAACTGAGCCACCTAGGCACCCCTGGGTTGTTGTTTTTTTTTTATATAGTAGCTATTCTACTGGGTATGAGGTGGTATCTTATTGTAGTTTTGATTTGAATTTCCCTAATGGTGAGTGATGTTAAACATCTTGTCATGCTCATCGGCCATATGTATGCCTTCTTGAGAAATGTCTGTTCAGGGCCTCTGCCCATTTTTGAAACAGGTGGTTTTGTTGTCATTGAGTTGTAGGAGTTCTCTGTGTATTCTGAATTTTAATCTTTTATTCTACATATGATTTGTAAATATTTTCTCCCCTTCTGTAAATCACCATTCTTACTCTGGTGGTGGTGTCTTCTAATGCAGAAAATTTTTTAATTTTCATGAAGTCCAATTTGTCTTTTTTCTTTTATTATGTGGGCCTTGGGTGTCATAAACCACAAACCACTCCCAAACCAGATGTCATGAAGCATTTGCCCCTCTGCTTTCTTTTAAGAGTTCTATTGTTTTTGGTTTATCATTTAGGTTCTTAATCCATTTTAAGTTAATGTTTTAATATGGTGTCAGGTAAGGGTCCAGCTTCATTCTGCTGCATGTGGACGTCTAGTTTTCCTGGCACATTTGTTGAAAAGACCGTTCTTCCCCTCATTGAACTGGCACCCTTGTCAAAAATCTTTTGACTCTATATGCCAGAGTTTACTTCTAGGCTTTCTGCCCTGTCCTCTGGGTCTGTATCCCTGACTTCATGCCTGGACCACACTGTTGATTACAGTAGCTTTGTAGTTAAGTTTTGAAATCAGAAAGTAGGAGTCTTCCAGTTTTCTTCTTTTTCCAAGATTATTTTAGCTATTTGTGGTCTCTTGAGATTCCAAATGAATTTCAGGATAGGTATTTCTATTAAGAAAAAAATCATTGGGATTTTTGATAGCAACTGCATTGAATATGCGTATTACTTGGGGTGGTACTGACGCTTTAATTATATATTAAGTTGGGGCGCCTGGGGGACTCAATTAAGCATCCGACTTTGGCTCAGGTCATGATCTCAGTTTGTAAGCTCGAGCACTGTGTCGGGCTCTGTGCAGGCAGCTCAGAGCCTGGAGCCTGCTTCCGATTCCGTGTCTCCCTCCCTCTCTGCCCCTCTCACACTTGTGTTCTGTCTCTCTGTCTTTCAAAAATCAATGAATGTAAAAAAAAATTAAATATTAAGTCTTCTAATCCATGAAAATGGGATGGGTTTCCATTTATTCATGTCTTTTTTAATTTCTTTCAACAATGTTTTATAGTTTTCATGGTACAAGTCTTTCACTTCTTTAGTTAATTCCTAAATATCCTTTTGATGCTATTGAAAATATACGTAATTTCCTTTTCAGATTATTCAGTTTGTGTATAGAAATGCAACTGATCCTTTGTGTATTGATTTTGTATATATATTGCTACTTTGCTGAATTCATTTATTCTGACGGGTTTTTTGTGGACTCTTTAGTGTTTGTTTTCTACATTTTAGGTCATAACATATACCAACAGATCATTTTACTTCTCCTTTCTGGTTTGGACACCTCTTACTTCTTTTTCCTTCCTAGTTGCTCTGGCTAGAACCTCCAGTACTGTGTTGGGTAGAAGTGGTGAAAGCCAGCCTCCTCACCTTGTTCTTCATCTGAGAAGAAATGTTTTCATCTTTTTACCTTTAGGTGTGATATTCCCTGTGGATTTTTTCATATATGTCTTTTATTTATATTGAGGTAATTTCCTTCTATTCCTAGTCTGTTGAGTGTTTTTATCATTTAAGGGTGTTGAATTTTGTCAGATGCTTTTTCTGCATCAGTTGAGTTGATCTGTGGTTATTTCCTTCATACTGTTGATGTGATGTATTACAAAGAGCAGTTTTCTTGTGTTGAACCACCCTTGCATTCCAGGAATAAATCCTACTTGGTCACCCATATAATCCTTTTAATATGCTGCTAAATTCAGTTTGCTAGTATGTTGAGGATTCTTGTATCATATTCATAAAGGATATTCATAGTTATTTGTGTTGTGTGTGTGTGTGTGTGTGTGTGTGTGTGTGTGTGTGTGTAATCTATATAAAATGTCTTTGTCTGACTTTGGTATCAGGTAATACTAACCTTAGAATAATTTTGAAAATGTTCCCTCCTCTAGTTTGGGGGGAAAGTTTCACAAGATTTGATATTAGTTCAAATAGTTCAATGCTCAAATAGTTCAAATGTTTGGTGGAATTCACCAGTGAAGCCATCAGATTCAGAGCTTTTCTTGGGGGGAGATTTTGTATTACTGATTCAGTCTCCTTGCTAGCTATATGTGTATTCAGATATTTTATTTCTTTTATGATTTAATCTTGGTAGGTTTTGTGTTTCTGCAAATTGATCCATTTCATCTAGGTTATTCAATTTGTTGGTGTACAGTTGCTCGTACTGTTTTATAATCCTTTTCATTTCTGTAGAATGAATAGTAATCCCCCCATTTTCATTTCTGAATCTAGTAATTTGAGTCTCCTTTTTCTTAGTCCATCTAGCTAAAGGGTTGTTGATTTTGTTGAATGTTGCAAAGAACCAACTTTGAGATTCACTGATTTACTCTGCTGTTGGTTTGTTCTCTGTTTATTTATGTCCATTCCAATCCTTCTTATTTCCTTCCCTCTGCTAGCTTTAGGTTTAGCTTGTTCTTTCTGTAGTTCCTTAAGTTTTTACGTAAAGGTAGGTAGTTGCTTTGAGATCTTTCTTACTTTTAATGTAAGCGTTTATAGCTATAAACTTCCCTCTTAGCACCACTTCTGCTGCATCCCAAAAGTTTTGATATGTTGTGGTTTTATTTTTATTCATCTCTAAATATTTTTTATTTCCCTTGTGATTTCTTCTTTGATCCACATTTTGTTTAATTTGTTCATTTCCACAGTTTTGTAAATTTTCCAGTTTTCCTTTGGCTACTCATTTCTAACTTCATCTCTTTGTGGTCAGCGAAGATACTTTGTATGATATCTTTTTAAATTTGTTGAGACTTTGTGGCTTAATCTGTCCTGGAAGATATCCCACGTGCACTTGAAAGAATGTATGTGTTCTGTTGTTAGGTGGTGTGTTTTGTGTGTGGCTGTTAGAGTGGTTGCTTTATAATGTTACGTCCTCTATTTCCTTACTTCTATCTGGTTTTTCTATCCATGAAGTCTGTTTTGTCTGATAATAGGTTACCACTCCACTCATTTGGTTACACTTGCATGGAATATCTCCATCCTTTTACTTTGTCAATTTTGTCTTTGTATCTAAAGTAAGACTGTAGTGCATAGCATATAGTTGAATCATAAGTTTTGTAGCCATTCTGCCAGTGTCTGTTTTTTGATTGGAAAGTTTAATCCATTTGCATTTAAAATAATTATGATAATGAGCACCTTCTGTCATTTTGCTATTTTGTTCCTAGATGTCTTGTAGTTTTTGTGTCCCTCATTTCCTGCATTACTGCCCTCTTTAGTGTTGTTGATTTTTTTTAATAGTGGAAAGTTTAAATTCCTTGGTCATTTCCTTTCCTATATATTTAATAGCATTTTTTATGGTTACTGTGGGGATTATATGTAATGTTTTAACACTGTAACACTTTACTTTGATTTTTACCAGTTTAATTTCCATAACATACAAAAACTGCCCCTTTGCAGCTCCAGTCCTTTCTGCTATTGATGTTCCCCAGTTACATCTTGATACATTGTGTGCCCCAAAACATAAACTAATAACTTTTTAAAAAAATTTTTTATAGTTTATTTTTGAGACAGGGAGACAGAGCATGAGCGGGGGAGGGGCAGAGAGAGAGGGAGACACAGAATCTGAAACAGGCCCCAGGCTCTGAGCTGCCAGCACAGAACCTGATGCAGGGCTCGAACCCACGAACTGCAAGATCATGACCTGAGCCAAAGCCGGATGCTTAATCGACTGAGCCACCCAGGCGCCCCAACTAATAACTTTTTAAATGTATTGTTCTCTTAAATTATGTAGCAAACAAGATTTGCAGTCACAAACCAGAGTTAACAGTAATACTAACTTTTACACTAATTGGGTTTTTTTCTTTAACTATATTAGTCTCTTAAATCATGTGGAAAACCAAAAATGCAGTTACAGGCCATTGCTCCTATAGCACTTGAATTTATAATTGCCCGTGTGTTTACCTTTATTAAGCTTGTTATTCCTCTGGACGGCGTCACCCAGCAGGACTCCCTGAAGCATATATTGCAGAGCAGGCCTAGCGGTCATCAGCTCTCTCGGTTTTTGTGCGTTTAGCCGTCTTAATTTCTCCTTCATTCTTGAAGGACAGCGTTGCCACTTACAGGATTCTTGGTTGATAGTTTTTCTCTTTAGTCTTTTGAATGCATCGGCCCACTGTTTGTGATCTGCAAAGTTTCTGATGAGGAATCTGCAGGTAGTCTTAGAGAGAGGATTGCTTGCAATGGTTTACTTCTCCCAAGAGTCTCTTTGGCTTTTGAAGGTTTAATTATAATGTGTCTCACTGTGGATCTCTGAGTTCATCTTTCTTGGAGTTCATTGAGTTTCTTGGATGTTTATATGTATGTCTTTAATCAAATTCAGGAAGTGTTCAGCCATTCCAAAATTGTCTCTGCCCTTTCCACTCTCCTCTCTTTAGGGGACTCCCCCAGGGCCTATGTCAGTCTGCTTAATGGTCCCCTTAGGCTCTGTTCACTTTTCTTCAGTCTTTTTTTTTTTTTCCTGTTTCTCAGACTCCATCATTTGCATCATCCTATCTTCAAGTTCACTGATTCTTTCTCCTGCATGCTCCAATCTGCCTTTGAATCCCTCTAGTGAACTTTTAAATTCCAGTTATTATACTTTCCAGCGTTAAGAATTTATTTTGATATCTTTTTAGGTTTTCTTTACTGCTATTTTTATTTGTTCACACATTGTATTCTTAACTTTCTCTTTCTTCGAGCATTTTTAAGATAGTTCATTTAAAGTCTTTGGTGTACTTGCCAAAGGTCTTTTTGTAGGTCTTTTTCAGGGAAGGTTTCTGTTGCTTTATTTATTTCCTTTGAATAGGCCATACTTTCTGTCTCTATGTATGCCTTGTGATTTGTTGTTGTTGTTGAACGCTGGAAATTTGAATTTAATAATGTGATAACTCTGAAAATCAAATTCTCCCCCTTCTCCAAACTTTGCTTTTTGGGAGGTTGTTAGTTGTTTTGGTTTTGTTTGTTTGTTTCTGATTGTTGTATGCTGTCTCTGTGCCTGGGATCAGCTTGAGGTGTTAGCCAAGTCTTCTCAGGTCTTTTCTAAGCCTTTCCCTGGGAACATATGGGTCACTTTCTAATTGCACCCATATGTATAGCTGTTTTTGTTTTTTTATGTTTTTTATTTATTTCTGAGAGAGAGAGAAGCAGCGTGAGGAGGGGAGGGTCAGAGACAGAGGGAGATACAAAATCTGAAGCAGGCTCCGGGATCTGAGCTGTCAGCACAGAGCCCAACACGGGGCTTGAACCCACGAACCGTGAGATCATGACCTGAGCTGAAGTCAGACGCTTAACCAACTGAGCCGCCAGGTGCCCCATAGCTGTTTTTTAACATCCTACTCTTTAATGTCTAGCTCCCAGAAGGGAAAAAAGCAAAAAAATGACAGGGGGAGGATGCCAGCCTTTTAAATCTCCTAGAAGTCCCATCAGCCTGGAGGTGTGGGAGGGGCTTATAACAGGGGAGGTACAGCTGTGGTTGGCCACCTCCGTCTGCGCCTCTGTGACCTGAAGCAATAAGCCATCAAAACAGAGCCCCCTCCCGACACACTGATACTTGGAGAATGGGGTCCTTTTTCCCACCCTGACTCCCCCAGGCAGTGTGCAGGCTGCTCCAGGACCGTGTGCACAGATGCCTGGAGCTTGGCTGAGAACAGGAGATGGATGCTACCGTGCCAGGAGCTGGAATTGACTGAAGTAAGCTGCAGTTTACCATCCGGGTCTTCCCCTGGCAGGTGCCCGCCTGCAACAGACTTCAGACTTCCCAAATAGTTACATCAGACAGATTCTGACCGTGCAATTGTTGACCACGTTGGAAGACAGATTCCTGGTCCTGGCTACTCTACCGTCTTCAGGGAATCCCAAAATTTTCATTTCTGACAGGTTCCAAGGTGATGCTTGGAAGCTACTGGTCCAGGGACTACACTTTGAGAACCACTGAAATTAAATACATACATACATACACACTCTTTAATGTTCTTTTTCTAAGACCCACGTGTACCATACCTTTGTCCTCTGGGTGCAGTAAATTAATTGTGCTTTTTAACTGAAAGAAGCAAGCATAATCATTGATGAGGGGTAGTTTGCTTTCTTAGTGCAAAAGACGTTACCTGTGGTCTGTGGGCTGGTTCAGGGCAGGGAGCATTGAAAAGTCCTGCAGGGGACAGAGACCCGTGCCAGGGTAGGAGGGAAATGGACCTTGTTCACATCCAAGCTTGATTGCTTCCCTTTCCTGTCTGTGAACTTGGGTGATGATAGATCCTGCTATGCAGGTTGCTTTTCATAGGGGGGTGGTCTGTGTAGAATGTCTGATTTTTTTTTTTATTTTAAAAAAATTTTTGTTTATTTCTTTTTGAGAGAGAGAGAGTGTGCAAGCAGGGGAGGAGCAGAGAGAGAGGGGGGGACACAATCTGAAGCAGCTCCAGGCTCTGAGCTGTCAGCACAGAGCCCAACACAGGGCTTGAACTCATGAACCGCAAGATCACGACCTGAGCTGAAGTCGGACACTTAACTGACTGAGCCCCCCAGGCGCCCCAAAAGTGATTTTTTAAGTGTCCTCCCCCTTAACAATCTGGAGATGGGATGGTCCTTGACCTAGTTAATGTGGTCCTTAGCAGGTCTCAGGGGTCCAGGTTCCCTCCATCTTGTCACCGTGCTGTTGTCAGCAGCTTGGGCTTTGTCTTCACAGCTGTCCCCTCATGGTGACAAGAAGATTGCAGCAGGTCTCACCATCCATCCCATCCTCACAGAGGCCGAGGGAGCACACAGCCTGTTCCTGCCTCTTGTCCCTTCTTAAGAGGGGTGAACCTTCCCTAGAAGTTGCTTAAACTGCAGACTTCCCTTCCAGAAATGCTTGCTGCACCCGCCTGTAAATGGCCACCACTGCTTGAGATTCACCCCGCAGGGGAGGCAGGGCCTGGAGCACAGGTGCCCTGGATTAGCTGACGGTTCGGGGCTCCCGTAGTCAGAAGGGGGGCGGGCGGCAGGAGTTGCTTCTGAAGGTGCTGTGTGGCGCTGACAAAGGTAGGGACGCTCCCGGGCCCCTCAGAGTGTTGCCAGCTGCCCGTGGTTTACTCCAGGCCAAGTAATCTTCTGTTTCTTGGCCAGGGTGTGAGGGCACATGGCAAACGTTTACTGCTTGCCAGCACCCAGAAGGATGTTGGTCTTCTGAGAGGAAGGCAGAGCCCCTGAAGGACCCGTCCCACAGCCCTGGTCCGGCCCGGTTGGTCTTTGGAGGATGCCAGGCGTGCTCGGCTCGGGTCCGCTCTGGCCTGGAGCCAGGACGCGCTCTGGTGCCTCGGGCACCTCATCCGGACAGTGGGGAGGTGACGGGACTGGCCGAGTGGGTTTGCCTCAGTGGCACACAGGGACACCCAGCGCATGGTGGGCACTCGGGCTGTGCTGTTGCTGGCACTGATGTCGTTTTAGCGCCAGCATCAGGGAAGCTTGACCCAGCTCCCTGTCGCCCTGGGCCTGCTGCTGTGTGCGGGGTGTCCCGGCTGTCCCGCCCATTCCATGGCGCCACCCGGGTGAGCTCCCCGCCACCAGGTAAGGCGGTCCTAACTGCTGCAGACCCGGAGGCCGCACTGTCCCCCGAGAGGCTGCCACGTGGGCCCTGCCTTTGCACGAGAAAAGAGGGAGAAGGTGCCCTTTAGTCCCTTTGTCTCAGGGGCCCTGAGGGCATGTGTGGGCATTCCTCTCCCCAAGGATGACTGCGGAGGCAGCACTTTTTCACATTCCTTTTTCTAGAACCAGGAACAAGTGTCTGGGCCAGTCAGGTAGCCTTATCTGGGTGTGCCTCGGCCACCTGAAGTGTCTGCCTCCTTCCTCAGTGGGGCCGATTTGGTTGAATTTTACAAATAATGGTGACTGTCGATAGGTCACATTTCCTCTGCGGATAGGACCGAGTGCCCGCAGCCGCCGCATCACAGGGGTGAGAGAGGCGTGCCCCACGTTAAGGAAACCCGCCCGTGAAAGGGGGAGCGTCTCACCTACAGATAACGCCTCACTAGCCGGGAATTTGTGGCAGGTGTCCGAGCGCATTTAAAATAGGGTTTGTGTATAAAAATACCGTTTGCAGACAGGAGCCCATCTTTTTTGAAAAGGGAAATATAGTTGTATTGGGCATTTGGGATAAAGTAGAATAAAAATAAAATCTTACAAATATAAGAACTAGAAACCAAATTCCACTTTTAATTCGACAAGATTTATATATAACTCTACTATCTTACCCTCTCCTCCTACCCCAGACTTCCACAGCAGAAATAAACAGGCAAGATGTAGCATTTTAGGGTGCCGCAGGAATGAGGAAAGGACGGGCACGCATGTGTGCGGGCGGGTGGACAGGAGCAGCACCAGAGGCGAGTCTGGGGACCCCGCCCCACCTCGGTGTTGTGTTTGATCGATTTGTGGACATTTGTGAGGCGTGGCCTAAAACATTATCGCTGGATCCTTTCCACCATGTGGTCAGTGGGTGGCAGTTAGCAGTTGACCAGCCCTCCCCCTCCCTGCTGCACGCGCGCGCACGCACACACACACACACACAGCCATGCTGTGCTACAACAGATGGGGCTTAGGGAGGGCCCGGAGGAGAGGGTGACTCTGGGACGCTGACGTGCCACACTTCTCTCTTTTCAGAAATGTTCCCACTGCCAGGAGGCAGGTGCCACCTTGGGCTGCTACAACAAAGGCTGCTCCTTCCGATACCATTACCCGTGTGCCATTGACGCAGGTAAGACGGGGCTGCGCGCCCCTGTCCCGAGCAACTGAGAGGTGGGACATACACTTTGGTTCCCTCCCTCCCTTCTGTCCTCTCTCTCTCGTTCTTTTTGTATCTTCTGACCCTGCTGTTTGTCAATTCTAAAGGAATGCAGAGAGGATAATAAAAAGGAGTGAAATGGGGTCATAATAACAGTTTTATTCATGTAACTCACATGATTCACTATTTAAGTGTACAATTCAGTGGTTTTTAGTAGATTCACAAAGTTGTGCAGCCATCACCACAAGCAGTTTTCGAACATTTTCATCACCTCGTAAATTCCTACCCATTAGTGGTCACTCGCCCTCCACCCACCCCAGCCCCTGGCAACCACTCATCTACTTCCTGTCTTGGTGGATGTGCCTGTTCTGGGCATTTTGTGCAAGTGGAATCACACCGTATATGCTCTTTATGACTGGCTTCTGTCCCTTAGCGTAATGGTTTTCAGGTTTATCCGTGTTGTAACGTGTGTCACTGCTTCATTTTTACTGCCAAACCATATTTTAAGGACACCATATTTTAGGCCATGTTTTATCATTTATCAGTCGATGCACATTTAGGTGATTGTTCACTTTTTTTTTTCCTAATGTTTATTTTTGAGGAAGAGAGAGAAAGAGAGACAGAGCGTGAGCAGGGGAGGGGCAGAGAGGGGAAGACACAGAATGTGAAGCAGGCTCCAGGCTCTGAGCTGTCAGCACAGAGCCTGATGCTGGACTCGAACCCACGAACTGTGAGATGATGACCTGAGCCGAAGTCAGACGCTTAACCGACTGGGCCACCCAGGCGCCCCAACTTTCTCATTATTATGAATAATGCTGCTGTGAACACATGCACGTCTTAATTTATGGAGACTTTATGCTTTCACTTCTGTTGGATTTAAGGAGTAGAATTACTGGGTCATATGGTAACTCTGCATTTAACTTTTGGAAGGATCATCAGACTTATCCAGAGTGGCTGAATCAGTCATTTCACATCCAGCTGGCAGCGTGTGAGGGTTTGTGTTTCTCCACACCCTCACTGACCCTTGTTACCTGCCTGCTGTTCTCTAGCCTTCCCAGGGGGCACGAAGCGCCACCACATTGTGACATTGAGCATTCCCCTGATGGTTTCTGATGTCAAACATCTTGATGAAGTTCAGTTCATTCATTTTTTTCTTTTGTTGTTTATGTTTTTTGTTGCTTGTTGACTTTCCTTGTAGCTTTTTAAAATTTTTTAATGTTTATTTCTGAGAGAGGGAGAAAGATAACGTGAGCAGGGGAGGGTCAGAGAGAGAGAGGGAGCCACAGAATCCGAAGCAGGCTCCAGACTCTGAGCTGGCTGTCAGCACAGAGCCTGATGTGGGGCTTGAACCCACGAACCATGAGATCATGACCTGAGCCAAAGTCAGACCCTCAACTGACTGAGCCACCCAGGTGCCCCCTATCTTTTTTTTTTTTTTTTTTTAATGTAAGAAACTGTTGCCTACTCTAGAGTCACAAAGATTCATGCCTATGTTTTCTTCTAAGAATTTAGCTCTTTACACAGGTCTTTGATCCGCTTTGAGTTAATTTTTATATATGGTGTGAAGTAGGAGTCCACTTCATTCTTTCCATGTGGATTCCAGTTGTCTTAGTGCCATTTGTAGAAGAGACTGTTCTTTTCCTCATGGAATGATATTGGCACAACTTTGTTGAAAAGCAGTTGGCCGTAGATGGATGGGCTTATTTCTGAACTTTCTCCAGTCCCACACAGTCTTGATTACTGTAACTTTGTAGTAGATTTTGAAATTGGGAAGTGTGAAGTCTTCCAGTTTTATTCCTTTTTTCAAGATTGTTTTGGCTATTCTGGGTCCTTTGCTATTTCCTGTGAATTTTAATTAAGATCAGCTTGGTCTATTTCTGTACAGAAAAGCCATTGGAGCTCTAGGGATTGCACTGAATCTGCAGGTAAAGCTGGGGGTTTTCCCACCTTAACCAGTAGTATGGCTTCCAGCCTGTGACCAGGAGAGGTAGTTTTCACAGTTTAAGTTTTGCACTTCTTTGTTAAATTTATTCTTAAGTATTTTACTGTTTTTGGAGTGATCGTAAATGGAATTGTTTTCCTAATTTAATTTTTGGATCGTTCATTGTAAGCATATAGAAACACACTTGATTTTGTTATTGATCCTGTATCCTGCAACTTTGCTCAGCTCATTGATTAACTCTAATAATTTTTTAATGGATTTCTATATATAAGATACATCATCTGCAAATGGGTAGTTTTACTTCTTCCTTTCCAATCAGATGCATTTTATTTCTTTTTCTTGCCCAGCTGCCCTGGCTGGAACATCTGGCATAATGTTGGGCAGCGATGGCAAGAGCCGACGTCCATGCCTTGTTTCTGACCCGTTAAACCCGATGATAGCGATGGGGTTTTCATAGATGTTCTTGTGCAGCTGAGGAGGTTCCCTTCTGTCCATAGTTTGTTGAGTGGTTTTATCCTGAAGGGATATTGCATTGTATCCTTTTTAATGTCTGTTGAGATGATCAGAGTAGTGTTTTTGCAGTGTCCTGACTGTTGGAAGAAGGGGAAACTTCGTCCAGGAAGTTTCATCCAGTGAAGGATGCAAAAGGCTTAATTTTTTTTAATGTTTATTTATTGACTTTTGAGGGAGAGAAAAAGAGTGCAAGCAGGAGAGGTGGGGGGAGAGAAACCCAGGCAGGTTCTGCGCTGTCAGCAAAGAGCCCAGTGCGGAGCTTGATCTCCTGAATCGTGAGATCATGACCTGAGCCTAAATCAGGAGTCCGATGCTTAAACCGACTGAGCTCCCCAGGTGCCCGAATGAAGTGTTAAATTTTGACTCAGAGCTTTAGTCTGGAAAGTCCTCTTCATCTAGACTCTTGTCCTTTCAGTGGACGTTTTCACCAGTAACTTGTGAGCATGTGTCTAAGGACTTCGCCTCAGCAGCCCTTGTAATACAGTAAAACCTTGGATTGTAACTCTTTCTGTGAGGGTTCCACAGATGAGCAAACATTTCTAATAAATTCTAACTTGATAAACGAGTGACGTCTTGCGATACAAGTGGTACGTGACGCCAAATGTCACGTGATCACAACTGAGCCAATGGTTCTTGAAATTCGCTTTGATACATGAATGCTTTGGATTATAAGCATGTTTCCAGAATGAATTATGCTAACAAACCAAGGTTTTACTGTACTTTCATTCAGGAAGGAGGGGGAGAAAACTGGGAAGGTCCGCGAGAGGGCAACGAGTGACTGGGTGCTTGTTTCGACCGAGTGCTTGAGGGGCAGGCGTGACCCTCCATGGAGGCAGCCACCGTCTCTTAGGAGGTGAGGTTTCATTTAGAATTGGGAGGGGGGAGGGGAAGGCATGGCTGAGCAGGGGCGCGAAGCAGGTACAGCTGCGTGACGCACACAGAGTAGAACCTGACGGGTGGGGGAAGCACGTTCATGTGGACGCCCCTTCCTTCCAGCGTGGTGGTGGCCTGAGCTGCCGGCTCTCTGCCTCGCACATCCTTCTTGTTCCGCTTTTCCCCCTCTCTCTGATTTTCCTTCCAAGTTTCCACGGGGGGCACAGATGAAAACCAGACAGATCCAGAAAGACAATGCTTATGCCAAAGTTAGTTCCCATAAAAGTGTGCATTTGCACGTTGAAGGGCAGCTGGTGGCTAGGGCGCTGCTTGGCCAGAGGGAATAAGCCTTAAAATGTCAATTCAGGGAGTTTGGGCTTTAGTCCGTCCCTCCCACTCTCTTTCTTCCCTTCCCCTCCATGTTTCTGTGTTGAGTAGGAGCTGCATTCACCCTGGGTCGTGGGCCAGCATATTCCGTAGTACAGCCGCTCGGTCCTCTCTCTCAGGAGCCAGCCGCTGCCTTTTCTCATTGTTATGATATTGCCTCAAGTTACATTCTCTTTCTAGTTTAAGCTTCATGGTTTTTAAATGAAGATGTTTAAACGTATTAAGTTTGTGGCAGTTGTTTATAATTTTATGTGGGGAATACTGCAAGATTTGGCTCTCCCAGTCAGTGGCCGGGTGAGAAGTAATCTCCTGTACTGAGGCTTTGCTCAGAAACATCCAGTGAGCCACAGGCAGATAACCTTGTACCCCCCCCCACCCCCGCACTAGTGCGCTTCCTGTCTGCACCCTGGGGTCCCAGCCAGGTGAGGGACCAGGCTCATAGCCTGCCTCCTGGCAGTTTCTCTAGGGATTAAGCAGTGTAAGTAGGACTCTCTGCCATGTTGGGAATGTTCTAGATCTGTACTCTCCAGCATAGTAGCCACAAGCCTTATGTTACCACTAAGTGCTAACCATGTGGCTCATTGGGAATGAGAGACTGAATTTTTACTTTAGTTCTTTGTATTTAAACTTAAATTGTACATGTCCCCATGTGGCTAGCGGCTGGGAAGCCTGGGCTTGGCACACCGCCTCAGCCACAGGCGGTGGGCTGGGTTCTCTGGGAAGTGGCACGGGGCTCTTCCTCCTCCGTGGGGAGGCCTGCCCCATCGGCCACTCTGCAGGGGAGCAGGGGCTGCTCTGCCAGCTCAGGAGCAGTAAGTAAACAGTACTTGTCACTCTCTGAGCCTGTCTTGTGGGGCCTGCCCAGGTAAGTGGGTACCATGACTATTTGGCAGAAACTGGTGGCCAAACATCGAGTGAGAGGGAGGCTCCCTGGGCGGGGGGCGGCCGGGGCCAAGGCCCTGACTTTGCTGTGCCAGCTGCCCCAGCTTTGCCACTGGTCCATGTGGAGAGCTGGGACCAGGGAAGCAGCGTCACAAGGTGATCGTGTCCTGGGATTTATCGGTCTTCTCTGATGACCTGAGTCACAATGATCTGGAAGCCCGCGCTGCTCTGTGGGGAGAGATGCTAGTGTTTATCCCACGGGGTCTCCTCGGGAATTCTCTGCTATATGTGATGGATCTCTGTGTCCAGGAAGGGCGTTCATCGATTGACTTCCTTCCTAATCATGGGAGAAGCCCCTGGGTTTGAGAGTCCCCTCTACTTGGAGTAAGGACCAGCGCAGCACTTTCATCTCTGCCTGCCCGGCGGCCACCCAGACCTTTGCAGAGCTGGCCGTGTCTGAGGGAGAACTGTTATTGCCGGGGACATCTCCGTGGAAACAGCATCTTGTTCTCCTGAGGGTCTGTGGCTGCCGCAGCTTCCCTCCGCCTGTTGCCGGGCCTGCGCTTGTGACGTCATGGTAGGCTGTCCTGGGCTGCGGGTTCCGTCACGGGCGCCGGCTGCGGCTCCGGGGAAACGCAGTGAGGAGAACGTGCGCGCTGCTTTAGAGACAGTAACTCAGTAATGCAGCGAGCTCAAGAGCTGGCAGCACGTTAGTAACTACTGTGCATAAGGAGTCCAGCGTGGAGGGGGCTGTCCTCTCGCCCTCAGGAGGAGGCCCAGCCGGGAGCTCGCTCTCTGCCGCCGCCCTTGCAGCCGCCTTTGATCTTGCAGCTGTGGGTTCAGGGCCCTGGGCAGTTATAAACAGACTGGTGTCTGGCCCTTCCCCGGAGGGACCGCACTCTGCACCCCAGAGCCAGAGCCAAGGCCTTGCCGTGCCCTGATAGTCGCCGCCTCGGGCCCCCGGGCCCAGCCTGGAGTGTAGCCAGTCTACGCACTAACGATAGCTCTGAGGCAGATTGCAGGTGAACTGGTGACAGCGTCCGGGGCCTGGCACATCTGAAGGCTGTGAGCCCTCCCCTCCCCTCCCCTCTTCTCCCCCCTCGAGTTGACCGTCCGTCCCCGGGGCAGATATGGCTGCATGCGGGAACCTGAAGCTCCGAGGAGCTTGTTGTGAGGAGCTCAGGGAAGTCCCTTCTGCCTTTCGTTCAAGCAGAGAGAGAAATGAGAGCGGAGTCCTCTTCTGGGACGTCCGTGCTTGTGTCCGGAAGCCATCTTGTTGACGAGACAACCTTGTGAGTCTTTTCCAGTGTGTGTGGTGATCGGCAAGCCATTTACTTTGACCTCAAGGTGTGCAAGTGCTGACCTGGCCCCCTGGCCGGCGCAGGGTGGCGCTGGGGCCTTGAGGCAAACACGTGAGAGGCTGGCCGGCCGAGCGGGGCGGGCACCTGCCGAGAGACCTCGGGAAAGGCCGCCCGCGCCTCTCCCCCGGCAGGGGCTGGCACGAGGCCGCCAGGAAGGGGCCCCTGCGCCCTCGCGGGTGTCTCAGCCCCCTGGCCCTGGCTCTCGTGCCCGCCGGCGTGAGGTGCGGCTCTGACGGCCTTGGGTGCCACGAGCCCAGATGAGAGCGTTGTCGGCAGCCTTCCTGCGTGGGGGCCGTTGCCAGCGGTGGACACGGTCTCCGGCAGATTTTGTTAGGAGACTTCCATGACATGAGCTCTAGTTGTTTGTAGTGGGTAGATTGTTTTATTTCTCTTCTGCTTTTTAACTTAGAGGGGCCATGTCTCCTAACTTCAGACATGTTTTACCAGTGGTCTGTCACAGCTGGTGACTCCTCGTTTCTCAAAATCCCGTGGCATCGAGGTGACCAAGCCCTATGTGGGCTGTGCCGTTTGTTTCTCTTTGGCCCAAACTAGAGACTGCCAGCAGGCGGTGCTGCCAGAGCCCAGGTAAGAAGCAGGCGCTTCCCGTGAGCCCAGTTGTCTGTCCCCTGCTGCGCATAAGCTCTGGCAGATTGGAGCGGCAGGAGCCTCTGTCACGCCGTGTACTCGTGGGGTTTAAATTAACACATTTCATTTACTGCCGTGCTATTTGCTTGCAGGGGGAGGGCGCAGAGGTTAGCCGGACTTGCAGAGCCCCTGTGCCCTGAGGCTCGCCCCGGCTGCTCCGCCCTTGCCTGGGCCTTCAGAGGCTCCAGGGGGAGGCAGTGATGGGGCAGGCCTGGCCCAATTATGAAAAGGTCGTTTCCTGTTTGTGTACGATACAAGGGTCAGAAGTTTTCATTTGTGTTTTCCCATATTACTATTTCATTTGAAATCTGTGGATACACAGGCTGTGAATTTGGACCTCGGTTTAAACCGGAGTTAAATCATACATTTAACAAGGCTAAGTACCGTGGCTGCCTCCCGCCATGGTGCCCGGGAGCTCTCTGAGAATGTGCGATCAATATTTATTAACATTCTGCCATCACATCTTGCACCGGTGACCTGGCTGTCGGTCTCCGGGAGCTGTGGTGTGCAGAGCGAATTCATTAATTAGATCTCCTCGCCCCGCTCCACACGCTACCCCTGCGCCACGGAGTTCGACTCACCTGGAGGCGGATGCGTGTCCTTGCTGTCAGCGAGGATGCTGTCACCGCGTTAAAAGTTGGAATGAATCATTTTCCTCCAAGGATTAGTAACCCCCTCATGGGATTTCGCTTCCCCTGAAGCATTTAGTGTGGATTATGTGGTTCGTGTCAGGAACTTCTCCTGTGTCTCCGTGGGTTGTACAGCAAAGGTGATAGATAGCAGGGCTCACAACAGAAAGGTGCCTCCGGATTTGGGGTATTTTCACGGGGAAGCTTCAGCTTGGGCCTGTGGGAGGGGCCTTTCCTAGAATCAGGGGTTTTAAAAGTAAGATTCATTGGAGCTTGTTTCTTATTATTAAAATAATGTGGTGTAATCGCAGAAATATGTAAAAAAAAATAAAACCAAATCGCCTATGTAGTCTCGCTACCCAAAGAGAAACTCTGTTAGATTTTGGTAAATTTCCTTTCTTTTTAAAAATGCATACGTAACACGCTTTGTTAAGGTTAGGACTGTACTTGCATATTTATGTATCCTGGTGTTGCCGGCCACTTTGTGTCAGGAGTGTTTCCCTGCACCACCGGCTGCTCTGAAACACTGATGCTTTGAGTGACTGCTGTTCTGTCGTGTTGCGGCCCCGTTGTCTACTTGGAGGGGTCCCTGATGTTCTAGAAACCCCAGTGTGAGGGCCTCCCGCCTCCATGTCTGACCCTGTCAGTTCCGGCTCGCGTGGCCCCACTCCCCTTGGGCTGTGCCACCCGCCTGCTCTGTCTGACTGTCTCTCTCTGTCTTGCAGATTGTTTGCTACATGAGGAGAACTTCTCGGTGAGGTGCCCCAAGCACAAGGTGAGTCAGAGCGCATGCCCCCAGCAGGCTGCAGCGGGGGCGGGGGGGGGGGGGTTGTCTACGCAAGCTACAGACCAGAATTCAGAGAACCCATGCAGTTGGGCTGCCGCCTGATCCTGGCCCTGGGAGGGTGGAGAGGCCCCGTGCTAGAGGGAGACCTGTGCCCCGAGGTGCCCCCCACCATGTGGTGTGCAAGGCTGGGAGAGACGTGTGGAAGCACAAGGTGTGTGTCTGATCGTTAAGAGAACTGCGAAGATCAAACTCAATAAAACTGCTGATTTTCATTTTCGTTTAATGGAACCCCAGTTCACAGGTTGGCACGAGGTAAGGTCGGTTGTAGGCCTCGATGCGTAATCAGAGGCGTTTTCCCAGACTGAGTGACTTGACTCCAGGGCTTTGCCGGGAAACTCAGTCTCTTCTAGGTCTTACCTCAGCGGAAGCAGCCGGTGGTGCGGTTGCTGGGCCGCCACCACTCGGTTTCCCACGTCATTCAAGAGCCTGTCTCTCACTGTGGCCCCTTGAGGAAATGACGGAGGATCAGGGATGACTGGGCTATCCCTGAGCCAGCACGTGTGGCAGGGGAGGGGAGGGGAGGGTGCCGAGAAGGAAGCCAGCCCCGGAGAGGATGGGGGTGGGGGGACCGCCGAGAAGGTCTCTCGCCACCTGAGTTCCCTGCAGCAGCCGTGCTGTCCTCTGGCTGAGGTCACACTGACACCTGGTGGTCACTGGACGCTCACTGGCTTCCGTCTCAGGCCTGAGCGAACTAAGAGGTTGTCGACTGGTCTGCCTTCAAAAAAAAAAACAAAACACTTCTGAAAGATACTTACTCCGGCTTTTCTTCAAAATTTACTTCCAGAGATGGATCCCAGGATCTTATAGTCTCTTCTCTTTGAGTTAATTTGCCTGTTTTTTTGCTTTTTAAACTTCCCTAATGGTCACATTTTGTCTCAGAAAACCCTGTCTGAATATCTCCTGTTTGTCATTCAATACTGACTCTCTGCTTTTTCTTTCCTTTTCCATGTGCCGTTCCTCTCCTCGCCTCCGCCCCCCCACCCCCCACACTGTTCTTCTGACCCTCCTGTCTTGTGTCCTTGGCTTTGCCGCGTCAGCCTCCCCTCCCGTTCCCCCTCCCCCCCTTGCAGAACAAGACAGCGAAAGGCAGCCTCAGCACAGAGCAGTCGGAGCGGGGGTGAGGGGGGCAGAGTGCTCGTGGGAATGGAAAGTACAGCAAGCACAGGTGAGTCGGGGCCGGCGCCCCTGCCAGAGTCCCGGGGGGTGTCATGGCCTCTGCCCTCCTGCTCGCCCCAGGCCAGGCTGCACCCAGGCCTCTAATCACGTGGACTGCCGGCACCAGGTGGCTAAAGCATCTCCCGAGGAGGGTTCCATTGCCCATCGGAGCTCACGGTGACCGCGCTGACGTCAGGCCGTTTGTGTGTGACAGGCCCTGCCAGCAGCCCACCCTCTGTCTGGCTCAGAAATGCTTCTAGCCAGGGGGCTGTCCTTTTTCATTGACTCCCTATCTGTAAAGCTTACGGTGGCTTTTCCTTTGAAAACCAAAAAATTCCCCAGTTTTGTTCTTTGAAATCTCATTCCCAAGTACCGTGAAGGACTCCTTTGCGCAAAAATACACACAGAAAGAAAATCCCCTCAAAGATTTAGGAGACTTTAGCATCCGATTTAATCTTACTCCTAAAAACCTCAGGAGATTGAGTTGTGCTTTTCTGCAAGTGTCTGGGCTCGTGGTCAGCGCGGCGGCGCGGGATTAGAGGACCCGTCCCCAGAGGCAGCGGGCGTCCCCTGCTCCCCCACCCCACCCCCCACACGGAGTCACCGAGGGCTGAGGAAGAGAGACCATAAAGGGAAGAAAAAGAAAAGCCAAAAAAAAGTAACTTGAGGCAGTTGCTCCTATGGGGGGTGGGGGGACCAATTGTCTCAGAAATGTTCACGAAGGGATTATTTCTCCTCAAATGAAGGGCTTGTGTGTTACTGCAGGCACCTGAGAGCCACCCACCAGTGCGCTCAGAGCCTGTGGCACGTTCCCTCCCCCCTTACAGCCGGCAGGTTCCACCTTTCTCTGGAATACCTACCAGTAATTTGAGGGAAAAATATTATTTGTCTCAGATAGCGGTGGTTTTCATCCTCTGAGAAGTCCTCGGGTTTAGGTGGTCCCAGTACGGAATTCCAGAGAGGCCGCCTCTGCTCCGCTGCAGAGGCCTGTGGTGCTTTCTCAAGGGGGCTGTCGAGTGAGGCCTTTCTCCCTTCCTCTTCCGGGGAGGGGTAAGGAATGGAAGGGGTGGAGCAGAACAGGTGGTTGGGTCACAGCAGCAGCCCCTGCGTTTCTGGAACGCACCGGGGCCACTGGTGCCTGTACTCCTTCCCGCAGGGCAGCCCTCGGGGCAAGACGCAGTCTGCTTGCTTTTCCAGCTTGTTTCTGTGGCCTTTGTTCGGTGCCTGGGCTCTGCCTTCTTCCTGTCAATTCCACTGCCTGGCTGCCAGCCAGAGCCATGTGCTACAGGGGCCACAAGGAACATTCTGGAAGTGCCCTGGATGACCAGGTTAAGGATCGAACCAGTTGGTGTTGACTGCCTTTTGTTTTTGTCCTGGAATTCCAGCTTGTGTTTGGAAAGGGGAAAAAGGGAGAGTCTGAGCCCTGGGCCTGGTGGGCAGATCCCTGGTTGGGAATTTTAATTTTGTTCATCAGCTCCTTCCCCTCCACCCAGCCGTGGGCCCTGCCGCCCAGCAGCCCTCGGCCCCCACGTGAAGCAAGAAGCTTCAGCACGCGGGCCTCAGTGTCAGCGTGCGCTTCCCGGGTGCGCAGAGGGCCCCGCAGCGGTGAGGGGCCGGCCCGTCGCCGTGGCGTCCAGTCTTGTCCACCTGAAACGATTTTCTCATCCACTGTCACCACAAGACAGGACCCTTGTTGTGGTTTCTCAGCTCCGCCGTCTCATTAAGAGCAGCGGCCCTCGGTGGCTTGTACGGAAACCCTAGTAATCGGAGACAGGTGGCCCCGACGAGGCAGGGAGGGGACAGGAGTACAGGCGTCCTGCTTCTCGGCGCCCCCCGCTCCTGCAGAAGGTGCCCGGGTAACGAGGGCCAGGCCGCTTGATGCCTCTGCTGCCGTTTCTTCTGGGAAGAGAGGAGTGACAGTGGCCCGCCGCGCGAGGCTTCCGTCAGAGACGCCTGTGGCGTGTCCGCGCAGCGCGGCGTGGGGCCAGGCGTGCCGTGCCCCGCAGAGCGGGGGCCCTGTGCCGCCCTGTCTGCAGAACGCCCGGGGCCGGGAGGTGGGGGCTCCGGTCCTCCAGGACGAGGTACGCGCTTGTCCCTCGGCGGGCCAGCACGGCCACAGGGGACAGCTTGGGCAGCCAGCCCTCCGGCGGGCCGCCTCCTCCCCCGCGGGCGCCCCCCCTCCCTGCTGACTCCTAGCCGGGCCTCCAAAGGCCTGTGGGGGTGTGCGGTGAGCTCCTCCGAGGCCAGACTTCCTCCCTGGGGGCCTTGGCACTTGCCGTCCCCCTGGGCCCGGGCACTCTGCGCCCCGTCTTCGGTGACAGGCCCCCTCTCGTCTTGGGGTCTCCACTTCTCCGTCACTTCCTCATGAGGCCTTTCCTCCTGAGCCCCTGTCTGACCACCTCCCCCCAGGCTGCAGCCTGCGGAGGCCAGTTTGGAACCGGAGGCTAATTTGGAACTGTTCATTTGTTTGCGTATGCGCCTCTCCAGAGACTGTCCCAGTGAGGACGGGACCGTGTCTGGGTCTGCCGCTCGTGCCCCAGCCTGGCGCACGCACCGGGCAACGCAGGCAGGCTGTTAGAGGGGGCCGCGCACCCCAGAGAGGAAAGTGCCACGCAGCCCCACCCCCACAGGTGGAAACGGGCCGGGTAGGGTGGGCTGAGGTGGTGGATTCTTGCTGCGATCTCCGATCGAGAAGGTCAGAGAAGACAGGCTGTGCCTGTGCGGCCAGAGGTGCCGCTGAGGGGGAGGGAGGGAGGGTGCGGAGGAGAGCCCTAGGGAGGAGCCCTGGAGGGCTGGGGCCCAGGGTGAGGGCCTGTTCGCCGGCAGCCGGCCACCGAGCCTCCTTTTACAGGGAGGGCATCGAAAGGCCGTGGCACAGTGGCTGCTGCTGGCTCAGTGTTTGCCCCTGGCTCCCTGCCTGGGACCGCGAGGTTGGACAAGACCACGCGGTGACTGAGGCTCGAAGCCAGAGGGCCAGGGGCCCAGGCAGAAGGGCCTTGCTGGGTGGGAGCCCCAGTCCCACCTCTTGGCAACCCTGTGGCTTTGGGTCCCTCGGCTTCAGCCTTGTCCTCTGAGACGGGGGTCAGGCCTCGGTGTCCTCATGAGAAGTCCCCGTAAATCTGCTGGCACAGTAGCTGGCAGCGGTACGAATTTTCTCCCACGCCCCCTATCGAGGGAACAGCTTTTTAGAAGCAACTCTGAGAAGCTATGGTCCCCTGACATTCAAAGTGTCACATACTCAGAGCCGCCTGACATCAGACCCTGAGGAGAGGTTCCCGTTAGGAAAGCTGGCAGCCAGAGCCCACGGCAGGAGGGGTCGTAAAGGCCACAGCGGCCTAGACCCCCAGGCGCCCCAGGGCCCGAGCCCCAGCGGGCTGCCCCAGGGCCCGAGCTGGCCTGGAACTGAGCTTGGGGACCGGGGCGGGGCCTGCTCCTCCCGCAGTCAGCAGCCTCCGGGCCACCGCGTGCCTGGGCTTGTGTCCTCCCTTCACACGGGGCCCCGCGTCCCCAGCAAGGTTTCCCCGCTCTGGTTGTCACCTGAGTCATCCCGTAAGCTCAGCCCGTGTCATCACATTTGCAGGGGACCTTTGGTTCTCTCCCCGCTCCTGGCGGCCTCCACCTTGGGAAAACCAGAGGCCGGGAGTGGAGTCTCCCTGTGCGGGGGGCAGATCAGGGCGTGGGCCAGAGGGGTTGGGCAACCTCTGGGGCCCAGGGCCACGTTCAGAACTAGGGAAGCCACTCTGTCACCGTGGACATCCTGAGTGGCAGCTGGAGTCCTGGAGCTTGCCTCACCCGAGTGTGGTGACATTGTCCTGCTGTTTCTGCGGAAGGTCTTCCGTGTCGTCCTGTTTTACACCAAGCAGTCAGGCCTCTCTCTTCAGCAAGGGCGGGTATATGCACAGGTGCTTTTAAATAGAAGGTTCTTAGCTCCCGCACACAGACGGCCTTGACTATCCTACCTCGCGGTTAGTTGTGTGAGGACAGAAAGGGGGAGGAGGGCCCCGGAGGGGCCTGAGGAAGAAGGGAGCACTCCGACCAGCAGGGAGCCGGTGGGGGGAGGCCTCCACCACTCCTAGCTTCGCGGATTGTTCTGCGCTGATCCTGGCAAACCACGTGTCTCCCAGACCTCTGCCTGCGCAGTGGCCCGGGAGACAGTCTGCGGAGGCCCCTGGCGCTGGCGCACGGGCCCCCGTGTGTCGTCAGCATCGTCTTTCTGAGCCTGCAGCCTGGGCTGGGAGGGGGGCCGAAGCAGGGGGCCCTGCCTTCCCCGTCAGAGCTGGCCCGGCCCGAGAGCGTTCTTTGTCATGTGAGGAACCACTCTTGTCAGCTGTGAGCGGCTGTGGCCTCGAGCGGTTCTTCCACAGATCGGCCCGGCGCGCAGCCGCCTCTGCGAGGACTGCCTCGGGCCCCTGCTGGTGGGGTCCTGAGCAGCCGTCACCCCGAGAGCGGCCCGACGCCGGGGCAGCCCCCCAGGACGGTTGGGGAGCTCCTTCCGTTCGCCGGGGAGACCGCCGGCCAGGTCACTGCCGTCTTTAACCGTGTTCCGGACACCACTGGTCTTGGGGGGGGGTCTCCCGCCTCGACGGCACATTTGCTGGGGGGGTCTGCAGCCGCCGGACCCCCGGAGTGGGGGCCGTCAGCCGCTGGGCGGCACGGAGGTTCCCAGCACCCAGTGTCGGTTCTGTCTTCCAGGTGAGACTGTGGAGATGAGAAGGTGGTGGACACTCTCGATGGAACCAGAACCGTCCTGCTGTGCGGCCCCGCCCCACCCGCCCCGCCCGCCAGCGCCTCCTCCCCGAGTCCTTACATCACACCCAAACCGCGACACCACAGGAAAGAAAGACCCAAGAAGTTGGAATGGCTGTTTCCATGGACACGATCTCCATAGTGACAATGTGGGGGGAGGGGGGTGGGGTGGGATGATGGGAAAGGGGGGGTTAAAAGGGTGGGATAAAAATATATATATATAAATCTATTTTTAGTCTGGAAAGACTTTGTTTAAATGAAAGGTGCGCTATCCCTTTTGATTCTATTTTAAAATTCTCTAGTTAAAGAACTCCAAATTTGTTCCAATAACAGTGAAATTTAAGTGTGAAATTGAACAAGCTGGTCTCATAAAGGACGGGGTGTGGCTTTGATCCTTAGCCTGCCTCGCGCCGGTTCAGAGAGCTGCAGACCCAGGGCTGAAAGAGCAGACAGACAGACAGACCACACCGCAACCATCCTTTGTCGTTAATTTGTCTCCAAGTTGGGAAGGTTTGGGGGCGGGGGTGGGGGGTGGGATGTGGGGATGGTCCGTGTTTTCAAGAGTGGGGGAATGATGTTTAAACACACAAATAAATTTTTTCATTTCCAGAAACACTATTTATTTATTATTTTTAAAATTTTTATCTTTTTGAGGGGTGAAATTGGCAGATGTCCCGAGGTCACAGCCATGTCCTGGGTCACTGTGGCCGGTGAGAACCGTTAGCGCCCTGCTGAGTGCGCCCGGCAGGCAGGGTCGGGGTGGCCTGCCTCCGGCTGTGTCCTGCTCCCCGCCCCCGCCCCCCCCCCCCCAGGCCGAAGGACGGGACAGGAAATGCAGGCTGTAGGGCTCCACACGGAGTGGGGGGGGGGGGGCTGTTGCGTGCCATCAGTGCGCTACGCTGACCCGGAGCACCCACTTAGCCCTTTTTTCTTTTGCTTTCATTTTTATAAAGGAAAAGGGGGCCTGTCAGGTGAGCAGCCCCACGCTACATGATTCTTTATGTTGTATTGTTTTGTTTTGTAAATTGTATAATTTTTAAATATCTGAGTTTTAAAAAAAGAAGAAAAAAGTACAAAAAAAATCTTGTTAAGGCCTTAAGAAGGGGTTAGTGCATCTTTCAGGGGTCACTCTGCCGTGGGGATAAAATAGCTGTTTCACAAACAGTTTTATTTAAAAAACAAAAAAAAAAATCAAAAAATAATAAACTTCATTTTAACCTTGTTTCCTTTTCTTTGTTTACTATAAAGCAAACGCGTCTCCTCCTCCCCCCATCCCAGCCCCCAAAGGCGCCTTTGCTCCACGTGGGGGAAGGCCGCCACCTGCCTGCCCAGCCGAGTCCGGGCCCCCGGCCCCCCGTGGCCCTGGCAGCGCCCCGGGAAGGACACAGACCCAGGCTCCTCCGCGGCCCGGCCGGGCAGGTGGAGCCGGGCCAGCGTGTGGGGACGGGCAGATTTCCTTAGGTTGGTATGAGGACAGAGTTCCAATCCACATTAATTTTAAAGGTTATAAAAAAATAATGCGATGCTAATGGACTTTTTTAGAGAAGAGAAATCCTGGAAGGAATGTTGTGAAGTAGAAATAAGCAATTATAAATGAGTTCTTGTGTGCTCATCAGTTCGGGGCTGCAGAAACGGCAGATTAATTCTGTTTTAATGGCTCCATCAAGCCGCGCAGCCCATTTCTCACTTCGCTCGCCAGGACGGAGGCGCGGGTGGGTGTGCGGCGCGGCTGTGGGACCTGCATGGAAATGACGGCCTTCTGAGCCGCGCGGCTTTCCGTCTGGTCTTGACTTGGCGTCAACACAGTTCAAGTGAAATTGATAGATTTCAGGTGTCAGAGGCTAAACCACAAACCTTGGAAAATCCGTATCTTGAGAAAAATATTTTCCCAATGGCAAATGATTCTTTGTCATTTTGGCTTTTATTCTTCTGTCCCCTTTTGACTTGCTGATGACACTTGAGTGAGGCACTTGTGATGATTCTAGGACTCGCCTCAAACTGGCTTCTGAAATGACCGTTACCTGGGGCGTGGCCACGTTCCACCCTCCGGGCAGGAAGCCCCAGCGCACGCATTTTACGTTCATAGCAGTGTTGAGCAGAAGTTACAGAATATTCCCATATATTCCCGGGCCCCCATACACAGCCTGCCCCCGCCAAGTGGTGATCCTACTACACTGACCCACCGTCGCCGGCCGGAGCCCGTACTGAACATTCCTGTTCGTTCTTGGTGTCGCGCACACTCCGTGGGTTTGGACGGATAGCGTGGTGGCCCGTATCCACGGTTAGGGTACCACGCACAGCAGGCTCACTGGCCTCCGAGTCCTCCGTGCTCCACCCGCCAGCCCTCCTCCCAGCCCCTGGCAGCCACTGTCTCCATAGTTTTGCCTTTTCCAGAATGTCATATGGTTAGAATCCTACAGTATGTGGCCTTGTCAGATTGGCTTCCTTTACTTAGTGAAAATGCATTCAAGGTTCCTCCGTGTCTTTTCACGGCTTGACAGCTCATTTCTTTCTTAGTGCTGGGGAATATTCCATCGTCCGGACGTAGCACAGTTCACTCACCGACCAAGAGACGTTGGTTGCTTCCCAGTTTCAGCAAAGTGTGAACAAAGCCTCTATAAACCCGTGTGCGCAGGTGTCAGGTGGCATCACCTCGGGGTCAGTATCGAGGATCTCGCCGGATCACGTGGTAAGAAGGTCTCGCTTTGTAAGGAGCCACCGGCTGACTTGCGCAGTGGCCGTGCCATTCTGCCTTCTCAGCGGCCACGTGGGGAAGTTCCTGTCGCTCCACGTCCTGAACAGTATTTGGCATCGTCGGGGTTCTGGAGTTTGGCCTTTCTAATAGGTGTGCAATGTGATAATAGGACTTTTTTTTTTCGTAATTTTTAAATTGTGGGTAAAAACAAAACTTACCATCTTAACCAGAATGCAGTTAGCAGTGTTAAGTATCGTTGCCTTGTTGTGCGGCCGATCAGAACCTTCTGCTGTGCGGAGCCAAAGCCCTGTACCTTTAAAACACCTCTGGGAGGTGGGCCCCTCGCGCCCCCTGCACTTGGCCACAGGAGCTGCGGAGGCCACCTGGTTTCTCCACCTGATCGCAGGCACCACCTGATCGCAGGCATGCGGGGCTGCTGCCTCAGCGACAGGTGCGAGGTCCGGACCCGTGTGTCCCAGCAGGCGGCACACAGGGTCCGCTTTGACTTTCTGCCCCTTTCTGTCCCCAGGAATTTTGGGGGATTCCTCCGTGGGCACTGCCACACTGCGGGGAGGGGGAGGGCTCATGGCCAGCAAAATGCCACCAACGTACCCAGCGCCCTCGCTGGGTGCCGAAGCTCCCCTGCCGCACGGGTGCCGGGGGTGGGCAATTCCTGGTCTGCGCCGTGTCGGTGGCATCTCCCCCTGCGCAGGTGAACGGTGCCACATGTGGTCCCCGGGAAGCGCTCACACATCTCCCCTTCACCTGAGCAGCCTCACCACCTGACTTGGATGGCGGGGAGGGGGTGCGGCACGAGTGTGTCTGTTAATAAATCCCAGTAACTCCAGTGCTGGCCCTTGGAGACGTTTCGGTCCAGCGTAGAACAGTAACTCAGAGCACGCATTTTGAAACGGACCCTGATGCTGCTCTATGACTTTGACCCCCTGTCATGAACTTGAAGCCACCAGCCTTAGGGGCCGGGGAGGGGACACGTGAAGAGCAGTGTTTGTCACACAAAGCTGTGATTGCACAATGATTGCAAAAGGCCACAGGCCTCACGAGGCCACCCCGCCCTGGACAACAGGCCCCTGATTCGGGGAGGCCTGTTACAACCCTTCACAACCCCATTAGGGTGACTGACTGGGGAGGGCATGATGTAATGAAAGGGAAGGGTAGATGAGGGTAGTTTATCAAAGGTCCCGTGTGACCCAGCGCTCGGACCCTCTGCTCCCTGTGCTGACACCACCTGACCGGCAATCCAGGTAGTGAGTCGCCGCTCACGGAACAGGAGCGGCAGCCGAGGCCGGTCAGAGGCCCCAGGGTGCCTGGGGTCCTGCCCTCCTGCTCTGTCCGGTGGCCTCAGAAGTGGTCTCCGTGCCTCCTGGAAGCCCAGAGGCCCCAGTTTCTCACAGTCCAGACCTCAGGCAGACTTGCAGAGCCGCCTTCTCCAGCTGCCCCACACCCCCCGCACACAGTACTTTGAAGCCCTGTCACAGTCCTCCAGAAAGCCCCGCTCCCGCCTGGGGCAGTGTCCCCATGACCCTGAAAGCTGTCCCCACACTGCTGGCCTGGCCTCCTCCGGGTCCTGAGCACCTTGGCGCAGAACCCACCACCGGCTTCCCACTGTGTTGCCAGTACTTAGCCAAGCAGCCAGTACCCATCAGGTAGTACCTCCGGCGTGTGTGGGACAGAATCCAAGCCCACCAAGTACTTGGCCCAGGCGAGATGCAGGGAAGGCCCAGCTGGGCGCCAGCAGACAAGGCCCTGGGCCCAGCAGGAGAGTAGGGATGTGGGAATTGGGGAAGGAAGCAGCTTCCACAAGCCGAGCAGGAACTGCGAACATTGGAAGCCACATGACCCCAGGTTGCCACCTGTGAATGGCATCTCTGAGCCAGGGATGTCAGAGGGCGCGCCCCGGGAAGATCCTGGTCCTCTTACGGTTGGGGAAGGAGAAGGAAGGAGAGAATTGGGGGGCCATGGGGTGGGGGTAGGGGGTACCTCCCCCAGGCCCTGCTTCAGCTGGGAGGGAGAATACTCCAGCTGTTTGCAGAATGAGAGTGAGCCTCACACACCCCTGGGATGGGTGAAGAGGCCTGACCCCTACCCGGGAAATGCCCCTCCCTACCCTCTGGGTTCTACTACCTTCTCATCTGAGCAAGTTTTGGCCTCCGATTCCCACCAGCCTCACGGATTTAACAATTCAGCTTCAATTCCCACCCCTTTCATTGTTGAAGGAGCGGGAGGCTGGGCACAGTGTGGTCACCCCCCTACACAGGGGGACAGAGAGACTGAGCAAGAGGAGAGTCTGGTAGGCACGACTCCAGCCTGGTGCGGGTGGTACAGAGGTGTGGCTCTTTCCTGGAAGGACCTCAGAGTCAGGACTGGAAAGCTCAGGGCTGGAGCCAGGGGGGACCCCGGAAAGTGGACAGGCATGAAGGACATACATCTCCAGGCCATTCGAACTGGTGGGTCAGGATGAGTAGGGAGCTCCGAAAACAACCGGCTGCCTCCCCAGCCCCAGATGTAAACTCACTAGGCCAAGATCAGGCCAGAACTGAGGAAGCTGCGCCCCCAGCCTACCAGGCGAGGGGCCACAGCACCACCGCGGGCAGCCTTGAGGCAGGAGGCAGGGGTGCGGTCTGGGCAGCCACTGGGAGCTAGGGTGACTCGGTGCTGGGTCCGAGTGTGTGTGTGTTTAAGTGGTGCGTGGCTTTGTGGGTGTGTAAATGTGTGCTGTGATTGCGTGTCAGTGTGCGAGCGTGTGGGTAGTGTCTGTGACTGTGTGAGTGGGTTGTGATTGTGTGGTTCTCTGTGTGTTGAGTGAAGTAGTGTGAAGTAAGGGGACACCAAGAACGTCATCCCTGCCGTGGTCCTTCTGATCGCTGTGACCTCCCTAAGGCACCGGGCAAGTGCCAGTAACAAACTTGGGAGGGGGCAGGTAACATACGAGAAGACAAGGGCATGTTCTGGGGTCAAGGCTGTGACCGCATTAGGGATGCGACCTTATATGACAGGTGGATGGCAGAATCAAGTCCAATGACCCCAGGTTTTTCCTCGGAGCCTGTAACAGAGCTGCGGAGTCAGGCTGAGGGGTGGGCTTCTCATCTCTCCCCTAATCTCACCCCACTACGCTGGGGAAGCACCCGGACAGTCCAAGAGGGACAGGACTTCGGTGGCCACACCTGCACCTGACCTTCCTTGGCCCCCCGCTTGCGTCCTCTGGCCGCACAGTCGCCCTGACATGTTGACTCAGGGCGGAGGGCAAAGGCCGATCTCGGCTTCTTTAGAAAGTGGGGCCAGGCTGGTTGAGCTCGCAGAGTGCGGTGAGGGTGCCCCGTCTGGCCGGGTCCTGGGCACCTGGTGTGGCGAGGAGCACCAGTGTGCCAGAGGAGCCCAGCGGGCCCGGAGGCAGCCATGGGGCTGCTGACCGGGGACGCGCTGGGGCCGCTGGCCATAGCCGTGGCCATCTTCCTGCTTCTGGTGGACCTCCGGCACAGGCACAGATTCTGGGCTGCCCGCTTCCCGCCAGGCCCCGTGCCGCTGCCTCTGCTGGGCAACCTGCTGCAGATGGACTTCCAGAACACACTTTGCTACTTTGACCAGGTGAGGAAGGCGGGAGGCGGGGAGCAGCAGATGGGGGCGGGAACCCCACCTAGCAGCACACAGCGGGGGGGGGGGGGGAGCCCCAGGAGATGGGCCGAGCACAGGAGCCAGGTGCGAGAGGCTTACTGCCGATGGCCTTTGTGCAGGGCCCGAAGGACGGTTGGGATTTTCCGATCAAAGAGGGCAAAGGCCTGGAGCGGGGTGTGGGCTTGGCAGTGGATTGGAGATCCCGTCGGACAGCGCTTACATTGTGTGGCCTGGGTCCCTTCTGATTACGTCAGGAGAAAAGGTGTTGAGAATGGGGGAAGGAGTCTCATCACGAGGCCCATTTTCTACTTTTATCTTATTTATTTATTGAAAGAGGGCACGAGTGAGGGGCAGAGAGAGAGAGATGCAGGGCTCACTCGAATCGGGGCTCGAGCTCACCTGATGCAGGACTCGGACTCACAAACAGTGAGATCATGACCAGAGCCAAAGTCAGATACCAGCAAACCAAGGGTGACATAATTACAGTGACAGTTTCAACTCTTTTGCTGCTGTGGTCTCTTGGGTCTCAGTGCTCACCTCTATAAACGTCAGTTTCTTCCCTGTAGAATGGGACCCTAACTTGGCCTACTGACAATTTTGGTGACCTCTGCAAAGTCCTAGCTGAGAGGTCTGATGCGGTGTGAGGTCCTCCTCCATTGACAATGTGACCTCCGGGGTCAGGAGGCCAGATCTCGCCCTTGCCCCGGCAGCATGCCCGTGGCCTAGGGGCGCCCCAAGGCAAGCCGCAGCCTGCTGGGTGGGGACGGGCTTGACGAACGCCGGCACCCCTCGGCCTGCAGCTGCGGCGCCGCTTCGGGGACGTGTTCAGCCTGCAACTGGCCTGGACGCCCGTGGTCGTGCTCAACGGCTTGGAGGCCATGCGCGAGGCTCTGGTCTACCACAGCGAGGACACTGCCGACCGCCCACCCATGCCCATCTACGAGCACCTGGGGTTCGGGCCGCGCTCCCAAGGCAAGCGGAGGAGGGGGGCAGACCGAGGTCTGGCGGGGACCGGGCCAGCAGTGGTGACTCAAGACCCGGCAGAGCCAAGCGGAGGCAGGATCGTGGACGTGTAGCGCAGGGAAGAGTCAGCGAATGTGGCGTGGCCGCCGGTGGAGGAAGGGCCTGGTGCCAAGTGCGGGGTCGCGCAGGGGAGGATGAGGGCGGAGCCTGACCGAGAAGGGGCGGGCCCAGGGCCGGATCGAGCACGAAAAGGAAGTCAGGGTGGGCGGGAACGAGGCGAAGGAAGTCGGTATGGGCGAGGCCGCAGCGGGGCCGGGACTTTCCCCGACTGGGAAGGGGTCAGGGTGGGCGGAGCAGATTGATGCCGACACCTGCCCCCCGCAGAAGAGAGCTGGCGGGCAGGCAGAGAGGTCGGTCCCCAGCGGCAAGAGGGTGGCAAAGCGGGCGCGACTTAGTGGGGGTGGGGAGCAAGGTTTGTGTGGGCGGACAGGGGGCCGGGCCTGGGAACAAGGCAGGGGCGGGGCCTTGCGGACGGGGCGGGGCTGAGCACGCCGGACGGGCGCGCCAAAACCACGCCCACGGCCCCGCCCCGCCCCGCCCCCAGGGGTGTTCCTGGCGCGCTACGGGCGCGCGTGGCGCGAGCAGCGGCGCTTCTGCCTGTCCACGCTGCGCAACTTCGGCCTGGGCAAGAAGTCCCTGGAGCAGTGGGTGACCGAGGAGGCCACGTGCCTCTGTGCAGACTTCGCCAAGCATGCCGGTGCGTGTCGGGGCCGAGGGACACTGGAGACCGGGACGGAGCGGCTGGGGAAGAGATGGAGGAGACCCCCTGACCCGCCCCGCCCCCTCTCAGGACGCCCCCTTAGCCCCAGCACCCTGCTGAATAAAGCTGTGAGCAACGTGATCGCTTCCCTCACCTACGGGCGCCGCTTCGAGTACGACGACCCGCGCCTCCACAGGCTGATGGTCCTAATGCAGCAGGGACTGGAGGAGGAAAGCGGCCTCTTGCGTGAGGTGCGGGGCGCGGCCGCCAAGGGGCCCTGCAGGGCGAGCTCCGCCCTAGAATGGGGCCCCCGGGGGTGGGGGGGAGCAAGGGGGAGTCCAGAGGGGCCTGGGAGAAAGGCTTCCAAGACAAAAGGCCTGGAGAAGGTGGGGAAATCGCAGGAGCCCAGGAGGCGGCCAAGGAAGGAGCCTGGGCCTCCTCCGCTGGAAGCCACGAGCGCCCACGAGATCTAGGGTTTAGATTTATCCTTCTGGGCCCCGAGCCAGGTGAGAGGATCAAGGCCCGAACTTAGGGAGGAAACATGTCAGCGGTGGGGACACCCTGGAGGTGGTGGGGACACCCTGGAGGTGGCGGGGACCTGACTGAGCAGGGTGAACCCCTGAGCACAGGAAGGTCCCCCGTGTGTGGCCCTCACAGGCCCTGAACCACATCCCCGTGCTCCTGCACATCCCGGGGCTGGCTGGCAAGGTCTTCTCAGGGCAGAAGGCCTTAATGACCCTCCTGGACGAACTAGTCCAGGAACACAGGATGACCCGAGACCCGACCCAGCCACCCCGAGACCTGACTGACGCCTTCCTGGATGAGGTGGAAAAGGTGAGGTGTCAGGGACAATGGTGGTGGTTTGAGGACCCCATGAACCGAGGTCCAGGAAGGTGGGGCCTATACATCACCCAGTGATCAGTGACGGGCGCAGGGTGGGAGGCCATCTGGGGGCTTCTTCCCTCTGCCCGAGCTCACCGTCTTGGCATGGCCCAGGCGAGGGGGGACCCTGAGACCAGCTTCAATGACCAGAACATGCTCCTGGTGACATCCGACCTGTTCATTGCTGGGATGCTGTCCACCTCAGTCACGCTGGCCTGGGCCCTGCTGCTCATGATCTTGCACCCGGACGTGCAGCGTGAGTTCCGCCCGGGGCCCAGATGGCATGGATGAGGGAGAAGAGGGACCAGCTGGGGCCCCGTAAGCTTGGTTTAGCCCTCGAAGCTCTGAGCAGAGGCTGGGCCCTGGCTCGAGGGTAAGACCGGCCTCCTCCAGAGCGTCAGGCAGAGGTCGGACCCCAGTGGGGTTCTGACCACCGTGGGGATGCTGGTCTGTCCAGGACGTGTCCAACAGGAGATAGACGAGGTGTTGGGGCCGGCGCAGCGACCAGAGATGGGGGACCAGACCCGCATGCCCTTCACCATGGCCGTGATCCATGAGGTGCAGCGCTTTGGGGACCTCGTCCCACTGGGCATGCCCCACATGACATCCCGGGACATTGAAGTGCAGGGCTTCCACATCCCCAAGGTAGGTCTCCACACGCATGCTCCAGCACAGCCAAGGCCAGGGAAGGCGGGGACTGGAGCCCAAGTCACCCAGTGCTCATTTCCGCAGGCGCGACCGTCCCAGCCCAGGCAGGCGTGGGGGATGGGAGCAGAGGCTGGGCGGCCTGACTCTTCAGAGCCGCCAGTCAGGGGGGGCAGACAGACTGAAATGTTGCACAGTGTTTTGGAGGAGCCTGTGCACAGGGACAGGCGGCAGTGCGGACCCCCGTGGGTGGGGAGTCACTTGGTCCCACCATGGGGACAGAGAAGGTGGCGGGCAGCTCCAGGGGGTCATTTGAAAGAGTCCCGCGTGTGCCTGGCAGAGTGTGCACCCCTGCATGTGTGGTGGCCGGGGTCCGGGCGTCCCATCGCCTAGACCCCGCCCATGCCAGGCATCTCCTGCCAGGGGACAACACTTATCACCAACCTGTCATCAGTGCTGAAGGACAAGACGGTCTGGAAGAAGCCCTTCCGCTTCCACCCCGAGCACTTCCTGGATGGCCAGGGCCAGTTTGTCAAGCAGGAGGCCTTCATGCCCTTCTCTGCAGGTACCCGGGGTGCCCAGCTCACTGACCCCCTCCCAAGGGAGTCCTGGAGGATGGAGCCCAGGCCCCCAGGCTCACTGAGCACCCCCACACCCGCCCACAGGCCGCCGCACATGCCTCGGGGAGCCCCTGGCCCGCATGGAGCTCTTCCTCTTCTTCACCTGTCTGCTCCAGCGCTTCAGCTTTTCGGCGCCTGAGGGGCAGCCCCGCCCCAGCGACCACGGCGTCTTTTCCTTCCTGATGATCCCACACGCCTACCAGCTCTGTGCCGTGCCCCGCTAGGAGCAGCAGCCTCCCCCTCCCCCCCACCGGCTCCTCAGCAGGGGCCCGGACATGCAATAAACCGGCTTGGCGGTTCCAGCCTGGCTCCCGAGTCCTGGAGTCTTGGAGTCCCGCCAGGGCCCCCCCCCTGACCAGCCCCTGGCAGGGATGGGGCCTCGGCTGCCTCCCCAGGGCCAACCCCTACCCCTGCCTTATCCATCCTTACCTTGTATTTGAGCCCATGTGAGAGGTGGGTATACTGAGGGTCAGAAGATGACGAGCTTGCCCTCTAGTCACCCACGGAGACCCAGTACTGGCCGCTCTGGTTAATGACAATGTGCAGGGTCCTAGCCCATGCCAGGAAGAGCCAGAGCCAGCTGCTGAGAGGGCTCAGCCAGGCCCCGGTGGGGGTGGGGAGGACCGCACTCAGCCGGGACGCCCACACCTCAGGTCCAGCACTGCCCACCCCACCCCACTGGCCAGCGGCTCAGCCGGCAACCAGCATGTCCTCTGCACCCCCCTCAGCTTCAACACCCCCAAAGTGAGGAGCTCAGGGATGGCCAGGAAGGATGTGTCAGCTTAACACCCAGGGCTCAGCCCTCAGGCGCCAGAGCTTTCCCTGGGCAGCCTAATGGCAGTCCAGGAGTGCGCCACCTCCCTGAGCCCCAGTCACCCCAAACTAGGATGAGCCCCCTTTCCCAGCCCCCCAGGGATGCTTGTGTCCGGGCACGTGGTCAGGCGTGGCCAGGCTGGGGCAGGACGACACTCACCCGGGCCCCAACCTAGGGCACAGTCCCCTGAGTGGCTGGGTCAGGCCGGGCTCTCGGGAGACCTGGCCAGGGGTAGGCAGGGAGACCTGTGGGCCCCAGACATGCCCCAGGGACGGGGTCAACCTTGGGCCCAAGTGACAGTGGGATGGTCAGAGGACGAGGAGGCCATGTGGAGACCCTGGAGGAGGACACCTGGCTTCCGTCCTCGCTCTGCCAGGACACTGCGTGACCCTGGGCCAGTCCCTCTCCTGCCCTGGGCTTCTGTTTCCCCTTTAGCCAATGAGACGGTGGCATCAGGTGGCTGCCGGGGCCTGTCTTCCTGCTCTGACCTCTGGGGCTATGACCCCGTTAGCCTGGAGCCCCAACCAGGAGCAGGACCCCCGTCCCCACCCCCACAGTCGGCCGGTTCTGGACTGCACACCTGGGCAGCACCTGGCGGCTTCTGAGAGTGGGCTGCTTAGCCAAGTCCTGCACGGACCCCCTGGTGCATTTAGGGAACAGCTTGGGGACCACAGACACTCAGGTCAGAAGTTCCCCCCTCCCTGAGGCTTCCTTTTACCAGAGGACCCTCCTCACCCCCACCCAACAGCATCCCTGACAGAGGGCCCACCGGCAGCTCCTAAACGCCTCCGTGACATGGCGCTCCCTGCTCTCCGAACGCAGGGGACTTGGCTGTCCCCTGGCACTGAGTCTGTCTGGAGTATCTGATGTGTCAGGGTTCAGTGGCAGGAGGTGGTGTTCCTGTCCCTTGTCAGGACAGGGGGTGTGGACAGGGCCTCACTGGGTTTTTGAAGACACGAAGCCTCTGAAAGGAGGCAGCTGGGCCTGCAGAAGCAGTAACTCTGTGGATTTATTGGGTACTTTGTCATTCGTGGTTCCGAGGCTTCCGGGTGTCCGAGGCCGGGAACCAGCCCAGCCAGAGCCTCTTGAGCAGCTGGGGCACCCAGGCCCCAGGCCCTTCCTCCTCTCTCTCCACTTCAGAGGCCTCTAGAAAGCACAGACAGGCAAGCCTGTGGGTCCCTTGCCGGGAGGGCCTTTCCCCAGGACCAGGCCGCCTCAGGGAACAGGCCCAGAACCTGCCGGCTGGTCCTCCAGCCCGGGGGGCGGGGCCTCGGTTCCCGCTACCAGGAAGGAAGCAGGAGGCAGGGGGTGCTTCGGGGAGGATGGGGCATCAGGCTCCCTGGACTTCTTCCCTCCCCTCCCCACCCAGGCCAGGAGGTCTGAGAGGAGCGATCTGTGGCCGCTGCAGGGTCGCTGAGGTCGGGGAGGGACAGTCCTGCACCGGGCCGGGGCCTGCCATCTTACCGGCACGGTATATTGCAATCTCCTGACGGACGTTTTTATCTTCCTGGGAAGAAAGAAAGGACGCAGTGGTGGGCGAGGACAGGTCTACGCTACGCGAATGGGGAAACCAAGGCCTCACTTCACAGGAAGTCAAGAGAGGCAGGGTTCAGACCCACTCCTGCAGATACCAGGACCACTGCCTCTCGGCTCCGCAGGGCTCCTTGCTCACGGCCCAGTGGTCTTGGGAGTGCCCATCGCCCCCCCACCCCAACACCGCCGTCCCCTCACGGCCCCCACCCTGCAGTGCACCCTGCGGTGCTTCTCAGTAGGACCCTTGCTGGAGATGTTCCCGTTGGGGCGCCGGGCTTCTTACCTCCCCGCCTCGCATCCCTGCCACCTCCTCCTCCTCCTCCTCAGCCATCTCCTTCCCGGCAGCAACGGGGCCGGCTGCTCCCGCCTCTGGGGCCCTCCCCGCCCCCTCATGCTGAGACAAGACGTCCGTCTCCCCCTCGGCAGCACCGTTCGGTCCTCCTGTTGCCCTGGGGGGCACGGCCTGCGGGGAGGGTCAGGAGGGTGGGATGCGGGCCGAAAGGGCCTCAGATCGCCTCTTCGTCCCTCCCTGTTCTCTGCACCTGGACTGTGTACACTACTGTCTTTCCCAGGAAGTCCTTCCCTGCTCAGTGAGTGGGGAGTTTCCGGGGGGAGGGGTTGCCACTGTCCCTGGGATTCCCCTGCCGCGAGCTGGGGTGTCCCTGCCCTTCGTGGGGCTCTGACAGGAGCGAGCCTCACTTACCTCAGAGGCTTGCTTCTTCCCACTCCTGACTCTGCGTCTCTACAGAGGAAAACAGAAGTGACACAGCTGTGAGGGGCGGGGGTCCTTCCCTGCCTCGCCCCTCCTCCCGCTGGACCCACCCAGGATGCCCGGGACAGCCACCCTGCTCCAGGGGAAGAGGGGTCCCCAGCCCTCACCTACCTGAGTGGTCACAGGGTAACACTTATCCATCAGCCCCCACACTGGCCTTAAGGTCTCCCCTATGGGCTGCATGACAAGGAGAGAGAGGAGGGAGGGAAGGCTGAGGTGACATCTAAGGGCCACCTCAGCTACACACTAATCCACATACGCAGACACCTAAAAACTTCCAGTAATCTGAGAAGTTCAAACAAACAAGAAATGATGGTTTTAGAAGCTTAAAACTCTGCATTCATGAAACAAAAATAGGCTGTAAAACAGAAATGCTCAAAAAACCTCTAACTCTTGCACACAAAAATATGCTATAATCATGGAAATGAAAAATCCAGTCCAAGTGTGGAAGGTCAAGTTGAAAAAAACAAAACACTTTCCAGAAAGAACAGTTACGAAGAGATCAGGAGCTCCCCCAGCTAAATCACAGCTCTTTCTGAGAGATGGAACAGAAACCACAGACTGAGGTGGCAGGAGAGAGATACCAAATAAATACGTCCCTTTTTTTTAATCAAGACAATTTCCCAAAGATGAGGGAAGTGAGTTTCCAGAAGAGAAGGAATCACCAAGTGTCCAGGACAATGGATGACGGGGACCCACCCCAGAGCTTCCCATTAATGCATCTGAGAACACAGAGGACAAGGAACCTCAAAACTTCCAGAAATACAAAGGGGAAAAAAGCCTGTTTTAGGAATTCAACCTTCCTCAGACTTTCCTTCGAAAGTCTTTGAAGCCAGGAGACAACGAAGATCTTCAAACTCTATGAGGAAAATACTTCTGGTCTAGAATTCTGTATCTATCCAAACTCTTAGACAAATATGATTTAAGACTGTTTCAGATATGTAATATAGCTAAAGACGTCCCCCTCAGGAAGCAGGGGTTCTCCTAGAGGTTGGGTCCCACCAAAACGAAGGAGTGACGGGGGCACCCCCACATGGGAGGGGTGGAGCGCTCCCCAGATCCACGAGAAAGGGAGGCCCCAGGACAGCTGAGGGGTGAGCAGGGTGTGGGGCATCCTGTCCACATGGAAACGGGGAGGGAGGCTCCATGAAAACATCATATTGATAAAGCACCTAATTTGTCTAAATGTATTGCAAGGAGATTGATTTTTGGGGGGCAGAGAGCTTGGGTAAATTAATGGTAGGTAGAAGGAAAACTAAAAAAGAGACAAGACAAAAATCACACTCGAAGAGTGGCCATGGTACACTACTCGACCGCTAGGAGTATTATTTTCACAGTTAAAAAAAAATGTAAACCCTCACTGCTGTCTAATGAGAACTATGATACGCACCCACTGCAATGGCTAAAACCCAACAGCAAGTGCTGGGGAGGATGTGGGGCAACCGGAACCTCCTATTCGCTGCTGGTGCGAGCGCAGAACGGCAGCGACCACCCTGGAAAAGTCGCGGTTTTCTCGCAGGACTAAATGCACCCTTAACCAGGCGCCCCTCCAATGGGGGGCCAGGTATTTACCCACGTGGTAGGAAAACCTATGTCAACACAAAACTTGTGCACGAATATTTACAGCGGGTTTTTTTGGTAATGGTCCCAAACTAGAAACACCCAAATATCTCAAGTGGTGAGCGGACAAACCGCTGTCCATCCCCACGAAGCTGCCTGCTCCGCTGGAAGCCACAAACTACTGCTGCGCATGCGCCCAAAGAGGCCTCAGGTGCACCACGCAGCGAGAGGCCGGAAGCCCAGGCTGCATCGGGGATGCCTCCACTTCCAGAACAATCTGGCTACCGCGAAGTACAGGAACGGTAAACTCTTCACCAGACGGATTGTTCGAAGGGATGGAGCTGCGCTGGTTATGCCTGTCAAAAAAGGGCCCCCTGGGGCACCTGGGTGGCTCAGCCGGTTGAGCGTCCAACTGCACCTCAGGTCATGATCTCACAGTTTGTGGGTTCGAGTCCCGCGTCGAGCTCTGTGCTGACAGCTCAAGCCTGGAGGCTGCTTCAGATTCTGTGTGTGTGTGTTTCTCTCTGCCTCTCCCCCACTTAGGATCTGTCTCTTTCTCTCTCAACATAAACATTAAAAAAGTAAACAAGAGCCCACTGCTGTGGAGGGGGACTTAAAGCTAAAAATGATATAAAAATCAGCGAAACATCAATGTTATTTAAAAGACTAACAATCGAAAACGTCACTACTCAACATTTTACAACCTCAAAACAAGGCTACAGCTATCTGTACTAGAAGGCTGAGGGAGGTGAAGTGCATGCTGGAGGGGCAGTAGATGTGCGGTTGTTACAAGAGCTAGATCCTCAGCTTCCACTGTAGGAATTCACTGACTAGTGTTTGTTTTTATTTTTGAGAGAGAGAGAGCGAGTGGAGGAGGGGCAGAGAGAGGGGGACAGAGAGCATCCCAAGCAGGCTCGACTTGGGGCTCGATCTCATAAATCATGAGCTCACAACCTGAGCTGAAATCAAGAGTTGGACGCTTAACCCTATGAGTCACCAGGTGCCGTGAGAATAAAACGATTAAATGGAATTTGACTGGTTACTTTAAAATAAACAGCAACGACAAAGAAAGGAGGTAAAGTTGGACTCGGTGCTCTCCAAGGTACCTGCCAACATGGGCCTTCTTAGGGGCTCCCCACCTCTGAACGGTCACCCCAGAAGGTGGAGCACATACTTCTCAGAGTTTCTGCACCGCCGATAACCTTGTTTCGATGGGATTCTCTTCCCAACAGCGCTGTGCAGAGAGGAGGCCCCCAGAGATCAGGTATGTGGTTCTGTGCTGTCACTTGGGCAGCCTGGATCTAGTCCTTCTTGGGCCTAGATCTGTATAAAGTGTGAGCTGCTGGGTTGCCGTGAGGCTTAAATGACGTAACAGATGGACAGCACGTAATCCAGCACGTGGCCCTGGGTGAGCGTCCAGCATCTGTGTTCTTCTGACCCAGGGATGGGGGCGGGGGCTTCCGCCATAGGTTCGTGGATCTGGGACACGGAGGAGAGAATGCGACCCCAGGCAGGTGTCCTGCTCGCCACCACCTCATTCACCCGTGGGCGCTGAGCCACATTCCACGGCTACTCAAATGAATGAGGGGTCATCTTTTCCTCTTGGATGGTGGAGGCAACTGCCACAGAGGCCGGGGGCGACCAGCCAGCCAACCCGGGGAAGGTGGGGCCTCTGTTTTGACACTTTGCCAGAAACACAGCGAATTTCTGCAGAGCCCTCGCATGCACACACGTACACACACAGTCGGTTAACAGTTGAGCTCAAGAAGCGTGACCCCTGTTCAGGCTACAGGGAGACCATCCCGGCCTCTAGGCCTCCGCAGTGCCTACCTGTGCGGATTCCCCAGCGATCTCATGGTCCGGGGCTGGCTTCCCCACAGACTCCTGAAAATAGTAGTATGCCACTCCTGCGGGCGGGTGGAGAAAGACCAGTGAAACCGTTTAAAAGAGCGATGTAATCACTAAAATGTCAGTATTTACAACATACCAGAAATCATAGCCTTTTAAAATGAACTTGTGGGGCGCCTGGGTGGCTTAGTCGGTTGAGCGTCTGACTTTCGCTTGGGTCATGATCTCGCGGTTCGTGGGTTCGAGCCCCGCGTCGGGCTCTGTGCTGACTGCCAGCTCAGAGCCTGGAGCCTGTTTCAGTCTGTGACTCCCTCTCTCTCTGACCCTCCCCTGCTCACGCTGTCTCTCTCTCTCTCTCTCTCCTAGAAATAAATTTAAAAAAAATAAAAAAATAAAAAAAATAAAATAAAATGAACTTGTAACGAAAGATGTTAGATATTAAATGTATGCGCGATATATGACTTTTCAAAAGGAATGCAAGCAAAAACTGGAAGATCACTGCTGTAGGACGTTGGGTTGTGGGGGTTTTGGTTCCTGGGTTTTCTGGGGAGCAGGGGAGGCACGGGTTTTAGAATCAAACGTGGGTTCAAATCCTAGTTTCACTACGAAGGGCAGAAAGAAGGGAAGGGAAGAAAGGGATAGAAGCGCAGCCTTGACTGAGGTCCCTGGGAGCCCCGGTAGGTGGTAAGAGGTGGGGGTGGCCCTGAGGCGGGAACCAGCTCCCCAGCTCCCGCCGTCACCCCGCACCCAGGCTCCTACCTGCAAGAACGAAGACCTGTATTATGTACAGGGGCTTGTAGAGCCTGGAAGGAAAGCAGAGTTGAGCATAAGGCTGGGCTCTCTCGTGCCCTCACTGGCGGGGCTACCGGCTTTCCTCCCAATCCCCAGGACCACCCCCCCCAGGGCGTGTCTAACTCTGTGGGGGAATAAATCCTGCGGCTGTAACGGGGCTCAGCCCGGGCTTCCCGCCGCCTGGCAGGCAAGGCTCAGCGCCTCTGCCGGCTTTGGCAGCCAGACCTGGAGCCCGGAGCACGCGGCCTTCTCCCTTCCTTTTGTACTTGTTCCACGGGTCCGCCTTGCCTTCCCGGCCAGGAAGCAAGGACCCAGCCTTGGCTGGACATTCGTAGCTGCTCATTCAGCACAGGGTCAGCTCTTCTCCCCAGAGTCCTCGAAAGCACCCCCCCTACTCTGGGCAGATCCCACAATCCGGATCAGAAATAGTATCCCCAGGACTCATCCTCCTCTTCTGGGGCCCCTCCCGTGAGACAAGCAGAGCATCTGGACACTGGCAGGACACTGGCTCCCAGTGTGCGTGTGTGTGCGTGCACACACATTCACACATCCACACACGTGCACACACATTCACACGTGTGCACACACATTCACACATGCACACACACATTCACACATGTGCTCACACATTCGCACACACATTCACACGTGCACACACACATTCACACATGTGCTCACACATTTGCACACACACGCACACAGGCATGTCCCCCACCTGTCAGGACTAGGCCCTCCAGCCCAACCCTGAGTCACAGGGATCCTGTAACAGTCAAGGAAAGGGGACTCAGAACCCTATTTCCCCTTCCTCTGAGATCCAAAAGGGGTCCCCTTTCCTGGTGATTGGAGCCCCTGGAACAGGGCCCATTTAAACCTCACCTCTCTCTCTGACAGCACAGTCCAAACAACATTTTCAGTCTGAGAAGAAAAAATGGTCACCAGTCAATGCATCCCGCAGGCTAGGGACCCCAGCGCTCCTTTCCCTGGTGGCTGTAGGGACTGCAGTGGCCCAGAGGCAGCTGGGGGAATGGCAAGGACATCTGGCCACAGGGCGCAGCCCGGGGACGGCCCGCAGGTCACAGCTGGAGACCAAACTCGGGACGGAGTGGGCTAGCGATGAGAGCTTGGAAAATGCTCACGGATTTCTCCCAAGACCTCAGAGTCCCAAATGAAAGCTGGTTTCTACAGCCTCAGAGCTGGAAGGTAGCTCCCAGAGAATCAGGCTGAGAAAAGGCAGCTGGGAGAGGATTAAGGAAAAGGGGATCACTCTATCGAACGCTTGGTAAAAAGTAACCCCAGATGTAGGTAGCTAATTATTGCAGAAGTGCTGCATAACAGAAAATAACTCAAAAGGGTTGGTAGCTTTTGATCATTATTATTTACTAGTATAATTTAGGAGTCCTGCGGGAGATCGCTAGCCTCTTCAAAATAACCTCTCTGTCTGAAATCCCACCATCGGAGTCCAATTCCATCCAAACCAACACCATTGCAAAGTCAAGGTCTCCAATGTGAGCTGGACCCAGTGTGGCCCGGGGCCTCTGCTTCCCAAGGGAGCTCCCCATTCTCCCCAGGGACTATTTCAGAATCTCCCTTTAAACCTCCACCCCAACCCCGCCTTCCCCACTTTCAGCAGAGAACACAGACACCCCCGGATGGGGATGGGAGTTCCCTTAACTCTCTGCCGCCTCTCTGCTTCTCCCAGGCCATTTCGTCTTCAGGGACGCAGCTGCCCTCTGCCCTCCGGGCCCAGCCCCACTCTATGCTCCAGTCCATCCGGTCTCACAGCCTGGGTGTTTGGGGGTCCCCTCTCTCACTGGTATATTCAGGCTTTCCTTCTCTACTGGCCCCTAATCAGCAAGTCACACATCACTCCTGTGTTCCATTAAAAAAAAGGCCATTCTCCCTTGAACCAGATCCCTTCCCAGCTACTGTTGTGATGGCCCCCCATCCTGCACACCAGCCCATGGGCTGTCTGCAGGGAGTGTCTTCTCTCCTCCCCTTACTCCACGGCTGCTTCAGCGTGGTCCTGTCCCCGCAAACCTCCAAAACCTCTCTCGCCAAGGTCACCAATAGTGCTGAGCCACCAGAGCCAGTGGGCCCTTTCCAGGCGTGGCTCACTCCGGCTCTCTGGCAGCACTACGGTGCCTCCCTTGTCCAGAGTCACCTTCTCTGAGAAAAGTGCTGGCAACATATTCAACAGGAAGCTTTCTAGTCATTTCCAACTTGGTGTGAGCAAAGTTATCAGGCTTTTTCCGAGAGGCGGTTTGGAGGAGGAGAGGGGAGTAAAGGATTCCTGAGGGAGAGAGGAAGAGGGAGGAGGGGAGGGCCAGGCAGGAAAGGTAAGCTGAGAGTCTCAAAGACCACTTCCACCTGCTTGGGTGCTTTCCCGAGGGCAGCCCTTGGAGCCTGCCAACCTTGATGGTGTTCGCGATTTGCAGAGGACCCTCTGACCCTTTCAGTGCCCGGCAGCCTAGTCACGTCCCTCTGGCTCCAGGGCCGAGCCTGTGTAGGGCACCGCAGCCCAGCCCAGTCTGGGAGTCCAGGGCACAGCCCCTCCCTTCTGCAAGGAGAGCGTGTCTGTGTGTGACATCATGTCCTAGGGGGCTTTATGACAGGACAGCCTCTTCAACTGTGGCCCGAGCAGTTTGTCACTTGCCTCACGGTGGCTTTAAACCCCCACCAGTCAGGGGCGGCACCTCTGTAGCTATCTCTTCAGTTCCATTCAATGCCGCCATCGCTGCCTGAGCCCCTGAGATGTGTCGAGCTACGAGCTAGGTGCCAAGTCTTGTAGGGATTCAAACACATAAAGGTGTGGAAGTCTCAGTCCTGTCAGAAGAGGGATCTTTTCTGAACTAAAAACAAGATCGCAGTCTAACTATTTCTGAGTGTCAACCAGGGTCTGCTGAGCCTCCACTTGGGGCCAGGAAAAATGTTGAGGGGACAGAGAGGCAGGCAGGACACAGAGCCTGCCTTTGAGGAGCTTGAGGACACCAAACAGACATACTCTGATTCAAGATGGTAACTTTACCCTCCCCAAATTACTATTAACGTAACTTAAAAAATTACTATTAATGTAACTAAATAATAATGACAAAACTATGGATGGTTAAAACTGAGGAATGCTTAGGGGCACCTGACAGTCAGTTGAGGATCTGACTCTTGATTTTGGCTCAGGTCATGATCTCATGATTCATGAGCTTGAGCCCCATGTGGGGCTCTGTGCTGACAGCATGGAGCCTGCTTGGGATTCTCTCTCCCTCTCTCTCTGCCCTCCCACCATAATAAATAAATAAGCGTTAAAAAAAAAAAAACACAAAAAACCTCTGAGAAATAGTTTCATACATACATGAAATATTTACCAAGATTGATCATATTCACAACCATAAAACAAGCGTCACTAAATTTAAAAGATTAGAGTCACTTCTGGGGGCCACCTGGCTGGCTCAGTCAGTAGAGCATCCAACTCCTGATCTCAGGGTTGTGAGTTCAAGCTCCACTTTGGGGGTGGAGTCTACTTTAAAAAAAAAAAACAAAAAACGTTTGTTCTTTGACCACAATGGAATTAAATTAGAAATCTGTAACAGAAAGATCCCTGGAAAATCTCCAAATATTTAGAAACTAAACACACATTTAAATAACACATAAGTGAAATAAAAAATCTAAGAGAAAATTCTAATGTTTTTTTGAACTGAATGAAAATGAAAAAATATCAAAATGTGTGGGATGCAGTTAAAGTACTTCCTAGAGAAAACCTCACAGTATTAAAAATATCTCTATTAGAAAATAACAGGGGCACGTGGGTAGCTCAGTCAGTTAAGTGTTGGACTCTTGGTTTTGGCTCCGGTCATCACCTCCTGGTTCATGAGTTCAAGCCCCACCTCTGTGCCGACATCTCAGAGCCTGCTTGGGATTCTCTCTCTCCCTCTCTCTCTGACCCTGCCCTGCTCCCTCTCTCTTAAAAAATAAATAAACTTTAAAAAAAAAAGAAAGTAACAAATGTCTCAAATGAATTACCTCAGTTTCTACTTTAAGAAACTGGAAATGGAAGAGCAAATAAAGCCCAAAGTAAGCACAGAATTAAAAAAGATTAAAGTGAAAATAATTGAAATAGAAAACAGAAAGACAATAAAACAATAGAAAAAAACAGTAAAGGGGCGCCTGGGTGGCTTAGTCGGTTAAGCGTCCGACTTTCGCTTAGGTCATGATCTCGCGGTTTGTGGGTTCGAGCCCCGCGTCGGGCTCTGTGCTGACTGCCAGCTCGTAGCCTGGAGCCTGTTTCAGTCTGTGACTCCCTCTCTCTCTGACCCTCCCCTGCTCACGCTGTCTCTCTCTCTCTCTCCTGGAAATAAATAAAACATTAAAAAAAAAAAGAAGAAAGAAAAAAACAGTAAAACCAAAAGCTGGTTTTATGAGAAGAACAAAATGTATAATTCTATACATAGACTAAACCAGGGGAAAAAAAGTAAGATATGAGTGATCAGTATCAAGAATGATAAAGGTGACAATGAAGCAGTTTCTATAGATACCAAAATGACAATAAGGGAATATTATGAACATGTCCTGCCAATAAACTGGACAACCTAGAAGAAAGGGACAAAATCTTTAAAAGGCACAAAATACCACAGCTCAGACAACAAGAAGAACAAACCCTGAATAACACATCTATTGAAGACAATGTATTTAACTCTCCCACAAAGAAAACTCCAGATCCACATGGTCTCACAAGTGAATTCCACCAAACTTTGAAGGAAGAAATGATACCAATTCTACACAAACTCTTCCAGAAAAAGGAGAGAATACTTTCCATCTCATTGTATGAGGGATGAAGGCAGCATTATCGGATATCAAACCCAGACAAAATCTGACACAAGAAAACGACAGAACAACACCCCTCTTAAACATAGATGCAAATATTATTAACAAATCTTAACTTGAAAAGAACAACATATGGAAAGTATAATACATAATATCAAAGGAGTTTACCCTCAGGAATGCAAGGTCAGCTCAACCTTCAAAAAACAATCAACATATTTCACCATTGTAAATAAAAAAGAAAAATCGTGTGTTTATCTCAACAGGTGCACACAAAACATTTGACAAAATCAACATCTGTTCCTGAAGAAAAACTTCCAGAAAACTAGGAGTAGTTGAGAATATCCTCAACTTGATGAAAGACATCTATGAAAAACTTAGTGCTAATGATACACTCAATGAAAACTACTGGATGCTTTCCCCCGAAGTTCAGAAATAAGGCAAGGATGTCTGCCCTCATCATTTCTATACAACACTGTGCTGGAAGTCTTAGTCAATGAACTCAATCAAAAAAATGAAGTAACTGCCCCTTACACCATTTGTAAACCTACCATACTCCTGAATGATGCAATGATGTCAGTGATAAAGCATAACATCAAACGTCTAGCCCAATAACCAATCTAACATCTGCAAATCTGATTTGTTACCATTTGCCAGTTTTTTTCCTGAAGTCAAACTATATACTTTGAGTAACAGACTTCTAGAGTCAGGGCCTCATTACTGCAATGATTCATCCCTTAATATAACTTATAATACTGTTTGTGTCCATTTCATAAAAGAGCTGTAACATTTTCTCCACTAATTTCTGTAGCAAATTGCAAATGAGACCAAAGCCTTTCACTTGCAAATGTATCATAATGTTGCTCATTGATTAAACTAATGTTTTTCAAATTTGACAATCAGAGTTAGCCATTATAAAAGATGACCAATCCTTGCAATGAACTTCAAAGCTTAACATAAAAAGAAAGAGAGAATTGGAGAAACAGAGAGAAAAGTAAAAGGCAATCAGATTGGAAAAGAAAAACTAAAACTAGCTTTATTTTACAGACAACATGATTGTGTATAAAGCCCTAAGGGATCATACAAAAAATTACTTTAGTTTAGCAAGACTGAAGGATACTAGATCAATATATAAAAATAAATTATATTTGCAGTGCACATAAAACTGCTCTAAAAAATAAAGTATATTTAAAAATCAGTTATATTTCTATACAATAGCAACAACTGGGAATTGAAATATTTTTAATTATACCATCTACAATAGCATCAAAAATATGAAACTTAGATGGGAAAATATGACAACAAATGTATGCAAGATCTGTACACTATACACTATAAGGCACTGATGAAAGAAGTTAAAGTAGACCTAATTAAACAAGGGGAGAGGCCATGGTCGTGGATCAGAGGATTCGATGTTGTTAAGATGTCAGTTCTACTCTCAAAGTCAGTGTCATTGTAATAAAAGTTCCAGAGAAGTTTTTCCTTGTTAAAATCAAATGCTTTATATCTAAGGTTCATAATGGAAATGCAAAGGGCCTAAAATGGCCAAACAATTAAAAAAAAATAAGCAAAGTTGTTCAGCAATCAAGACAATATGAAGTTGCTGATGTCAAGAGAGATGGGAGGGAAGAGAGTCCAGATACAGGTCCATACGCTGTTGACTGACTTTAGACAAAGGTAATTCACTGGAGGAAAGAGTCTTTTCAATAATGGTCCTAGAGAAACTGGATATTCATATGGAAAAAAAGTGGACTTTGATTCATATCTCACACCATGTACAAAAAATAACCCAAGTTTAATCACAGACCTAAATCCAAAACCTAAAACTATAAAATGTCTAGAAGAAAACGTAGGAGAAAATCTTTATGACTATGGATTAAGCAAAAATTTCACAATATAACACCAAAATCATGATCCATAATAGAAAAAAAACTGATATACTGGAGTTCATAAAAATTTAAATCTTCCCTTCTAATTTTTTTTAATGTTTTATTTTATTTCTGAGAGAGAGAGACAGCATGAGCAGGGGAGGGTCAGAGAGAGAGGGAGACACAGAATCTGAAACAGGCTCCAGGCTCTGTGCTGTCAGCACAGAGCCCGACGTGGGGCCCGAACCCATGAACCAAGAGATCATGACCTGAGCCGGTCAGACGCTTACCCGACTGAGCCACCCAGGTGCCCTAAATATTCCCTTCTAAAGCCACTATTAACAGAATAGAAAGACAAGCCACAGACTAGGAGCACATATTTGCAAATTATACAGCTAATTAAGAAATCTATCTTGAATATATAAAGAACCGGGGCACCTGGGTGGCTCAGTCAGTTGGACAGCCAACTTTAGCTCGGGTCATGATCTCGTGTTGTGAGTTTGAGCCCCACATGGGACTCTGTGCTGACAGCTCAGAGCCTGGGGCCTGCTTTGGATTCTGTGTCTCCCTCTCTCTCTCTGTCTGTCTCTGTCTCTCTCTCTGCCCCTCCCCTGCTCACGCTCTGTCTCTCAAAAATAACAAACACTACAGAATTAAAAAAAAAAATAGAACATATAAAGAACCCTCAAAATAATAAGAAAAAAAAACAAAAATGCGCAAAAGATGGCACAAAAACAGACACTTAGATCAATGGAACAGAATAGAGAACCCAGAGATGGACCCACAAACGTATGGCCAACTAATCTTTGACAAAGCAGGAAAGAATATCCAATGGAATAAAGACAGTCTCTTCAGCAAATGGTGCTGGGAGAAGTGGGCAGCGACATGCGGAAGATGAACTTGGACCACTCTCTTACACCACACACAAAGATAAACTCAAAGTGGATGAAAGACCTGAATGTAAGACAGGAAGCCATCAAAATCCTCGAAGAGACAGCAGGCAAAAACCTCTTTGACCCCGGCCGCAGCAACTTCTTACTCAACAGGTCTCTGAAGGCAATGGAAACAAAAGCAAAAATGAACTACTGGGACCTCATCAAGATAAAAAGCTTCTGCACAGTGAAGGAAACAATATATACTAACTAACTTGGATGTAAATTTTTTAAAAATTAATTAAATAAAAAAATAAAATAAAATGGCCAAAAGCTTTAAGTAGATACTTCACCAAAGAAGATAGATAGATGGAAACTGAGCACATGAAAAGACTCTCAACATCTCGGCTCACTAGGAAAGAAAATGCAAATTAAAACCATAATAAGATATCACTGCATAGTTACTATAAATTCTCTCAAATTAAAAAGACTGACCATAACAAACATTGATGAGAAGTGGAATAACAAACTCTCAGCCACTGCTGACAGGAATATAAAATGATGCAACCACTTTGTGGAGTCTGGAAGCTTCTTTAATAATAAAAACATATGGGGCGCCTGGGGGGCTCAGTTGGTTAAACATCTGACTTCGGCTCAGGTCATGATCTGTGGTTCATGAGTTCGAGCCCCGCGTCGGGCTCTGTGCTGACAGCTCAGAGCCTGGGGCCTGTTTCGGATTCTGTGTCTCCCTCTCTCTCTTCTCCTCCCCTGCTCACGTTCTGTCTGTCTGTCTGTCTGTCTCTCAAAAATAAATAAATGTTTAAAAAAATTTTTTTAATGTAATGGAAACAATGACTAGCAGGTTGGATACTACAAAAACAAAACAAAACAAAACTGAATTAGTGCATTTAAAGAGAAGACCAAGAAATTCTCCCAGAACACAGAGGCAAAAGGTAAAGAATGGAAGTGTTTGAGAGAAGACAGATGGAGAAGAGACCTAGAAGATCAAATAGTCATAAAATAAGATCACTGGGAGGAAGAGAGTCCAGGGCGAAGCAATGAAATAAAAATGCTCCTTGAAGTAAAGGAAGCCTTGACTCTTTTTTTTTTTTTAATGTTGTATTTATTTCTAGGAGAGAGAAAGAGAGACAGCGTGAGCAGGGGAGAGTCAGAGAGAGACGGAGACACAGACTCTGAAATAGGCTCCAGGCTCTGAGCTGGCAGTCAGCACAGAGCCCGACGCGGGGTTCGAACCCACGAACCACAAGATCATGACCTAAGCGAAAGTCGGACGCTTAACCAACTAAGCCACCCAGGCGCCCCAAGGAAGCCTTGACTCTTAATCACATGCTTTTAGATTAACTTAATAAGGCAAAAATAACACTAAGCATATATATCTTGGTAAGATTTTTGAATTTTAAGGATAAAGAAAACATTAAGGGGGCACCTGGCTGGCTCAGTCTGTGGAGAATGTGACTTTAAAAAAAAAAAAAAATCGATTTATTTTTGAGAGAGGGACAGAGCATGAGCAGGGGAGAGGCAGAGAGAGAGAGGAAGACATAGCATCTGAAGCAGGCTCCAGGCTCTGAGCTGTCAGCACAGAGCCCAATATGGGGCTCGAACCCACAAACCGTGAGATCATGACCTGAGCTGGAGTCAGATGCTTAAAGGACTGAGCCCCCCAGGCGCCCCTGGAGAATGTGACTCTTAATCTCAGGGTTGTGAGTTCAAGTCCCATGTTGGGTGTAGACACTACTTAAAAATAAAATCTAAAGAAAGAAAATACTTAAAATCTAAAGAAAGAGAGAGAGAAAGACAGAGGGAGGGAGGAAGGCAGGCAGGCAGAGAGACAGAGACAGAGAGAGAAAGAAAGAGAAAAGAAAACATTAAGGCAGAGGGGGGGAAACCCAGATTCCCTAAAAAGAATAAAGAATCAGAATGGTGTCAATTACCACCCGCGATACGGAGCGTCAGGGGAGAGTGGCGTAACGTTCTACAGGGAACTGAGGGAAAATGATTGATTGTGACCCAAGAATTCTATGCTGAGCCAAGCTCCCTGTGTCAGGACAACGGAAAGGTTCTCCGTGGCCACTGGGCCCAGACATGAGCCTGTGGGCACTGCCTCTCTCTTCTCAAGCCACAGAAGTGAGAGTAGACCTGAAAATAAATCCATCACCGTGCTGGAAGCGACAAGCGGAGCCCTGTTAAACTAGAAGCTAGAAGGAAGCCCTCAAGAACAGAAGGCAGACGGAGTGAGGCTGACAGAGGACACCAAAGCACAGAGTACAGGCAGGAGCATCGCTGTGAAAGGTGGAAGGTCTCGGGGGGCCTCTGACTGTTCATTAAAGTGCGAGATCTCGGCAGCAGGACAGACCCCTATTAGGGTAACTGCTCTGGGGATTCATGTGAAGCAGAAAGGTGACGGGCTTCCTCTCTCCTCACCTCTGGCAAGCAGACAAAAACATGTATTAACCACCAGGTGGGAGCAATGAATGTGAGAATTCTTTTTTGTTTGTTTGTTTAATGTTTATTTTTGAGAGGGAGAGGGAAGAGCAGAGAGAGAGAGAGAAAGAGAGAGAGAGAGAGAGGAAGAGAGAGGATCCAAAGCAGGCTCCGCCCTGTTAGCACGGAGCTCAATGTGGGGCTTGAACTCACAGATCCTGAGATCATGACCCGAACCGAAGTCCGACACTTAACCGACTGAACAACCCAGGTGCCCCAAATATGAGAATTCTTGGCCATAAAAGTGCTGGATGGCTGGTAACTAACACCCAGCAGGAATGGGGAGCCCCAGGGCCCCAAAGTCTAACCACAAGTACACCCTGATTAGCGATGTGTTTTCATGACCCTGCATAGGTTAATAGCACTCCACAATAAATAAAAGCATTCAAAGAGAGTCTACCAAAGTATTTTAAAAAAGGACAGGGGCACCTGGGTGGCTCAGTCAGTTAAGCGTCGGACTTTGGTTCAGGTTATGATCTCACAGTTCACGAGTTCGAGCCTCACATCAGGGTCTGTGCTGAGAGCATGGAGCCTGGAGCCTGCTTCAGATTCTGTGTTCGCCCCACCCCCCACCTCTCTCTCTGCCCCTCCCCCACTTGCGCCCTCTCTCTCTCTCAAAAATAAACATTTTTAAAAATGCTTTAAAAAAAAAAAAAGAGTATGTTGCAACCTTGGAGTAGAAGAGATCTTCTTACAAATAAGACACAAAACACTTATACTATATAAATATTTAAATCTCTGTATGACACAGCCATCAACAAAGTTGAAAACAAACAAGAAATAGGGTATTTGCAGTGTATGTGGCAAAGATTAATACGGAGACTACAAAAGGCATTCCTACAGATCAAAAGGACGATGAAATGGAAAAATGGGCAAAGAAGATGAAGAAATATAAGTGGCCACATCAAAAAAAGCTCAATTTCATTAGTAATCATGAAAATTAAAACAAAGAGCTATAATTTTCTCCCCTTAAATTGGCAAAACTATAAACCTGATGATATTAAATGTTGAAGTGGGTACAAGGGACCCGCACCTTCAATCACTGATGAGCGCACAATTTGGCAATATCTATTTAAAACACACATACCTTTTGCCTCAGCAGTTCTATTTCTAGTTACCTACTACAGAGAAATACCCACTCGGACAGGCACAGATGGGGCATGAATGAGGATGTACTTTGTTTTAAAAGACTTTTTTTTTTTTTTTTAATGTGGGGGCAAAGGCAGAGGGAGAGAGAGAGAATCCCAAGCATGATCTATGCTCAGCACAGAGCCTGACCAGGGGCTCATTCCCATGACCTTGGGATCATGACCTGAGCCGAAATCAAGAATCAGAGGCTCAATCGACTAAACCACCCAGCCGCCCCCGTATGTCCCCTGTTTGTTTTTTTAATGTTTATTTATTTTTGAAGGAGAGAAAGACAGAGTGTGAGTCGGGGAGGGGCAGAGAGAGAGGGAGACACAGAATCCAAAGCAGGCTCCAGGCTCTGAGCTGTCAGCACAGAGCCCGCCTAGGGGCTTGAACTCACAAACTGTGAGGTCATGACCTGAGTGGAAGCCGGATGCTCAACTGACTGAGCCACCCAGGCGCCCCTTATGTCCCTTGTTTTTAATAGCACAGAGCTGGAAACCACCTAGGCCGATGGCTAGGGGAACAACTGACAAATGAAATATGATACATCCACATTACATCTTCTTTCCAGAACTAAAATGAATCAGATCTAGATGAACTGAGAGAATGACCTTGGAGAAAAAAGTAAGATGCAAAACAGCAGGCAGGACAGGAGTCAGGTATGTACATCCTCCCCCAAAATTTCAGCCCACAGATTCAAATGTGCAAGAAATGGTGAAATAGCACACTCCTTTCTTGTTACATAAACATCATTAAAAAATTTTTTTTAAATGTTTTATTTATTTCTGAGAGAGAGACACACACACAGCGTGAGCAGCGAAGGGTCAGAGAGAGAAGGAGATACAGAACCTGAAGCAGGCTCCAGGCTCTGAGCTGTCAGCACAGAGTCTGACGTGGGGCTCGAACCCACAAACCTTGAGATCATGACCTGAACCGAAGTCGGATGCTTAACCGACTGAGCCACCCAGGTGCCCCTAAACATCATTTTAGACTCCAAGCCCTCAGGGATCCCCAGTCTGCGTCCCCCATCCCCCGCTCTGTCACCCCCTGCTTGTATGTGCTCTCTCTCTCTCAAAAATAAAGATTAAAACAAACAAACAAACCTCTGAGCCCTCAACTCAAGTTTGTGGGAAATGAACCCTAAGTAATTCTTGAGGCATTGTTGCCCCTCACCCTCGACCCAGAATTTTACCCTGATTTTGTGCAGTGCAGGGGCTTGTAAGGGTGAGGGTTATGTCTCCATCTTCTCTGTGTCCTCTGTATGTGGCTCAATGGCTGGCAGAGAACACCACTCAGGAGATGTCTGGGAAATGCACGCCATGGCCACACAGCGGGTAAGTGGCAGGACCTGAGATCCAGACCCCTGTCCGCTGCTCTCTGGGGTGCAACATACGCAGCCCCGTGGGGCCCTGTGCTCGGACGTGCCACACTTGGTGCATCTCCCCCTTCCTAGCAAATATTGTCAAAGGAGACCTAGTGGAGAGTCAGGACTTTCACCTTTGACCACAGGTAAAAAGAAACCTCCCTCTCGCGGTGTCTGCAGAAGCCACAGGGGAAGAACAGTAATGAGGCTCTCCCTCCCTAACCAACCAGAGAGCAGGGGGTATAAGAGGAAGACTTGTAGGGAGCCGGGACCCCCACTCCTGCTAATTACTATGAGGGCTTCCTACCTCCCTGCTTAGGGCCAACTGAGGCTGAGTGGGGAGGCTGGGCTTCTTTCCACATTCGCAGTAATAAGGAAGCTCCACCATTTCCCCTGCAGGAGCAGTCTCAAAGGAAGCTACCTTAAAAAAAAAAAAGAAAAAAGTTTAGGGGCACCTGGGTGGCTCATTCAGTTAAGCTTCGATTTCAGCTCAGGTCATGATCTCACGGTTCGTGAGTTTAAGCCCTGCGTCTGGCTCTATGCTGACAGCTCAGAGCCTGGAATCTGCTTAGGTTCTGTGTCTCCTTCTCTTTGCCCCTCCCCTGCTTGCACTCTGTCTGTCACTCTCTCTCTCTCCCCCCAAAAATAAATTACAAAAACATTTAAAAAATATTTTTAAGTTTAAATAAGATCCAGGGTCTCTTAACATAATGCCGAAAATGTCCAGGTTTCAATAAAAAAAAAAAAAATACTCATCATACCCAAAACAAGGAATATCTTAAACTGAATGGAAAAAAAACCCTCAATCACTAGATGCCAACAGCAAAATGATAAAGGCAGAATTATCTGCAAAGATTCTAATGCAGCCATCATAAACATGCTTCAACAAGCATTTATGAACATTTCTGAAACAAAATAAAAAAAATAGAGTCTCAGCAAAGAAACACTAGATAGAAAAGAGAACCAGATAGAGAGTTTAGACCAATAACTGAAATTAAAAAGCTCAACGAATGGGCTCAAAACAGAAAGGAGAGGGCAGGGGGGAAAAAAAAACCTAGTGAACTAAAAAGTAGAACAATAGAAATTATCCAGTCTTAACCGCAAAAACAGACTGAGGAAAAAATGAGCAGAGCATCAGGGATGTGTGGGGCTATTTCAAAAGATCAAACGTCATGTCATCAGAATCTTAGGAGAGAAGAAAAAAGGCAGGGCTGAACAATACTCAAAGAAAAACTTTCCAAATTTGGCAAAAGGCACAAAATGACAGATTCAAGAAGCTGAGTGAACTCCAAGCAAGATAAATCTAAACAAGTTTACACCAAAACACATTACAGTCCAACTTCTGAAAACTAAATAAAGGAGAAATCTTAAGAGTAGCCAGAGGAAAAGCAGCACCTTCCCTATATGGGAAATTAATTCAAATAAGAACTGATTTCTCATCCGAGACCACAGACGCCAGAAGAAAATGACGTTAACATTTTCAAGTATTGAAATGTCAACCCAGAATCCCATATCCAATGAAAATGTCCTTTAAGGATGTTGGAAGAAGTCAGGAAATTCCCAGATAAAGGAAAACTAAGATAATGTCACCAGCTGATATGTTCAACTGACTTTTGATATAGCTGCAAAAGCAATTCAATGGAGGAAAACTGGCTTTTCAACAAATGATTCTGGAGTAATTGGACATCCCCAGGCAATTTAAAAAAGTTAACCTCTATCTAAATCTAACACCTTATACAAAAGTTAATTCAAAATGAAAAATGTACCATGTACTTAAATATAAAACATAAAACTTTTATTGATTTTAAAGTTTATTTAAAAAACTCAAAGAAAAGTTTATTTTTTATTTAAAAAATCTCTGTACCCAATGTGGGGCTCAAATTCACAACCTCGAGATCAAGAGTCACATGTTCTTCCAACTGAGCCAGCCAGGCACCCCCAAACATATAACTTTTAGAAACAAAAACAGTCTTCTGAACCTATAGCTTGGCAAAGTGTTCTCTTTGACACCAAAAGCACAAACCATAAAAGAAAAAAGTTGATAAATTGGCTTTCATCAAAATTAAGCACTTTTGCTCTGTGAAAGACGCTTTTGAAAAGATGAAAAGATAAGCTACAGAGTGGGAGGAGATATTTGCTAAGCACGTATCTGACAAAGGACTAGTGTCTAGAATATATAAAGAACACTTAAAACTCAACAGGTAAACAATCTAGTTAGAAAATGGGCAAAATACATGAAAAGACATTTCCATTTAAGATGGGAAATAAGCATTAAGAAGGATGTTCAACATCACTACCCGTGAGGGAAAGGCAAATCATAGCAGTGAGGTATCCCTACACATCTACTGGAATAGCTAAAATTAAAAAGTTGCTGCACCAATGCAGAACAGAATATGGAGAAGTGGGCCACTTAAACATTGCAAATGGAAATCTAAAATGGTTTAGTCATTCTGGAAAACAATTTAGTAGTTTTTTATAAAGAAATCAGGGGCACCTGGGTGGCTCAGTCGGTTAAGCATATGACTTTGGGTCAGGTCATGATCTCATGGTTTGTGGATTCGAGCCCCGTATCGGGCTCTGTGCTAACAGCTAGCTGAGAGCCTGGAGCCTGCTTCAGATTCTATATCTCCCTCTCTCTCTGACCCTCCCCTGCTCACGCTGTATGTGTCTCTCTCTCAGAAATTTTAAAAAAAAAAAGTTTTTTAAATTTTTAAAAAAACTAAATATGCAACAAACATAGGACCCAGCAATCGTAATCCTGGGCATTTATACTAAAGAAATGAAGACTTATGTTAACACAAAAGCTGTATACACATATTTATAGCAGTTTTATTTATAATAGCTCAAAACTGGAAACAACTCAGATGTTGTTCAAGGTGAGGGGTGAGTGGTTAAACTGTGGTATATCCATACCATAGAATACTACTTGGAAATATAAACAAATAAACTAATGATACACATGACAAATCTAGATGAATCTTGAGAGTATTATTCTGAGTGGGGAAAAAAAAGCCTATCCAAAAGTTTATACAGTATATGATTCCATTTGTGTAACATTCTAGAAATGACAAGATGGAGTTCCTTTATCAGGGACTGAGGAGGGGGTGGGGGAAGCGAAACATGACCTTGTAATGGGAATGTTCTGTACCTTCATTATATCAAGTCAGGGTCCTGGTTGTTATATCGTACTATAGTTTTAAAATACGCTGCCATTGGGAAAAACTGAGTAAAGGGCCTACCTGACCATTCGGTATTATTTCTTATACATATGAGTCTACAATTATCCTAAAAGTTGAATTTAAAATGTGTAGCATAACACAATAAACATGATAAAAGCCACCTTCTCTTCCCTATACGGAACAGAAAGAAAAGGCCAAGTATGAGGCAGTGTGTGGCTAGGTGTCCGGACTCCGATGAATCCATCCCTGTTTCTGCTTCCATCTGGGGACCTCATGATCCCCTCTGCCCCTGGAACCCAAAAGACCTTCTGCTCTTATCTCTGACTCCAAGGTAGTCTCAAGGAAGAAGGATGCAAATAGTCACTGACTATCTAAGATGGAAGAACTTTAAATTCTGGGACTGAACAAGTCTCTTAAATACTGAGGGCTTCAATTCAACCCTATCTAATATTCACTGGGTATCATGGACAGTAGCAAGAGGGGCTGGGGATAGTGGGTAGCCTTTAACCTGCATCTATATCAACACCCCCCCCCCAAAGTAATATGCTTTGTCTGCTACAGAATATTGACATTTTCTTAATTTGGGGTAAAATGTTCAGTGTAAGTATAAATGGGGGCTTAGATGCAAACAGGGACTGAGACAATCCCCTGGATACACTCTATTCCCACCTCCGCCCTCAACAAGACTGCCACCCTTCATTGGCTCTTGATCACTAGGATCTACTCTGTGTGACATGTTATAGGGATTAAGGCTAAAGAAGTTAACAGGATTCTCATAATCTGATTGGAAGACACAGAAAAGACAACTCATACATACCAAACATCTGTGTGCTTCGAAACACTCTCCTAGGCACTTCACATTATTTAGATTATCTCATTTACTCCTCACAACCCTGGGTGGTAGCCGCTATTATCCCCCTTTCACAGATGTGGAAACCAAAGTTCATGGGTGTGCCTTGACACACCGCTTGTAACTGGGATCAGGAACTGACGACAAACTCTTTTCACCGTATACTACATTGCTTCTAACTCTGTAGAGGTATTTATTTTCTGTACGGTCCTAATCTTCCCAACCTTCTAAAGTCGTTGTTTAATAAAGACAGATAGGGGGTTTTGTTTTTGTTTTTCTGTTTTTAAGTTGATGAGAGCAAGAAGCCATTATTAAAATACACGGGACTTTACACATTTGAAAAATCATCAGATTCCATGTTTCCCAACAGCTCTATTAAGACATAATTAACATAATGTAGAATTTCTCCTTCATCCATTTTAAGTGTACAATTTAATGAATTTTATTTACAAAGTTGTACACTGCGCCACAAACTAATTTTAGAGCATTTCCATCAGCCTAAACAGAAATCTCATGGTACATTCACTCCTCATTTCCACTCAGCCCACTCATCTGTATAGATTTGCCTTTTCTGAACCCTTCATATAAATGAAATCATTCGTGTTTTGTATCTAGCATCTTCCAGTTAGCATAACGTTTTCAAGGTTCATCATAGCTAAAAGGTATTCCATTGTATGATATGCCTTTATCCACTTGTTTTGTCATCCATCCAATTGACAGACTTCTGGGTACTGTGAGTAATGCTGCTACAAACATTTGTTTCTATGTCCTTGTATGGACAAATGTATTCATTTCTTCTGGAAAGATACCTAGGACTGAAATTGTTGGATCACACAGTAAGTATGTTTAACTGGGTTTTTTTTTAGGGATATATTTATTTATGTATTAAAGTTTATTTATTTATTTTGAGAGAGAGAGAGAGAGAGAGAGAGAGATCCCAAGCAGGCTCCGTGCTGTCAGCGCAGAGCCCAACGTGGCGCTCCATCTCACGAACCCTGGGATCATGACTTGAGCCAAGATGGAGCATCAGACACTTAACCGACTGAGCCATCAGGTGTCCCTACACTTAACATTTTTTTTTTTTTACGCTTAACTTTTTAAGACACTGCCAGACTGATTTCCAAAGTGGCTGCATCATTTTACATTCCCACCAGCAGTGTAGGAGAGTTCCAATTTCTCCATGTCCTCACCAACACTGACTATTGTTTATCTTTTTATTCTGGGCATTTAGTGGGTAAGAAATGGCATCTTGTTACGGTTTTGAATTGTATTTACCTAATGACTAACAATGCTGAGTGTCTTTTCATGTATTTGTTGATCATTGTGTCTCTTCTTTGGAGAAACAGCTATTCAAATCCTTTGCCCACTAAAAACATAGACTTTATTTTTTGAAGCAGTTTTAGTTTCATAGCACAACTGAGTGGAAAGTACAGAGATTTCCAATATTCCCCTCCCCCTGCCCCCAGGCTTCCCTACTATCAGTATCGGCCTCCAGAGTGCTACATTCGTTATAATCGATGAACACTGACATATCATGGTCATCCAAAGTCCATCGTTTGCATTACGGTTCACTCTATGGGTTTGGACAAATGTAAATGACATGTATCTACCACTATAATACCATACAGAGTCTCATTACCCTAAAAAGCCTGTGTTGCACCCATTCATTCATTGAGGCCTCCCCCCCCACCCCCGCCAGCCCCGAGCAACCAATGATCTTTTTATTGTCTCCATAATTTCGTCTCTTTCCGTTGTGCCTTATAGCTGGAATTATACCATATACAGCCTTTTCACGTTGGCTTTTTGCCCGTTTAACTTTCCTCTGTGTCTTTTCACGGCTCGATAGCTCGTTTCTAACGCTAAAGAATACTCCATTGTCTGGCTGTACAAAAGTATATTTATCGATTCACCTCCCAAAGGACGTCTTGGGTGCTTCCAAGTTTGGGCCATTCTGAAAAAACAGCTGTAAACATCCATGTGCAGGTTTTTGGGTGGACCAAAGTTTTCAGCTCATACCAATCACACCAAGGGGTGTGGTTGTGGATCACACAGTAAGAGCGTGTTTACATTAGAAAGAAACCGCCAAGCAGACCAAAGTGGCTGTGTGACTGTTCATTGTCACCAGCAATGAAACACCTCCTGCTGCTTACTCCACTGCCATGTGGTATTGTCACCTTGGCTTGGTTTTAAATTGGGCTCTTTGTCTTTTTAAAATTGTTGAGTTGTAAGAATCTTTTATATGTTCTAGATGCAAGTACTTTATAGAATATATGATTTGCGAATAGTTTCTCCACAGTTTGTGGATTGTTTGGGGGGCCTTTTTTTTTCAATGTATAGGGATATTAAACACCAAATTCATGATAATGTTCACTCTTGGAGGAGGTAGGAGCATGGATCGGGTTAGACTTAGGTAGATATAATGATGTGAGAGGTAGAGCACAGAGATAGAGAGACAGAGCACGAGCAGAAGAGGGTCAGAGAGAGAGGGAGACACAGAATCTGAAGCAGGCTTCAGGCTCTGAGCTGTCAGCACAGAGCCCGATTCAGGGCTCCAACTCACAGGGAATGAGATCATGACTTGGGCCAAAGTCAGGGGCCCAACCCACTGAGCCATCCAGGTGCCCCAATGCCCCCTGGAGAATTTAAACCAGGTAAACTTCTTAAGGTGGGTACTGAGGTTCAAGAGTTTCCATTTTCTTATCATGCTTTAGACTTGTATATGGTGCATGCTTTTTTTTTTTTTAACGCAAGCTCACTTAAATGCACAAATACATTTTAAAAGGTAATACAAGAACAAAAATCTGATTTTTTTTTTTTTTTTTTTTTTTTACCCTTTCAAATGGGAAAGCCTGGGACAGGGGCAGGGCCACGTTCCATGCTGGCTGACCTCGGCCCTGGGCCCTGCTCCTTCCCCAACACACTCACAAGGTGTCTGCCAGCTGCACTTGGAGAAAAGACCTGCTGAGCTAGGGGCAGGCGTCAGCTGGTGGGGGGAAGGGGGACATCACGTAGCAGGTGGCCTAGACCCTACATCTCAGTTTCCTCACCTGTAGAAAGGGGATGCTAACAGAACCTCTCTGATCCATGAAATTAGGTAAAATACCTAGTGCACGTTAACTGTAACTTTTCCCTTGGCACGTCGGGGTTCCCCGGGATGGTGAGAGGTAACCCCAATGCCAGCAACAACGGGGATACCCAGGATGGACGATACAAGGCTCCTTCCAGATCTAAATTTCTGGGCTGCTTTTCCGAGGGATCCACAGTTTAGGATGATAATGTTCTTGCGTAAAATGAGGCTGATGATAGAACCTACCTTCCCGGGATGTGGAGAAGCGCCCCGAAGCTAACGGCCAGGAAAGTGCTTTGGCATCTACACAGCGCTTGCAGAGTCGGTTTATAGAAAAAGAAATAAAAAATACTATCGCAGAAAAACCGCACAGGGGTCAGGCCATCGCCACGGCAGCCCAGGCTCCGTGAGGCGCCTCCGCTGCCCTTTGCGGCCGCGGCCAGCGCCGCGAAGCTGACCCGCGAAGCTCTGCAGGCCCACGCGCCTCCAGGCGCATCCAAAGGAGCGAGGCGGGCAGGTGGCCGACGCCACGCTGCGGGAGGCCGGGCGACAGCTCGACGGCCACTCTGGCGCTCCAGCGTCCCCTGGCGGCACGGTTGGGTCAGGGTTAGGACCACCAACGGCGGAGCCGGCATTTCCGCACAGGAGCATGCGCAGGCCCCAGGGGCCATCACCCAGAGATGGAGGTCTCCCAGCCAATCAGAGAGCCCTACAGCTCTCCTCCCGCCTACCCGTGGAGTTTAGGGGCGTGGCGTTCAGCTTTAGCCAATGAGAGAAGATTTTCGTCCTCAGGCCGCACTCGCGGGAGGGGCTTTCTTTAGCAAGATGGCGGCGAGCGGCCTCCGGCGAGCTGCAGTTGCGGCTCCTACCTCAGTGAAGCCCATTTTTAGTCGGGACATGAATGAAGCCAAGCGGAGGGTGCGCGAGTTGTATCGCGCCTGGTATCGAGAGGTGCCGAACACTGGTGAGAGGCAGCGGGGCTCCGGATGCAGCCGCCCAAGGTCGCAGCCGTCCTGGCCTCCCATTTCTCCCGGGACGAGCTGAGGTCACCGACTTGGGCGCAGGCGACTCCGGGTGCTTCAGGGGAGGAGGGTCCCCCGAGCATTTAATGGACCCGATCTGGCGGCCCCGCCCGAGTCAGACCAGCAGTGCCCCGCAGACGGACCGCGCTTCGAGGCGCCCCGGGCCCTTTGGCCTTTTTGTCCCCCGTAATTCTTACCGAACCCGTGGCGGGGGGGGGGGGGTGCAGGGGAAGCAGGGACTGTCAGTGACCTGCTCATTTTACAGATGAGGCACCTAGAGGCGAAGTGACGCCCCCGAGGCCCAGAGCCAGCTCTTGTTGGATCTGGAACCCAAAGTCCACCGTAGAGTTTCTGAATAAATGTACGGCTGCCCACCAAGTTAACTGAACAAAGTGGCTGTAGGACTTGAGCGATCGTCCGTTTCCCACATGATCCCCCACAAAAACAGACGACCTGAGAAGGGAAGTGACTTTCCCAGGGTCATCCGCTTAAGTCAGTGGTGCCTCTTCCAGTCCTTCCATTTCCAGTTTCCCAAGCTTGTCCCCTAAGGTCTACCTGCCGTCAGTAGTTCTTAGGGACTCCTCCCCCAGCCCCCTTATGGCCTGCCCCCTGCCTTCACTTAGACCTGAACGATTGAAATAGAAGCTCCCTGGGTACAGAGATTCTGTTTTCTTACCTTGGCATACCCTCTCGGTGCCTCCCGTACTTAATGAAAGGAAGATTGGGGAAAATCCCACTAACCTGTCAGGGGCAGTACAGATGTCAGTGGCTGTTGATATTTTATTCTGTTGATTTGATTTAGTTTATTTTAATGTGGACTGTCACTGCCAGGCTGAGAGGGAAGGTGTTTTTAAGCAAGCTGGAGCATCATAGCACCCTTCTGGGCTGCCTCTTCCCTGCCTGTGAATGTGGTGGTTACAGACTTGCCTCCAGACCTTACCCTTTAGTAGCTGTGTGACCTTGAGCAAATTATTTCATCTTGCTATGCCTCAGTTTCCTCATCCGTAAAATGAGCATCATGATAGTACTTTCAGAGAGTAGCCCTTACTAAACAGGTAATGTATCTAAAGTGCTTAGGCTCAGTCCTGGCACTTAGACATGCATTGGATGTTGGCTGCTACTATTGTTTTTATTATTATTATTACTGTTATTTATAGCAAGAGTCTCCATGCAGAAGCCAGGCTTTTTAAAAAAATCTTTATTTATTTATTTTTGAGGGAGGGAGCAAGGGAGGGAGAGAGAGAATCCCAGATAGGCTCTGCACTGGATCTCACAAACCATCAGATGCTTGACCGACTGAGCCACCCAGGTGCCCCAGCACCGTGTCTGCTCCACGGTGTCCTTGTCCTCAACCTGACTTTTTGAGAGTTGCTGATGACCAATACTTAGACCCACAGGATACTAGGGAGGGAGAAAGTTGATTGAACTGCCGTTTCAGGGATGCAAATTTAAATGCCTTCAGGGGGCAGTAGCAAGTGTCTGTGAATGTGTGTGTGTGTGTGTGTGTGTGTGTGTGTGTGTAGGGGTGTATTCAATTGCAGATGTTTAAAAACATAACGTTGGCCTAGCGGAATACTTCTGTGAGTGCCCAGAACCCTTTCTTGTTGAGGAGAGGAGCAGGAGGTGGGGAACAAGACCCAGATGCAGGAAGAACGCTTTGCATAGTATTTAAAAAAAAAAAAAAATCAGTGGCTGAGTTGAGGATAGACCCACTTATCCACACTCAGGAGCCGGCTCTTTTTAAACCATCGCCTTACAGGAGTTCCCCTCAAATACTCTTTGAGAAGATAACCCCAGAGTCAGAAGGGTCCTGAGAGGAGGAGCCTAGAGAGCAAGGGAAGGAAGCAGAGGGAAGGGGTTAAGGGGGTGGTCTGTAGCTGGTCAGTTGCTCAGGACTGTGTCTACACCCATGTCATGCTCTCCGTTGTTGGGACTCCAGCTGAGGAGCCACAGCAAAGAATTGGGAATAAGTAATAGCACTTATAATAAATAACATTTATAGAATTGCATACGTATAGCCCAGCATTATGCTAAAAGCTTTACATTGCTTTCTTTTAGGGTAGGTTCTGATTGTTTCCCTGTCTTACAGATCAGGAAACTGTAAGAGGCACATCAGTCACCCTATTAGCGAGGGGAGGAGCCTGACTTAGGAGACCCTCAGTATCCAGCTGTTAGACCTGGCTCTCAGCTATCTCAGGGGACCCAGTTATGCTGCACTTGGAGAGGGAGAGAAGCCACGTGCCTGGGTGGCGGCTGCCTGGCATGGGCACGCAGGGACAGAACTACCTTCCTTCAAATCCCTTACTGAAAAAATATTACCTGGGGCTTGGTGTTTACAGAACAGGACACTTGACGTAGAAACCATTTAATTTCCATTTCCTCTGCCGTCTCTGGTACTACAGGGTTAGTACCAACTGCCTCGAGATGCAAATGTGAATAAAACAGCCCTGCCTTCAGGGGTCTTGTGGGCTAGTCAGGAAGGTAGGCGTATATCCAGATTATTAAAACTTAAAATAGATGTGTGGAGAATAAGAGCTGAAATGGTTACAACTAATATTTGCATTAGCTTTACTGTATGCAAGATGTTGTCGCCTGATTTTTGCCATGTTCCCATAAAGGAATTCGGTCAGAGGTTATTTTTCTTCTCCTATGTTTTGGATGAGGAAGCAGGCTAAGGAGGCTGCCGTAAGCAAGGTCATAGTTGATAGTGGTGTGGAGTCCTTACTGCTGTTGAACCCAAGCCCACGCATGCTCTTCCATTACACTGCGCTGCCTTCCCTTCTCAAGATCTCCCAGTGCCTGGTACGAATGCTACAAGATGGATTGGAGCAAACAGCTGAGAACCATATCATTGTCTTCCTTTCTTAAGGTGTCAGGGCCTTTCTGACTCCTTAATAGTAACTTTGGGAAAACACACGGAAGCTACGGAAAAGTCCCCTTCATCCAAAGGGCCACGTTGAGCCTCTTGAGCCTCTGCGATTTTTCAAATTGCAGTTTAAATATTCAGAATTTAAAGAATAAGGCAAGAATCTGTGAGCTGAGAAAGAGCAGTTGGAATTCATTTATACCAGGGTTTCGCCACACATTTGTGCTGGAGAATTCTTTGTTGTGGAGGCAATCGTGTGCATGGTAGTTTAACAACATCCCTGGCCTCTACCCACTAGATGCTGGTAGCACCCTCTCCTTGCTTGTGACAACCAGAAGTGCCTCCAGACATTGCCAGACGCTCTGGAGGGCAAAATCATTGCTGGTTTAAGAACCACCGAGTTAGACCAGAGAAGACTTCTGCAGGCTGTAGCTTAGGCTGTTTACCTTCCGCAGCCTTTCTCACTGGTGGGGGAGGGGGGGATGTTCAAGGGGTTGGGATGGGAGGAGGGAGATTGGGACAAAGCTATGGACTTGTCTCCCTAGAGACCAACCTCGGAGGATGGGCATTCAGGGATCTGTGAACTGACACTGTAAGCAAAACTCGGCGTTTGTGCCTGTGAACATTTTCCTGAGGAGGAGATTTGTACACCTGATGGCCTGGTGCATGGTTCAGGAGGTCATGAGGAATGAGAGCAGATGGACACCAGCTTCCCTTGTACAGAGGGACCTTGTTTTTTTTAAACTCCCAAGGTTGGGCAGGAATCTAATATAAAAGTTCAGGAAATGGGGGCGCCTGGGTGGCTCAGTCGGTTAAGCGTCCGACTTCGGCTCAGGTCATGATCTCATGGTTTGTGGGTTCAAGCCCCGCTCAGGCTCTGTGCTGACAGCTCAGAGCCCGGAGCCTGCTTTGCATTCTGTTTCTCCCTCTCTCTCTGACCCTCCCCTGCTCACGCTGTCTCTCTCTCAGAAATAAATAAAACATTAAAAAAAAAAAAAAAGGAAAAGTGCAGGAAAGATAAGCACTGACCGCAGGGGAATAGTCCTCATACTCATTTCCTTTAAAAAAAACAGGGCGCCTGGGGGGCTCAGTTGGTTAAGAGTCGGGACTCTTGATTTCCACTAGGGTCATGATTTCACAGTTTGTGGATTCAAGCCCTGCATCAGGCTCTGCGCTGACAGCATGGAGCCTGCTTGGGATTCTCTCTCTCTCTGCCCCTACCCTGCTGGCGCACTCTCTCTCTCTCAAAATAAACTTATAAAAAACAAAAATCAAAAAATTAAAAACACTAAACCACCTGTGTTCCAGGCTTATGTTTTCCAGGGGCCAATACTATGACTTCAGGCAGGTACCCACGGTTCTATGGGCCCCACTCTCCCCAAGTGAGAGGATTCTCAATCCCTGGATGCTTGTTAGTTTGCATTTGTTTTTGTGTCTTTGTCTTACTGTCCCTGTGTTTGCCCTTTTCTAAAATTCCTACTATGATACCGGCGGTGGTGGGAACCTAGATTTAGAGCATCGACCATTTCCCATGGTACCAGTTCTCCCACCACGGTTGATTGTAAGCTGCTAGAGTGAAGTCAGTGAAGGCCACTTTGGGAAGAGGGGCTCCATGAGAGCCCACTCAGGACCCCGCTGGACCCCGCGTTCAACTCTTTCCAGTGGGAGTGATTTTCTCTTCTCTGTTAACACCTAGGATGCAGCGTCTCCTATTAGATTTCCACTGTTGCTTCCTGGTTGGATTGGCATGGCATCAGATTTCCCTTAGCAGAAGCTTTATTTTTCAAATGCTGTCGCTAAATGAGGCGTATAGTTAAAGGCTCAAAGTTTATTGTTGATTAGTCACTACGTAGGCCTCATGGTTTTCAGAGTGGCTTTTGAGAATCCTGTAGACTAGAGTGGACATGTCACAAGAATGGCCACAACACAAGGGATCCTCACCAAAGGAGCACACAGGTCTCCTCGACCACAGGCTCATTCTAGGCTGTGAGCCTTGTTTATGCGCCCCCACCTCAGCCTAACTCCACCCACCTTGTTGCTCAGCAGAACCACTGAAGGCTGACTGCCAGAGGATGGGAACACAAGTGATAACACCCAATTTTCAAAGGACATAACACAGGCCACCTCTGAAGTCCCAGGTCCCTAAGTCTGTGCTACTGTTTTAGGCACTTCAGGGTTGCTCATTATTATGATTTTGTTTGCATTCGTGGATGGCTGCCTCTCGGGCTAGAATTTAAGAGAGTAGGAGTTCCATCGTGGACTGCTTCCTCCTTCCCTGGGTAACCTGATGTGCCTCATGTGGGGGTCGTTGCTGGCTGGGCTGAAGCCCCCCCTCCATGCACAGACACTCAGCAGGCTCCCTCAACCCAAAGCTTGTGTGCTGCATGGACCTGTGCCCACATCACTGGTGGTTGCTTTCAACCCTGTCCTCTTTCGCCAGTTGTTCTGTATAATAATAATGCTGACATTTCTGAGAGCTTATCCCATGCCGGGTACCATTTTAAGGGTCTCGTATCATCTCCTGGGATCCTCACAACGGCTCTGGGATTATACTCGCTCTTATCATCCTCATTCACTCAGAAATAAGTACTCTCAGGCACAGAGAAGTTAATGTTTGCAGGATCGTGTAGGCGATCAGCTGGGATTTGAAGCCAGGTTGTTTATACTCTCGAACTATGCTATGCTGGCTCAGGTCTGGTCTTAAACAAACTGTAAGCTCCTTGAGAGCAAGCGCCGTGTCTCACTCTTCTATATAGCCTCAAGCACCTAGTTTAGGGTCAGGCAAATACTTGGCAAAAGAAATGAATGGGCCACCTGTTTGTGTCTATGAATATCCACTGACTCGATTTTTGTAAGACATGTTCTGATCATATAGTTTCTCCCCTGACTCGTGTTTTCTCTTTAGTGCACTCATTCCAGCTAGACATCACCATGAAACAGGGACGGGATAAGGTCCGAGAAATGTTCATGAAGAACGCCCACGTCACAGACCCCAGGGTGATCGATCTTCTGGTCATTAAGGTACCTGACCCTCCTGAACCGACTTATAAGAGCACCCATCTTGTCCAGAGTTTCTCGGTCTTCCCAAGTTTGTCTCCCAAGCTTAAAAAGCAACTACTGGGTCAGCGACTGTTGCTTAGGGTTTCAAAGAAACAGATGAACTTAGAGGTTATTACCTGTAAGGTTGTTCAAGAAAAAATCAGCTGGGGTTTGCATTTTAAAAAAAGATGAAGAAAATGTTTAAAAAATTTTTTTAGAAGAAGAGGGGGGCACCTGGGTGACTCAATCAGTTAAGTCTCCGACTTCGGCTCAGTTCATGATCTCACGGTTTGTGAGCCGAGCCCATCAGGCCCAGTGCTGGCAGGTCAGAGCCTGGAGCCTGCTTTGGATTCTGTGACTCCCTTTCTCTACCCCTCCCTCGCTTGCACTCTCTCTCTCAAAAATAAACATTTAAATTGGGGCGCCTGGGTGGCTTAGTCGGTTAGGCGTCCGACTTTCGCTTAGGTCATGATCTCGCGTTTCGTGGGTTCGGGCCCCGCGTCGGGCTCTGTGCTCACTGCCAGCTCAGAGCCTGGAGCCTGTTTCAGAGTCTGTGTCTCCCTCTCTCTCTGATCCTCCCCTGCTCACGCTGTCTCTCTCTCTCCTAGAAATAAATTAAAAAAAAATAAATAAATAAATAAACATTTAAAAATTTAAAAAATAAAAAAATAAAAAAAAAAGATGAGGAAAGTTTGAAATCTTCTTGAACCTCGTTCCTGGAAGTTACTGCTTCACTGGGTTGCTGCTTACAGCTGGAAGAGACAGGCTGCTTAGCTGAGCCTTGTCGGCCTGGGTCAAATCCCAGGCCTGATTCTGTATCTCTGGTCAGTCACGCTAGCATCAGTGCGAACTATAGCACAAACCAGTACATCACATTGAATGTTAAGCAAAAACCAGCTAGTCAGGTTAGGCAGTCATGGGGCAGGGGCCTATTGACCTGGAAGTCTCTCCTCTTGGAATCAGTTAGCTAGAGTTAAAAAATATTTGAAAGACCTTAGAGCTCAGTTAGTATAACCACCTCATTTTCCAGATGCAGAAATGTGGTCTGGAATGCTACTTGCCCAGGGTCACTCGACAAGTCAGTGCCAGAGCAGAGCCCAGAATCCTGGCCTGTAGGGTGGTATTCTTTCCACTCCGCTCCTCTGACAGAACACCTCTCCCCTCACTTGTGCAGGGAAAGATGGAACTTGAGGAAACGATTAACGTATGGAAGCAGCGGACACATGTTATGCGGTTCTTCCATGAAACAGAAGCGCCGAGGCCAACGGATTTCCTGTCCAAGTTCTACACTGGCCATGACCCATGAAGTCACTCAGTGGAAAGGTGCATGTCGATACTTAAATACTTTAAGAGCACAAATAAACTCAGTATGTGATGGTCACTTTCTAATAGAATTCCATTGGTGAGCCAGTGGGACGCTCTCCTTCTGTAGTCTCTCTCCCTCTTTGCCTGAGCACGTGGGGTCTTTGCATACACACCACCTGTTCTTTCCCTTTCCTGAAGTGTGGTGTTTCCTGTAAATCAGATTCTCTTTTCTCAGAGCCTTGCATGTCAGTAAACAGGAAGGATGAAGCCATCTGCTCAGAAACTGTCATTCCGGCTGGATGACTCTGGTACAATTTAGCTGTGTTTCCACAGCCTCCAGGATAGCTTAGTGTCACAGCACAGATTATCCAAAATTGGGCAGCTCGTGCTGTTCGGAAGGGATGAGAGTAACACTGAGCAGCGCAGACTTAGGGTGATGGGCTGGGCTCTGAAGAGAATGGCAGCTCGGAGGCCCAGCCCCTCTGCCTGCAGCAAGCATCGGTCCTTAAAATGACATGAAGTCCCTGTGCAGTTAGGCGCTTTGCGAGGAACACAGCTGTTTAGTGCACACACAACAGAAATAGTTCTAGGAACACAGCTGTTTAGTGCACACACAACAGAAATAGTTCTACTGGTTTTGCAAACGGCCCTGTGGCTCCAGTGATGGGAGAATCAGTGTTGATGCAGGTTAAGTAACTCATCTCTGCTTTGGGTGGTCCCTTCTCTGGGCAGTGTAAATGCTGGAGACGGAGTCGGTGTTGGAATACACAGCCACCCGAGCACTCCCAGAGTTTTCAGCACCACCAGCCCCTTAACTGTCTTTTCATCTAAGGAACCCAAGTTTTGAAAGATTCATTCTAATAATGAATTAAAAAAAAATTTTTTTTTTTTTTTGAGAGAGACAGACAGAGAGCAAGTGCAAGTGGGGTGGGGGGAGACAGAGAAAGAGGGAGACACAATCTGAAGCAGGTTCCAGGCTTTAAGCTGTCAGCACAGAGCCCAACGCAGGGCTCGAACCCATGGACTGTGAGGTCATGACCTGGGCCGAAGTTGGACGCTTACCCAACTGAGCCACCCAGGTGCCCCTAATAACGATTATTTCTTAAGGAGTTTTAAACAAAGCATATTTGGGGCGCCTGGGTGGCTCAGTCGGTTAAGCATCCAACTTCAGGTCAAGTCATGATCCCACAGTTTGTGGGTTCGAGCCCCACATCAGGCTCTGTGCTGATGGCTCAGCCTGTTTCAGATTCTGTGTCTCCCTCTCTCTCTCTGTCCCTTCCCCACTCATTCTCTGTCTCTCAAAACTGAATAAATGCTAAAAAAAATTTTAAAAATTAAACAAAGCTTATGATTACCAGGTGGTGCCTAGCCAGTGTTCCTCAGCTCCGAAAAAGCTGGAGACTCTAGTTAACCTGTGCATCTTTACCGAGGGGAAAGTTTCTGCTGGGCTTTTGTAAATAATGAAAATAGGTCCCAGGCACCAGTAATTACTTTTGTAGATGCAGAGAGGCCTGGAAATCTTGGATTATAAATCAGACCTGTTATGTTCAGCTGATAGAGAAAGGACAGCAGGGACAAGAAACGACAACTAGGGTCTTACTCATGTTGAGACAATTAAGCCACCACTCAGTCATACAGAGCTGATGTTTATTATGTTTATTCATAAGCTGACTGTGCCTGGTGGACAGCACATTGTTTAGGAGCCTCCCAGAGCCTGGGGGTCTCGAGTATGGTCACAGACGGTGCAGGAGGCTTCACGGGAGTCAGGACGCTGAGGGCTTTCCCTGGGCCCTTCTGCTGATAGGGAAGTAGGAGAGGCTGTGAGCATCACCATATCTTAATTAAGTTAAAGCTGTCTCCTTTCTCTACTTCCTCCATGTCCTGTAAGAAAGGAAAGTAGCAGTGAACTGGGCACAGAGCAGCCACACACCAAGAAGAGAATTCCAGGGAGTTCTAACAAACAAGGCAGGAGAAGGCAGGTTGTTTACTCCTTCCTACATGTACTGAATATTCACTGGAAAACACACACTGGGGGCCGAAAGGTATAAAAAACACATTCCTTGGGGCACCTGGCTGGCTCAGTTAGTAAAGCATAAGACTTTTTCTTGATCTTGGGGTTGTAAGTTCAAACCCCACACTGAGTGTAGAACTTATTTTAAAACAAAACCAAACCCCATGTTCCCTGCCAGGAGGAAGCTCGTTGTCCAGTAGAATTTGGAGGTGTACCTGTGTGCTTCACTATATAATAGTGTCACAAGAGAGGTACAGAGGATACAACAGTCACTTTCAAATGGAGGAATGAGGGAAGACTTCATCAAAGATAATGAAGAATTGGTGAAACTAAGAGTAGCGAGAAACAGCCTTCCAATTGGGAGGAAGAGTCAGCCTCTGCTTGGGAGTGGGTAAGCCTCTTGGTAATTCAAGAAACAGTGAATACTTGAGGATACGGGATAGGTCTGTGGTTGGGAATATGGAAGATGCAGCTGGAATAACAGATGTGACCAGATTGTGTGACCAGATCAGGGCAAGCCTTGAATGCCAGACTACGGGGCCAGAGCTGTCCTTATCTGCAACAGAAAGGCAGCACATGTTAGAGCACCAGAAGCCAACACCAGAAAGCTGGAAGAGACAGGAATGGGGGGAAAGGTCTGTGAGCAGTGTATGGACCAGGCTGCGATGCCTGTATGCAGCCTATACTGGTACAGAGTTTGGTAATCTTGCTGACCATGGTGAGAACCTGCAGTTTCTAAATTTCATTGTGGAGAATGAATCTGTTTGGGGTGGGTGTGTAAGGCATATTAAATTGTTAAGAAAACTTATGGGTTGAGAGAACGAGGGTCCATAAAGGGCAAATAAAAAGGCTGGTTGGGATCAACCTATTTGGAAGAGATCCCAATGAATTTCTAAGTCAATAAGATAGTTTTCTTCATCCAACATAGAGAAAAGGCAAGACAAAACATTAGCCAAGTGAGTCAGTTTATTAAGGGTCTGCCCTTCCGCTTCGCGAAGGAAAACTACTACAGGGCCACAGTGCGTCACAGTTCAGATGGCCACCCCACTTCCTGTTCCTGGTCCACGTAGAGGAAAAGAAGTCTTACCTGTTAGTCATCATCATCGTCATCCTCTGGGACAAAAATGTCATGCTCCTCAAGTAGAGCTGCAAAGTTCTTGCTGATGAGCGTCCCGACATAGAGAAAGGGGATCACGATGGAGAACACACGGAGAAGGCCGAAGGACATCTGCAGACGGTCAGAGTGTGGCGGTGAGCTCCAGAGCCCACTTGGGACCACAGAAGGCCCGGCCCTTGGGGGCACTCCTGTGGACCCCAGACCTGTGATCAGCAACTACTTGATTTTTAAAGTCCTTGGAAAAATTCAGAGCAAAAAAAAAAAATTCAAAGAATTGATAAGGTTATTTTATGGTCATCAAAGTGGAAACCGGGAAGAAGGCATTCTAGGCATCTAAAATTTAGCGCACAGCCTGGTAACTACTTGCAGATACTTACAAACAGGTAAGAAAGTACTACGTGCTGGACTGCAGAAACCGCTCACCTCTACCTGAAGACCCCAAATACATGAAAATGGATTACAAAACAATGAGCATGTACAGTGAAAGAATACAGTCCATTAACAGATCCCCCAGGGCCTGAGAAGTTTAATTTCACGTTAAAATTTTAAAACAAGCATGTTTTGAAAAGCGAGCATGTCTTTACACTAAAAGACTAACTGTTTAGATGGACTAAGGGAGTTTCAGTAGAATCTCAACATATGCTCTCATATTTTCCTATGGAGTTTACAAAAAAATGTTTTTCTCTCAGCTGTGCCTTCTTCTAAGGCAGCTCTTCCCCAGCACAGACCCTCTGCTTGCCAGGAAGCAGTCCTGAGCTCACCTGTTAGTGTGAGCGACACTGGCCAGACTGGGTTTACGAGAATCAGATCCCACCCAGCACTGGAGTCAAAAAGCAAACTTGTTTGGTTTAAGGGGGCTGTTTCCATTTTACTTAGAAAAACTCAAGGGCAATCTGCAACTATGTGGATGGAACTGGAGGCTATTATGCTAAGTGAAATTAGAGAAAGACAAATATCACAGGATTTCACTCATATGAGGACTTTAAGACAGAACAGATGAACATAAGGGAAGGGAAGCAAAAATAATATAAAAACGGAGGGGGACGAGACACGAGACTCTTAAATAAGGACAACAGGGTTACTGGAGCGGTTGTGGGGGGGCGGGATGGGCTAAATGGGTGAGGGGCATTAAGGATTCTTTCTACTCCTGAAATCACTGTTGCAATGTATGCTAACCAACTTGGATGTAAATTTAAACAAGAAAAGAAAAACCCAAGGGTACTCAGGGCATGTGAGAGTACTCAGTGGTGGAAAAAATAGGAAGGAGGGGGAGAGGGTTTCGTGCCGACAGGAAACCTGGATTCCAGGAAGGACCTGACTAGCTGCTAGCTTTGGAGGCTCACTGGCTTCACTGCTTTGGCCGGATTCTTCATTTGTAAGAACAGTGATTGTAATAATTCCCTACGCACCTCAGAATTGGAAATCCCGTGAATTAAATACTAGGTCAAAACTCATAGGAAGAAAAGGTCTCACGCACCCGTTATTTACAAAGTCCTTTCACAACTCCTTATTTCATCCCATCAACTCTGAGGTAGACAAGAACAGAGTGGTTACGTGATCTGTCTATAGTGGGTGCATAAAGCCGAGTCTCGTGGCCCTGGAAAACTAGCGCACCTCACGATAGGCTAGTGCGAAGTGCAGTCCTCAGCTCTCGCCCCGCTCCCCACCCTCCTCGGTCTCCGTGCGCCCAACTCAATCAACACCCGGGATCTGACCCGACCATTTCCTCCCACCTGTCAAAATCAGCAGCGCATCATTGCTAAACTTTGTCCTTGATCCGGCTTCCGGTCTAAAGCGGTCGTATGATTGGCCTTTGCGCCTATCAGTCAGCGTCGACCCGCGCACACTCCCCATATTGATTGGCCTCGGCCCCTTCGCCCCGCCTCCAGGCAGACACTCACTTTCACCGGTTTGGGCAAAATGGCGCCGCTGCGAGTAACGATGACTGACCTCGACGGTACCAGGCTCCGACCTGAGCCACCCCCTCCGGCGGAGACATCACCACGTTTCCTCAGGCTCGCTCCGCTCCGGAAAGCCCCGGATTGGATGGATGCCAGTGCCATCCAGCGAGCCGCTCCGGACGCCATCTCCCAACTCCGCCCCTAGCCCGGCACCCGGACCCAACCGCCGGCCCCTGTGACGCCCTCAGGAAGAGTAGCTCCCCAAGCCTCGCGAGACTTTTGGGATCAGACGCGAGGCCCCGCTCTCAGACTTGCGCAGTGCACCTAGCTCCTTACGTGGTGAAGAGGCGATTGTTGCGGGTCGGACGTGGTGACGTCACGAGGACGCGGATGCTCCTACCGCAGCCTCGTTCAGGGCACGGCGGGCGCGGTCGTCTGACAGGCGGTCCTTCGTGGACCCCGCGTATTGTTCCCTCACCCAGGACAGCCAGGGTTTAGCCGAACGGGTTGAAAAGAGAAATCGTTTTAATCGAGCTTCAGACAATTGTATTTCTCTTTTTAGCATTTAAAAAATATAATTCAAGGGACACCTGGGTAGCTCAGTCGGTTAAGCGTCCGACTTCGGCTCAGGTCAGATCTCACTGTTCGGGGTTTCGAGCCCCGCGTCGGGCTCTGTGCTGACAGCTCAGAGCCTGGAGCCTGTTTCCGATTCTGTGTCTCCTCTCTCTGCCCCTCCCCCACTCATGCTCTGTCTCTGTCTCAAAAATAAATACACCTTGAAAAATGTTTTTAAATATATATATATAATTCAAATTTATTAGCTGTACCACTTGGATGATTTGGGAATTTTATTTCTTGCCGAGGTATACGTTCTGTATAGGCAAATGGAAACTATAACTGAAGGGAAGAAATGGGGGGCTTTTGCACAAACTAACCGGTCAAGTGGTTGTTAAACTCTGAGGAACCAAAATGAGTAATAAAAACGTAATGTTTTAATCATAGAAAAAAAACACTGTGTAACCATAAGAAAGATAACAAAAGCCCATACATAGTGTCTGTGTAGAAAACAAGGCGCAGTGGGCTGTGGGGGTCCTGCTCGGGGTCCTCAAGGCAGCCCCTCTACCTGGGAAACAAGCCTGGCAGGAACCGGTTCTGGACTCTGGGTGGCCTCTGGGCGTGCTGGACCTAGGAGGGTCTCCGTCGCAGCCTCTGGACCTACTTGGGCCCTGGTCAGCTTACCCAAGGTCTAAGAAGGGGCAGATTGTGTGTATGCAGAGGGAGCACGGCTTGACCAGGCTCTGCATCTTCCATCCAGCCGCTGCTGCCACGCCTCTGGGGCTCGGGCCAGTCTGGCTGCTGGCTCTTCTAGAGGCACCCACGTTGCTCCCAAAACAATCGATAAAACACTTGGCACCAGGCTGCTGAGAGGAGCAAGCGAGGGGTCTCGGCAGATAGGCGCTGGCTGGCACACGGGATGGCGAATGAGTTCCTAGGAGGGGTTTGGGATCGGGAACAGGATTGGGAGCAGCTAGGAGAGAAGAGTTTATCACAGGGCGCTGGGAATCCTGTGTCCAGACTCCCAGAATGCCCCAGAATGAGAACCAAAATAACAACCTGGCTTCCCCAGGGAGCCACATTGCCTCCCCCGTTCTTTAGCTTCCCACTTGGCAGCTCCAGGAGCTGGCTGCTAAAGACAGAAAACAGGAAGCGTTCCTGCTGACCAATAAAAGCCCCCAGCACCTTCTATAGACAGGGCAGCCAGGGAGAGATGACGGGACCCCAGCACTTCCCGAGCAGAATCAACCCCTCTTCGTTGGCCGAAAGCCCTGTCCCTCCAAAGGGCCCCACCCAAGCTGCAGAGTGGGGTTCCTATGCCCAATCTTCCCACCGCTCGAAGAGCTGGGCCCCAGAACCCCCCGTGACAATCCATCCACTTTCTCTGACAGTGTCAGTCCCTCGAGTCAACATTTCAGCCAACTTCCGGTATTTAAATGTCCACGCGACTCCCAGTGTTAGAAGTTGTGGCTGTAGAGTCTGTTGTGTCAGGTAATGAGGCAGGGCGGCCTGTGGCCATGTAATAATATTCCGCACTTCCTCCACTTCATTAATATTCCCCGAGAGCGGGGCAGTCCAGCACCGTCGGGAGACTTGGGTCCGGCCCTGCGGTTGCCGAGCAAGCCTCGTCTCCTCTCTGGGCCTCGGGAAGTAAAGGGGTTGGAAGAAAAGATTCCTTGGCCCCCCTCCAGCCACGAGGGTGGACCTGGAGCCTGGAGGCCTAAGAAGCAGGAAGAAGAGAACCTTCTCCAAAAAAAAAAAAAAGAAGAAGCAACTTTGAAAGAAAAAAACGTCAAATTTCTGAAGGAGCACTGGCCCTGGTGTCCTGACCAGCAGGATGATGGCAGAACCCGAAGAGCCAAGGCTCAGTGCCCACCCTGCCTCTCATGTCCCGCCTGCCCCCGCGCGGGCCCTCTGCATCCACCTCTGCCGCAGCTCCGAGATCTCCTGGCCGTACCAGCTGTGCAGCGCGGAGAAGTAGGAGGTCTCGGGGCACAGGGGGCTCTGGCCCCTGCCCAGGAAGAGGCTGGCAGCGCCCTGCATCTCGGCCAAGCCCCGCCCTGCGGGCCTGCCGCCCCTTTCCTCACCCCAGTCCACAGGGCTGCAGTCCTTGGAGAGGGCGTGGCCGTTTTCCAGGCCCGGAGGCCGGCGGTCGGGAGCCTGGGGCTTCGGGCGGCTGCTCACGGCCGTCCAGGATGAGTGGCGATGCAAGGCCAGGCTGTGGCGGGCATCGCGCAGCTGGCTCTGCAGCTCGCGCACCACCAGGCGCATGTAGCCGAAGCTCGCCCTGGACAGCGCCTTCACCCAGGCCTCCTGGGCCGCCGGGCCATCTGCCGCAAGCAGGTGTGGACGCACGCCGGGGGCATCGAAGCGGATGGCGAAGGCAAACTCCTCAGCCACTGGAGCCTCGGCCAGCTCCACCGTGCAGCCCTCCAGCACCACCAGGCTCAGCGGGGCCCTGCTCTCTCGGCTCTCAAAGGAGAACAGCAGGTTGCCTTTGAGAACAAACCAGCACCTTCGGCCAGTGCCACTGGGAGTCGGGGGAGTCCCTGCCCCACCCCAAGTGCGTAGAAAGCCCGTGTGGTCTGCTGGGGAGTCGCTCAGTGCATAGTGGGCTACGCTTCTCTCATTCAGCTTCATGGCTCCCATAAGAACTGTGAGGGGAAAACATTTTAAAAAAACTTAAAAACAAACAAACGCGGGGAGGGGGCACCTGGGTGGCTCAGTCGGTTAAGTGTCTGACTTCGGCTCAGGTCATGATCTCGCAGTCCGTAGGTTTGAGCCCCGCGTCGGGCTCTGTGCTGACAGCTCAAAGCCTGGAGCCTGCTTCAGAGTCTGTGTCTCCCTTGCTCTCTGCCCCTCCCCTGCTCGCACTCTGTCTCTCTCAAAAATAAAATAAAATAACATTTAAAAAATTTTTTTAAAAAGATCTGTGACAGGAGACAGGTGGCCGCAGGTCAGAGAGGGAGGCAGCCTTTGTGCCCCTGTGGGGAAAAGAATGCTGGTTCTAGAAGAGACCTGGGCCCCAGCCCTGTGGCCTCTACTCACTTGCTGTGTTCTCTGAGGCTCTCAGTGTCTTCAGCTGTGAAATGGGCTACTCTCACCAGACTTTTCTCTCAAAGGGTTGTTGTGAGGGTCATGCAAAAAACTGGACATCAGAGGGCTCAGAGAAAAGGATGACGTGTACCAGACCAGGAGGTATTGAGGGCGTTGACACAGCTTTTTAAAATCCAAAGAAAAAGGTATCAGCTGAGCTGAAATGGACCCGGGACCCGTAGAACCCATAGAAATCATTATGCTTAAACCATCCCCTAATCCTGGGGCCCCTTAGCTCCAACCCTGAGGCCAAACCTCCAGGGTTTCTGTGACCCTCCTGGGCCCCTGTGGCTTCTCATTCGTTTCTTTTCTTTTTTTTTAAATATTTTATTTATTTCAGAGAGAGAGAGAGAGACAGCGTGAGCAGGGGAAGGTCAGAGAGGGAGGGAGACACAGGATCTGAAGCAGGCTCCAGGCTGGCTGTCCGCACAGAGCCCAACGCGGGGCTCAAACCCACGCACCATGAGATCATGACCTGAGCCGAAGTCTGACGCCTAACAGACTGAGCCACCCAGGCGCCCCTGCGGCCTCTCAATCGTGATGGCACAATTACCCTTTAGTAAGAATCTGCAGCCTTTGAGGCCAGATGAGGGCAGGGTGAGGCAGGCCCGCCCCATTCCTCCATCCGTAGGGGCTTAGATGGGGGCCTGCTCAGTAAACAAGAGTGTGGTACAAACACAAGGCGTGGTTGGGTAGGACCAGCCTCAGCCACTGAATGTCGCTGTCCCATGGATCATAGTCCAACTGTCTTCCGGACTCATGAAAGACTGAGGCCCAGAGCAGTGAGGATGAACTGCCCCATGTGTGACCAGTGAGAAGCAGAACTCGATCTCCTGATTCCCTCACACTTTCTAGGGCACATCTTGGCAGTGACTCACTTACCAGCAGAGCTCACAGCAAGGAGGCAGGAGCCTGGCTTGTCGGGCCCCACAGGTCAGCCCTCTGACTCTGTAGATCCTAGGGTACTTGCGAAACAATGGCAAACCCAGTCACCCCATCCTAAAGGATGAGAACTCCTCCTTAGTCTTAGGGGCCCAGTAAAACCACCACCTCTTCCAGGAAGCCTACCCTGATCCCTGATAATTGCTAGACCCACCCACTCACCCAGGCCAGTCTGTAACAAGGAGCAATTGACCATCACTTCTCAGAGCTCAGTGCTCTACTCCCTAACGCTGGGTCAGGGTTGAATGTCCTCAGCTTCCTGCTTTTCCCTCCGGGCACATGTCATACGTTGGCTTTAAGTCATCTAATCTGAGAGGCCTGTCCTGATGGCTGTATCTAAAGTGGTCCTGATCCGAGGCGCCTGGGTGGCTTAGTCGGTTAAGCGTCCGACTTTCGCTTAGGTCATGATCTCGCGGTTCGTGGGTTCGGGCCCCGTGTCGGGCTCTGTGCTGACTGCCAGCTCAGAGCCTGGAGCCTGTTTCGGTCTGTGACTCCCTCTCTCTCTGACCCTCCCCTGCTCACGCTGTCTCTATCTCTGTCTCTCTCTCTCCCCTAGAAATAAATAAAACATTAAACAAATAAAATCTTTTTTTTTTAATGTTTTATTTATTTCTAGGAGAGAGAGAGAGAGAGACAGCGTGAGCAGGGGAGGGTCAGAGAGAGAGGGAGTCACAGACCGAAATAGGCTCCAGGCTCTGAGCTGGCAGTCAGCACAGAGCCCGACGCGGGGCTCGAACCCACGAACCGCACGAACCGCGAGATCATGACCTAAGCGAAAGTCGGACGCTTAACCGACTAAGCCACCCAGGCGCCCCTAAACAAATAAAATCTTTAAAGTGGTCCTGATCCCCAAGGTGACCTGATCTAAGGTGACCCAGCCAGCAGCCCCCTCACCTCTGTTTGCATTTCCTTCACCCCACAATGATCTCTGTGTTTACAGCATTAAGCCCAGCCCAGAATGTCGAGGGCAGGACTCCCGTGGCTGCCCGTGTAACTTCCAATATTCATCCCCTCAGCAAGAAAGTATGCAAATAAAGTGAGAAAACACTAACGGACAAAGCAGCCCCTCCCTCCTGGAGCCTACATTCCAGCGGGGAGACACAGTGTAAACAGACGAAAATAAATAATAAACGAATGTAAAAATTAACGATCAGGCTTATGGAGAGAAAGAAGGGGAGCTCATGGGGGTGGGTGGTCGCAGGAGGAGGGGGAGCTCACTGAGGTCCGCCCGGCACCGGGGCGCAGAGACGGCCTCCAGAGCAGGAGGAGCAGTGCCCCCGCGCCCCCCGCGAGCCTGGGGAGGGCTGTGGCCCCCACCCCTCCTGGGGGGAGGGGGGCGAGCCCCGGACCGCGGAGCCGGCGGGGGGTCAGCGCACTGGGTCTCTCCGGTCTTTTTGTTAGAGGAGCTGAGCGGACTGGGGCCCTGGACCCACCGGCCTGGGGCTACTGGGTGGACCCCCGAGCCGCCACCGCCCTAAAACGGCGGTCGCCTCGCCGGGAACCTCGGGGCGCGCTGCCGCCTCAGTCTCCTGGTCCGCGCAGTGGGGCGGCCCCGCCACGTCCCCACTGGCCACGCCCTCCCGGGGGCCGCCTCCTCCGGAGCCGGCCCGGCCCGCGCTCACCTCCGCCCAAGTCCGGGAGAGCTGTCCGCGCGGTGGGCTGCCCCAGCGGCCTGGGGCGATCCCGGCTCCGGACCCCGCGCCTCCGCCCGGGCCGGAACGTGGCCGCGGGCGCCAGGAGACCCCTTCCGGGCGGCTCGAGTTACCACCCTCCTCCCTCCCCTCCCGTAGCTCACCCGGCGGTCCGCGAAGCCGCCGCTGGATCCACGCGGGAGGGAAACTGAGGCCGGAGAGACCCGGACTTGCCAGAACCAGGGAGCTGCTCAGCGGCGGGCGACCTCGAACCCAGGGCCCCTCCGCAGGCGGTCCCCGGGCCTCGGACCTAGCCCACCGCCGGGAGAACTCGGGAGTACTTCTCTTCCCCTCTCCAGCCCCTCTCCCCGCCCGGCCCACTTTTCCCACTGAGCCAAGCCTGACGGCCTGGGCCCGGCGCCTCCTCTGGGCGGGCTCCTATCCAGTCTGCTAGGCCCCGCCGAGCTTCCTGGCAACCCCACCCGGCTCCCGAAGTGCCCGCATTTCTGTTCCTGGGGATTATCGATTTCTGCCTCCCCCACGCCCACTGGCCTGCAACCCACTCGCGGCCCCCAGGGGTCTGCCTGGAGTTGGTCCAAGGGTAGGCTTGTGGTGAAGGTTCCCTGAGTGCACAACCAAATGCAGGAGGCTGGCGGGGGGCCCGAAGGCCCTGGAAGCTAAGGAGGTCGGAATATCTGCCCATGAACTTGGTGGTTCCCAGCTCAGAGCTCTAGCCTTTGCAGTTCCTGCAGCCTAGAATGTTCTTCCTTCTTACCCCTACCCTTCGGCTCTAACTTCTCAGGGCTCCTTCACACCAATTAGGTCTCAAGTTAAATGTCCCCTCCCTGACCATGTGATGTCAAGTAGCCTAATTTCAAGTCTATCGCATCCCTGGGGTGTATTTTCATTACAGCACTAGCCACTACGGAAGCTTCCCTATGCTCAAATATTTCCTGTTTATTATCTGTCTCTCCCACTAACTTTTATTCAGTTAATAACAGAAACCATAACAAATGTGTTCGAAAGTAATAAGCAGCATGGAAAATACAGGGGGCCACATGGAGCTTGGGAATTGCTAGGGCAGGGAGGTTGCAGTTTCACATAGGATGGGTCAGGGTAGGCCTCAGTGAGCAGGTGGCATTCGGGAAATACTGGTAGGAAGTAAGGGTGCCAGTCATGCCGAAATCTGGAGGAAGATCAGTCCAGGCAGAGGGAACAGGTAGTGCAGAGGCCCTGAGACCTGTTGTGTTTGGGGAAGTGCATGATGGACAGTGGGGCAGAGGCGCGAAGGAGGGCGACAGCCGCAGGAGATGCCGTCAGAATGTGTGGGGTTGGGCTTTGTAAATCTGTGAGTATCCAGACTGAGATGAACAGCTGTCACAGGGGCTTGAGCAAGGAGTGACCTGAGCCATGTTGTAAAGGAGTACTCCAGCGGTTCCCCGGGGGCTCAGGCAGTTAAGCATCTAACTCTTGATTTCAGCTCAGCTCATGATCTCACAGTTGGTGGGATGGATCCCTGAGTCAGGCTCCATGCTCTCAGCGCCTGCTTGGGATTCTCTCTCCCTCTGTCTGTCCCTCTCTGCTCACGTGCCCTTTGTCTCTTTCTTTCTCTCTCAAAATAAGTAAATAAACATTAAAAAAAAAAAAAAACATACTTGATGAATGAAGGAGGGAAGGAATATGTAGAGTGCCTGGGCCGGTACAGCGGGTGGCTGGCAGTGTCAGGTAGCAGAGGAGAGCCTCCTGGCTGTGCAGACACAGTGCCCTGCGCCTATTCGTGACTACCGTCTTTGAGTGGCTTACTTTGGGCCATGCATCATGGCGTTTTCTCACTTCCTTTTAAAAGACCAGATATTTACGCCATACTATTTATTAAGCGTCGACATTGCGTCTACCACGCCCGCCTTCACGGACCCCGCAGAGGTGAAAGGACTACCCTCCCGGGGAGCCACGGTAGCCGGGTCACCCAGTCCACAGACCAGCTCCGCCGGTGGTGCCAGCCTGAAGTGGGCGCAGAGACGGAATCCGAGGGGGCGGGGCTCTGGGAGGTTCGGGGGACGGCTTATTGGGCCCACAAGGGGCGGGACATGACACTGGTAGCGGGACTCTGATAGGCTCCGCCGGGAAGGCTTGCCGCCGCCAGGCTCCGCCCCCGTGGAACGCCGCAGGCAAATCAGGTTATAGCAGCAGCGGGGTTCCAGAGGCAGAAGCCAGTGGCGGTTCTGGACGCGGCCTCACGGTGAGTTCCGCGAGTGGGGCACTCTGAGGGAGGGTCCCCGCGCTAGGACTGCTGGGCTGCTGTCCTTGGGGACCGGAAGGGCAACCCAGACCCGGTGGGAGTCCGAAGCCCGGTCCCAGCCCGACGCCTCCGTTCTTCCTGGGCGTCCCAGAGGCGGTCGCTGCCTTTTTCGGGCCACGGCTGGGCGGAGAGCCGCCGGTGGGGGCTGGGGTTCCCAGCACTACAGAGGGGGTGGGGTCTGACGTCTAAGACACCTTGATTAGTATTTCTGAAGGAAGAACCCAGGCTCGGGGAAGTGATGGCTGGGGACCGGGGGTGGTGAGCAATGAGGGAGGCTTGGGGACCGGGTGTGGGATCCACGCTCAAGGTTGAGGGCGGCAGAGCTAGCGAGGCAGTAGTGGACTCCAGTGCTTACCTAACGTTTCTTAGCTTCCAGAATCCAACGTATAAAGCTGTTGAAAGGAGAGCAGATCTGGTCGGGTCCTGAGACTCTTGAGTCCTGAGCAATGTTGCTGAAAACAGGTACCTACGTGGGTGAGGGTGGTTTTGGAACGGCAGGTGGCCCACTGGGGTTAGGGGCTCCCTGGAGGAAGTTCCAGCCCTCTGGTGTCTGGGCCTCCTTCTTTGATGTGGGTCTGTGGGAGAGCTGTTCCTGTATCTTACTCTTGGAGCTGGGCCAGCAAGAAGGAGATGCTCCCCACCTAGGAATCAGTTCCCTTCCAAAGGGGCCTCTTCCTTTCTCATCCCCCTCCCTCAAAGTGCAGAGGTCCTGCTTTATGTGTTATCAACATGCCAGACACCAGTCCTGTAAAGTCGATACAGTAACTTCATCTTACAGATCAGGAAGAAGGCCTTGAGGGGGCAAGGGCTCACTCGGGTGAGCTGGCTAGCTGCAGGTCCAACCCCAGCTGATCTCATAAGCCCTTCTGAGGCCTCTCGGGGGTCTGGGGTGGAGAGCAGAGAGCCCTGGATGGGACTCAGGAGACCTGGAGTCTGGCCACAGTGCTCTGTCAGGTTCTGTGTACACGGAGTTGGGGAGGGGGGGAGGGCTAGACAGGGTGCAGAAAGAATACAACCTCAAGTGTTAGCTTTTTACTGATTCTGCTGTGGCCACAGCAGGTAGGGACTCAGGCCTCAAACACATTGCCCCAGCCCTGGCACCATGAGCCCACTCACCCTAACTGCAGGAGCCGGCAGTTACAATAAGAGCTAATTCTACCTCAAGCCCGGGAGTCTGGTTCCCCTAATATGGAGTCCAGCGGCCTCTGCGGAACCCAACAGCATATGGGGGGTGGGATGAGGGCTGGGGCTGTGGGAGCCACTGACAGTCATCCTTCGGCCCCCTGCAGTGCTCCTGCTGGCCCTGGTGGCCCAGGTGCTGGTGCTAGAGAATGGGCTCCTGCGGAAGCCACCCATGGGCTGGCTGGCCTGGGAACGTTTCCGCTGCAACACTCACTGTGATGAGGACCCGAAGAACTGCATCAGGTGAGGGAGGTCCACACCACCTAACAAGCCTTGCCCAAGACCTCGCAGAGTGGGGGCAGGGAGAGGAGGGCAGGAAAAGAGCACCCCATGCCGGAGGGAATGCAAGCAGAGGTGACCTTTGAGATATTGACAGCCTTGTGACCTGCTTGGGGCCTCTGGGGGAACTGTCAGGGCTGTGGGGCAGGGGCAGCCCCCGAGGTCACTGACAGGAGATCATTGCTACAGCCAGCCTGGCTCTGTCTCGCAGCCTGGGGGCCAAACCACTCTTATCTTTCCACCCTGCGTATGATTCTCCTAGCCTGGATTCACACTCAGATCCTCTGCGAAGTCTGAAAAGCTCTGAGGAAGAGGGTTGGGGTGGGGGGTGACTGAACTGCCCCATCCCTGCCTCTCACCAGCGAGCGACTCTTCATGGAGATGGCCGACCACTTGGCACAGGACGGATGGCGAGACCTGGGCTACACATACCTTAACATCGATGACTGCTGGATTGGTGGGCGTGATGCCAAAGGCCGCCTAATAGCCGACCCCAAGCGCTTCCCCAACGGCATTCCCTTCCTGGTTGACTATGTGAGCCCCACCCCAGCCCTGCCCTTTAGCCCGGGGGGTGGGGGGGTCCAGACCACGTGGTCTCCACAGACACCCCACCCCCTGCTTGGGGCTTATTTCCACAATCCCTGCTTGAGAAATCACATTCTGGTGGGGGAAACAGATAGACAGCTAGTTTGGGCCCGCGGTGGTAAGTAAGGGCCAGGAAGGACATCTTATCCAGCCTGGGATTTCAGAAAGATTCACCAGAGGAGGCAGTTCTTGAGCTGCTATAGAGAGATGGCATTCGAGGCAGAGGGCATGACAGAAGCAAGGCCTAGAGGCCAGAAACTGCCCATGGGAGGTGTGTCTTGGAGTGAGAAGGACCATAGCTGGTAGAGGGCAGGCCAGCAAACAGACCCTTTCCTTTCTATAGTGGGGAGCCGATAGTTTTATAATGAGGCCTGGTCAGATGTGCCTGTGAGGTGGCTCCCTGAGGGTCCTGCCTAATCCCACTGTGTCCTCAACCCTCCACAGGCTCACTCCCTGGGCCTGAAGCTGGGCATCTACGAGGACTTGGGCAACTTCACCTGTATGGGTTACCCAGGCATCACACTAGACGATGTGGTTCAGGACGCTCAAACCTTTGCCGAGTGGAAGGTGGACATGCTGAAGTTGGACGGCTGCTTTTCGACCCCTAAGGAACGGGCCGTGGGTGGGTCCTGGAGCTGGCCAGGGGCCATCAGGTAGACAGGGAGCGGTGGCCATGGAAAGCTCACCGGTGCCCACCTGGCCGAGCTTGTCTGTCTGTATGGCCCCCAAGGGGTAGTATTTCCCAATTCCCTGCACCCAGAGGCTGGGAGGATTCTTGCCTCCCAGGCTTCCTAGAGATGGGTTGGCACCATGCCCATCCAGGACGTGTTTGCAGCTCTGGCTGCAGGGGAAGGCACTTCCTCTTTTGAGCCTTAGTTCTGTCACATTTGCTGGGAGGTTTGGGCTGAGGCCCCAGATTTCATCCTGTGTCTCCTCAGGCCTAAAATGTAGGTGTTGGGTTTCTCCAGGGTACCCCAAGATGGCAGCCGCCCTGAATGCCACAGGCCACCCCATTGCCTTCTCTTGCAGTTGGCCGGCCTATGAAGGGGGCCTTCCCCCAAAGGTAAGCCTTTCTGTGCGCCCATCTGGCAATGCTCCCCACACCCAGGCCTCCTCCCTTCCTGTGCAGTCAGGGCTGCTCTCATCATAGTTGCCCATGTGCTGATTCATAGGTCTAGGAGAGGGTTCTGAGTCCCCCAGAGGGGGCCTCAGCCAGCCCTGGGTCGAGAAAAGAGGAGACACTTGTCAGGTGGGCCAAAGGGATGGGCGTCCAAGGCATGGAACCACATGTCACGTGCTGACACACATCACCCAGCCAGTGGTCAGAATCCTGATTGTACTGAATGGGCGAGGACATCCAGAAGGCTGGTGAGGCCATGCCAGTGGGACTGAGCCTCTGAAAAGCATTGTGGGCACATCCCCAGGGGCCCTTCAGCACCTAGGACACTAGAAAGGGGGAGATCAGATTTGCAGACCTGAGGGAGAATGCTGACAGACAGTGGGGCTCACTGAGAGAATACGGGAGTGGGTGTGCAGCGGGGAGGGTTGTGGGTACACCAGCCTGGGCCCAGCCCCTGGGCTTGGCCCTAGCAGGCATGAGAGGGCAGGGTAGGCTTCCCGCACCAGCACCGGTGGAGAGGAGGCCTGGGAAGCCCCAGGGCAGGGCCCCTTCCTCATTGTGATCTAGCTCAGGACCTGTTCTCTTACCCCGCTCCCCACCCTGTGTGTCCCCTGCTGAGGCGCCCCGGCCCCTGAGCGGGCTTCTAGGCAGCAGGGCATGACTCTGCTGCCGGCCTCTGCCTTCCTCCGACATCCAGGTGAACTACAGTCTGCTGGCAGAAATCTGCAACCTCTGGCGCAACTATGATGACATCCAGGACTCCTGGAGCAGCGTGCTGTCCATCCTGGACTGGTTTGTGGAGCACCAGGACATACTGCAGCCGGCGGCAGGCCCTGGGCACTGGAACGACCCAGACATGGTACTGGCATGGAGGGGGATGGCCCAAGGCATGCCAGCCATGACAGACCTGCTCCCCAGTGCCCTGTGCTGTCTTCCTGGATGCTCGCTGCCAGGTTCTAGATCAGTGTCTCTGAAATATGTCCTTGAACCAGCTGCACTGGACTCACCCTGGGAGCTTGTTTACATGTCTGTTCCCAGGGGCCCACCTCCACCTTTTGGATCAGGATGTTCCAATAGGGCTTGGGAATGCCCATTGTTAAGTTTTCCCAGGCAGTTCTGATGTTTCTTGAAACCTGAGAACTCGGTCCGTGGCGACTCTTGTGTGACACTATTCCTTGGGAGGGTGAAGATCATGAAGAGTCCACACGCTCCGGCCATTCCTTCCCTAGACTGTCCTTGACAGGCCTGCTTCTGACCCTCTTTCAGTGCCCTGCGCCCTGTTCCCCTCCCAGAGCCTCTGCAGGCAGAGTCGGGCCCTCACAGCCACCTCACTCAGAGCCCCGGCTTCAGTGTTTCTGCACTTATCTTATGACTTGCTAGCTATGTCTTCATTTAGTGAACAAGTATTTACTACCGGTGATTATGATAATTACAGACACCAGGCCAGATAGACACCTGGAGAAACAAATTGGCCTGCTTTCGAGTTCTGGTTCCCACTCTGCCACTTCTCCTTGGGAAAGTGACTTAATTTTTTCTGTGCCTTCAGTTTTGTTAATTGGAAAATGAGAAAAGTAGCTGCCTTATCTGGGGTTGTTCTGCGTATTAAAATGGCCCTTTAACGTGCTTGGCACAGTTTGGCACATACAGTATGTATGTAACCATGATGCATTAGCAATAACTGTGTCCAGTCTGTGGACTGGTTGCCCTGGGGTCAGGAAGTGTCCCTCTGGGTCTTGTCACCTGTGGTTAGGGCAGGTGGGCAGCTAGTGGCAGGAGCAGGGACTCTGTCCAGGTCTGGTACCTACCATTGCCACTCTGACTGTATTTCTTGACTTTAGTGCCAACGTATAGACGCTTTTGGCAACAGGACCCCATTGGAGCCTCTGAACAACGTGTGCCATGGCCAGAGCATATCATCACCGCCCCGTATTCTTGGTGAAATAAAAAGCTGATGCTCAGAGGGAGAGTGACTTGCTCGCCCCAGGGCCACAGTCTGGGGGAACGGTGTACACAGAACCAGGCCCTACACTGCCCTCCATCTCCATCTCTTGCCCTGGCTACATGTCTAGGGTTTGTCCCCATGCCCGCTTTCCTAGAGAGGGCAGAGCTGACCGATTTTCTCCTGTGACCCCAGCTGCTCATAGGGAACTTTGGCCTCAGTTTTGAGCAAGCCCGGGCCCAGATGGCCCTATGGACAGTGCTGGCCGCCCCCCTCTTCATGTCTACGGACCTGCGTACCATTTCTGCCCAGAACGTGGACATTCTGCAGAATCCACTCATGATCAAAATCAACCAGGATCCCTTGGGCATCCAGGGACGCAGGATTCTCAAGGTACTGGGGTGTGGGGGGAGGAAAGGGGAGGCTGAGGGACTAGGGCCCCCTGAGAACAAGTTGCAGGCCTGGAGGTCACAGAGGGCTGGGCCTCTGGAATCTGCTCAGCCCGCCTTTCTGGTTGCATTCAGTCTATGATCCTACTGGGAGCTGCTCCAGCTGTCCCCCCATTTGCCTGGGTGAGAACAAGGCCAGAGGACAGCTCGTAGGGTCTGGGGAAGGGAGACATTACCACACAGGTGCACACGGGAACCATGGGGCCCCTAGGTTTGGAAGTATAAGACTTCTGCACATGTCTGTGATGTCTGGCAAAGAACTAGGGATTCCTTCCAGGGCTTCGAAGTTGTTTGAGCAAAGGGATGCAACCACTACTAGTACTAGACTAGCATTTACTATTTATTGAGCACCTACTATGTGCTGGGCATTCTGGGTCCCTTTTCTGAAAAGGTAAATTTTCCTTCCCTGTTTAACAAACAAGCAAACTGAGACTCGAAGAGTCTAAATAAGCCAAGGCCACACAGTCGGAGAATGGTACAACAGAACTGACTCCCAACAGTATAGGCTCCAAGCCTGTGCTCTTTGCATAGATCCTTACCTCTCTAGTTAAAAGAAATCCATGCAACTATAGAAGGCACATATAGAACTGGTGATCACCAGAGGAGGGAACGAATCCCTGCTGGTGGAGCTGATGGTGGAACCAGGCCCAAGGACCAGAGGGGGTCTCACCCTCCTGGCTGCTCAGGGCAGAGTTCCTCATTCTTATGGACAGTCACCCCCTCTCCGTACCCGCAGCTGCCCACGTCTATCCCTCTCATTATCCTATGAACTGAGACAGGACCTCATGCAGCACTTGTGTCTGTGTTCTGCCGTGGGGCCTGGCACAGATTAAGTGTCAGGGAGCATCTGAGTCGGAAGAATAAGTTGGGGTGCTCGAGGGCTGGGGTATCCTCCTAAACTTCTGCATGACATGGAACTGTGGATTAGGGGGACCCAAAACTCAAAGGAGGGCCAGGGAGGAGATTCAGGGCCGGACTGAGCAGGGAGCCCAGCCAGTAGCCACCTTCCGTCCCCAGGAGACATCCTACATTGAAGTGTACCTGCGGCCCCTGGCCAACGAGGCCAGCGCCTTGGTCTTCTTCAGCCGCCGGACGGATATGCCTTATCACTACCACTCCTCCCTCGCCCGTCTCAACTTTAGCAGCTCCAACACCTATGAGGTGAGTACCCTACTCCCTGCGGGGCTTCGGGCTTCCCCGGGTGGGTGTTGCTGGGGGTGGTCCTCTGGCAGAAGTGCAAGGGGTAGCTGCAGGCATCGGGGGCTGTGGCTGGTACCATTCCGGGCTCCCACTTCTCTAGGGCATACTGGGGGCCCACCAGACAGGCCAGAGTCCCGGCTTTCACACCCGCTGCGGGGGTCTCTGTGCGGCCATTCTTACTGGCGGCGTCTCTTTCCACTGCAGGCCCAGGACGTCTACACGGGTGACATCATCAGTGGCCTCCACTCTAAAACCAACTTCACGGTGGTCATCAACCCTTCAGGGGTAGTGATGTGGTACCTGTATCCCATCAGGAAGCTGGGGATGTCCCAGCAATGAGGAGCTGAGACGTGACAGGCTGTGGCAGCATCGCTGAGCCCAGACCATGGGGCCTCCACATGCCGAGGGCTAGTAGGCAGGGTTCTCTGATACCCAGGCCTACTCGGTGACCTGGCCCCATCAGACCCAAAGTGCCATCTCAGGGCCAGTTTCCACACCCTGCCCAAGTGTGAACCTTCTTGGAAACTTGTCTTGGGGTGATTTCCTGTGGCCTTCATGGTTTCTACCTTATCTGCATGGCCCCACAGATGTTACTGAGCAACTCTGCCAGCCTCCTGAGCCCCCAAGAGCAGGGGCACTGATACCCTCTGATCGTCTTTTTGTTGACAGTGAAATCAGGATTTGGAATTTTTCGTATGACTACGACTAGAGATCTGACCTCTTGTCAGGAACTCCCACGAATGTGTGATTGGTCTGCCTGCCTGGATAAGGCCTCGCAAGGCTAACGCCACCTAGGTTCCCTTGGTTCCCTCAGGTTACCAATAAAGCTGTTCTTTAACCGGGTAGTTGCACTATGGACCTGGGGTCATGGGTGCCTTCAGTTAGGGACTCTGGGTGGCAGTGCACAGCGTGCTGGCTTCACATCTCACCTCACATGGAAGAAGTGCAGCATTTTCGGGCTCCTCACTTTCCTAAGTGACCTGCAGATTATACGTCCTAGACATGCCAGGCTTGCCTCTCACCAGGGAGCCACCCTGCTCTGCCCCAACTCGGTGGTGGTGACAACACAGGGACGCACAGGCCCTTTGTCTCACATACGCCTTCCCCACCCCCTTCAGACTCACTCCTCAGCCCTTCTTTTGCACAAAGGCCTTGATCTGCTAAGGATTTTGCATTGTTGTCTTCTGCACCTTTCAGCTCATGTCCCCTTTTCTTTTCTTTTCTTTTTTTTTAATGTTTTTATTTCTGAGAGGGAGAGAGAGAGAGAGAGAGTTAGCAGGGGAGGGTCAGAGAGAGAGGGAGACACAGAATCCGAAGCAGGCTCCAGGCTCTGAACTGGCAGTCAGCACAGAGCCCGATGCAGGGCTCGAACCCACGAACTGCAAGATCATGACCTGAGCCGAAGTCGAATGCTCAACGGACTGAGCCACCCAGGCTCCCCTCATGTCCCCTCTTCTAGTAGGGTTTCATTCAGTGCCACTCTGGGCCTGGGTGCCAGTGAGCGGGCCAGCTAGCCTCTCTCCAACAGGGCTGCTGCAGCTGGTCCTCGGCCTGACAGCACCCGCACCCCTCCTTTCGTTTCTCTTCTCCTAACCTGGCTTCAGAAGAGGTTCACATCCCCCCCTCCCCGACACCCGTTTCTAAACACAAATCTAGGGGATTTTGTGTCTTTTTTTTTTTTAAGTTTTTAAAATTTATTTATTTTTTTTTTTAAATGTTTTTTATTTATTTCTAGGAGAGAGAGAGAGACAGCGTGGGCAGGGGAGGGTCAGAGAGAGAGGGAGACACAGACTCTGAAACAGGCTCCAGGCTCTGAGCCGGCTGTCAGCACAGAGCCCGACGCGGGGCTCGAACCCACGAACCGCGAGATCATGACCTGAGCAAAAGTCAGACGCTTAACCGACTAAGCCACCCAGGCGCCCCTTTAAAATTTATTTTGAAAGAGAGCAAGAGAGCATGAGCACGGGAGGGGCAGAGAGAGAATCCCAAGCAGGCTCCGTGCCGTCAGCACAGAGCCCAGTGCGCGGCTCAAACTCACGAACCGCGTGATCATGACCTAAACCGAAACCAAGAGTTGGACGCTTAACTGACTGAGCCACCCGGGTGCTCCTCTTTGGATCTTAAAATATATTTCCTGCTCCTCCCCCTCAGGAAAATACATGAATGTCAGGTTCCTGGCTGCCTGCCTTTGTTGCTGTTTCCCAGGCCCTATTCCTCTAGCTAAGGCCACCGGGTACCTGCGGTCCCTGGTGGTTCTTGTCCCCATTTGGAAAGCTGGCAGCAGGGCGGCTGGGTAGGTTCCCTTGGGCTGTGGATGTGGGAGCAGCCAGTGCTCCAGGCCTTCACTGTCTTGCCCTGCGGAACTCTTCTGGGTGGATCTCCCACATTCCCTCCCTCAGGGTTGGAGATCCTTGTGAGGAGAACAAAGGGAAGAATAATGTAGTTTAAGTGAAAAATCCTTGCCGCCTGCAGCCCGTTGAGAGATACCTGAGACATGCAGTATGGGACCTTCCTCAAGGAGCCCATGGCTGCCTTAATTCCTCAATGTTTATATTTCATTAAAAACCAAAAGTAACCTTATCTTGACAACAGCTAAATCTTCGAGGTCCTGTAAGACCCTGCTTTCACCATTCAGAAATTCCATAGAAACCTGGCTTATCTCAACCTCCCCTGCCTCTACAAACCTAAAATATATAATCAGTCACCCTTCACAATTGCAGGTGCAGCTCTTTCTGCCCATGGGTCCTGTCACCTTTAATAAAATCACCTATAGGGGCGCCTGGGTGGCTTAGTCGGTTGAGCGTCCGACTTTCGCTTAGGTCATGATCTCGCGGTTCGTGGGTTCGAGCCCCGCATCGGGCTCTGTGCTGACTGCCCGCTCGGAGCCTGGAGCCTGTTTCAGTCTGTGACTCCTTCTCTCTCTGACCCTCCCCTGCTCACGCTGTCTCTCTCTCTCTCTCTCCTAGAAATAAATAAAACATTAAAAAAAATTAAAAAAAAATCACCTATAATAAAAATCACCTTTTTGCACCAAAATGTCTCAAGAATTCTTTCTTAGTTATTTGTTCTAGAACGCTACTTCAAATTTCATCACTGGTATTTAGGCTATGGTGTAGAGAACTTACAAGTACATATTGTATGGGGTCATTTCAGATTCCTGGGGCTTCACTGATGGAGACTGGAGTCATCAGAGAGCATTCCCTTTCCCCAGATGATGTCTTAAGGCCGTGGGTAACTTAGAAGGTCACAAACCTACCACATCCCGGGCCTCTGCCCCTGGAGGCCTGTCACCCCATGCACAGCTCCAGATTTGGGTCTTGATCATAGTGCCATTTTAGCCAAATGGAATGGCCTCAGGTGGGTACACTTCTTTGGCCAGTCCCAGGAAAGAAGTCTTTCCCACCACCCTGAGATGTGGCAGGCAAGAGCAGTTGAGACCATGGACTTGGGAGTTAGGATTAGGGAGCAGCCTTCCAGACTGAGACACAGTTACATGTCTTCAGTTGTGGTATAACTTGTGCTTTTATCCTAGGGGTGCCTGATTGATTCTATCTTTTTAGCCTTCATGCTGTCAGTGTCACCGCCTACCTATCTTCCGGGTGTTGTTTTCTTCCCTTCTAACCACAGCTAGTTAAGGACTCAATTAATTTTTCCCAGTTCAAGGTAGCCCTGTTTGGACCCAAGGGTCCACCTCATCTTTTAAGAATCATTATAGAAGTTTTCAAACACGAAAATAAAATGGCGCAGTGAACCTCCATGTACCCATTATTCAGTTCTAACAACCATCAATATGTGCCATTATTTTGTATCTCTCTTCCCACACATACTTGTTCCTTGTGAGCTGGAGTATTTGAAAGGAAACCAAAGAAAACTGTAAATACCACTATGTAACAGTGACCTTAATATATGTGACCTTAATACGATTTTCCTGTCCAAAAAAATTAAGTTTTTAATAATCTAATAACCATTCTGTGTTCAGTTTTTGCCAACTGTCTCAAAAATACCTTTCTATAGTGTTTTGCATCAAAATCCAAGCAAGAAGTCAACAAAAACGGTCCAGTAATAACCACCACATGTTTGTTCCCTCCATAAAAGCAATGAAAACCTTGCCACATATTATCAGAATCAACTTTCATAGGACTCTAGAAATTAACCAAAAGCCTGTAGCAGCCCAGAGAGCATTCAGCTAAGAAAGATAGTTGAATCTTGGTAAGAACAGCAAGCTTTGTAATGTCTTAATTTACCCTAGTACTAGATTTTAAATCAGCTATAAAGGAAACCGTGTATAAAGAACTAGAGAGGGACACCTGGATGGCTCAGTTGGTTCTGCATCCAACTCTTGGTTTCAACTCAGGTCATGATCCCAGGGTTGTGGGATCAAGACCCACATCAGGCTCAGTGTTGAGCATGAAGCCTGCTTGAGATTCTCTCTCCCTCCCTCAGCCTCTCTCCCCTGCTCATGCTCTCTCTCTAAAAAACAAACAAACAAGCAACCTAAAGGAAATAATAAGAATATGTCTCACTAAATGGAGAATATCAGTAAAGAAATTGAAATTGCATGGGCGCCTGGGTGGCTCAGTCGGTTAAGTGTCCAACTTCGGCTCAGGTCATGATCTCACAGTTTATGGGTTTGAGCCCTGCGTCGGGCTCTGTGCCGACAGCTAGCTCAGAGCCTGGAGACTGTTTCAGATTCTGTACCTCCCTCTCTCTCTGACCCTCCCCTGCTCATGCTGTCTTTATCTCTCTCTCTCTCTCAGAAATAAATAAAACATTAAAAAAAAATTTTTTTAAAGAAGTTGAAATTACAGAAAAGAACCAAACACAAGTTGAAAAGTATAACAGATTAAAAAAAAAGTAACTAGAGGGCACAACAGCAGACCTGCCCAGGCAGAAAAAAATCAGTGAACTCCAAGTTAGGGCCGTTGAAATTAGTCTGTCTGAGGAACAGAAGAAAGAAGAAAAATGAACAGATGCTCAGAGACCTACGAGACACCATGAGGCATACCAACATACACAGAAGAGAGAAAGGACTGAAAAATACTGGCTAAAAGGTTCCCATATTTGATGACAACAATTAAGCTACATGTTAAAGAAATTCAATGAGTTTATCCTCCAAATAAGATAAACTCAAATGGATGCATACCTAGACACAGCAGAACCAAACCCTGAAAAGACAAAGGCAGAATTCTAAAAGAACCAAGACAGAGGCAAATTATCACACACTAGAGAAAATACTTGACATGCATGAAAATCAACATAAAATGTACCCAAAACACTAAAATACAACATACCAAAACTTATGGGGTGAAAGTACTGATCAGAGGGAAATTTATAGCTATAATTTGCCTACATGAAGGAGAGAAAAGACAACTCACGCAATGGGAGAAAATATGTGCAGTTTACATATCTGATGAGGGACTTATATTTAAAATATATGAAGAATGCTTACAACTCAATAATAAAAAGACAACCCAATTTAAAAATGGGCAAAGGATCTAAACAGACATTTTTCCAAGAAAGATATGCAAATGGCCAGTGCTCAAGATCACTAACCAGTAAGGAAATGCAAATAATAAACACAAGATACTACTTCACACCTAGAAAGGTGGATAGAATAAAAAAGTCACAGTTGTTGACAAGGATGTGGGGAAATTAGAACCCTCATACATGCAACTGGTAGAAATGTAAAACTGGTACAGCTACTGTGGAAAATAATCCGGCAATCCCTCAAATGATTAAATACAGAGTTACTATATCACCAGAAATTCCACATCTAGGTATATATCCAAAAGAAATGAAAGCATATGTCACACAAAACCTTGCACACAGATGTTTACAGCAACATTACTCATGGCGGCCAAAAGGTGGAAACAACCCAAATGTCCATCAACTGGTGAATGAATAAAGAAAATATGGTTAACCATACAATGTAATATTATTCAGCCACAAATGGAGTAAAGTACTAACACATGCTACAACAAGAATGAACCTTGAAAACTATGCTAAGGGAAAGAAGCTGGTTGCAAAAGTCCACATACTATATGATTCCATTCCTTTGAGGGTCCAGAATATGGAAATCTGTAAGACAGAGAGTAGATCAGTGGTTGCTTAGTGGTGAGTGGGGAGAACGGAGGGATAAGGGATAACAGCTAAAAGGTACAAGGTTTCTTTTGGAGGTGATTAAAATGTTCTCTCTCTCTCTCTCTCTCTCTCTCTTTCTTTTAGGTTGAGAAAGAGAGAGCACAAGCTGGGAAGAGCAAAGGAAAGAGAAAGAATCTTAAGCAGGATCTATGCTCAGCATGGAGCAAGACAAGGGCTGATCCCATGACCCTGGGATCATGACCTGAGCTGAAATCAAGAGTCAGATGTTCAATCGACTGAGCCACCCAGGTGCCCCTGAAAATGTTCTTGAATTGACTGGAGCCATCAATGGTTGTACATATCAGTGAATACACTAAAACCCATTGAATTGCATATATTAAATGAATGAATTACAGTATATGAATTATATCTCAATGAGGCTGTTTAAAAAACTCACACCAGGGGTGCCTGGCTGGCTCAGTGAGTAGAGCATGTGACTCTTGATCTCTTGCAAGTTTGAACCCCACGTTGGCTGTAGAGGCTACTTTAAAGTCTTTAAAACAATGACAACAACAACAACAAAATTCACACCCGTGTCCATTTGCAGTATTATACACAGTAGCAAAGACATGTAACCTAAAACTCCATTAATGGATGGATGAATGGATAAAGAAAATTAGGTATATACACACACATCATTCAGTCTTAAAAAAGAAGGAAGTTCTGTCGCATGCTACAACATGAATGAACCTTGAGGACATGTTAAGTGAAATAAGCCAGACACAAAAAGACAGATACTGTATGATTTCACTTGTATGAAGTATCTAAAGTAGTGAATTTTGTAGAAACAAAGTAGAATGGTAGTTGCCAGGAGCTTGGGGGAAAAGGAATATGGAGCTGTTCAGTGGGTACAGTTTCAGTTTTGTATGAGAAAATCCTAGAGATCCTCTACTCAACAAAGTGAATATAGTTAACACTACTGAAGTGTACACTTAACAATGGTTAAGATAAGCGTTATGTTCTGTTCTTACTACAATTTTAAAAAAAGAGATATATCCCTGAGACTTAACCAGAAACACCCAGCATTTGGGGGAGGGTGGCTGTTGAGAGGCTCAGGTCAGTAGGGTCCAGCATGGCCAGGAAGTAGTACATGGGCCTGTGAAGAATATCCCCAGTCTGGATCACAAACAGGACAGCAGCATCCCCAGGAATGCGACAGTGAACACAGAGAAGAGGGGCATCCAATCCAGATGTGTACATCTTCCAGCCTTCGGATGCCCACAAGGAGGAATGAAGAAGGAATGGGACTGGGTGTCATTAGGAATGGATATCCTCCTGCCATTTTTGGAGCTTGTGCATATCAGTGATATGCATTGTGATATTCCTTTTTCCCCATTCAATGTTATCCACACTTTTCTGCCATCCTTACCTCAATATCAGATGGCTCCAGGAATGGAGCCAGCCTCGCTCTTCCCCATATCATTTCCCTCCATAAAAGAATGAACAGGGAGAAGGGAGAAGAACACAATCTGTCACATGGCTATTCAAGGTAAAGAGTAAGAATTTTTAAAGTGGGGTAGCTAAATAAGCTATCCCTCGTGTACCACCACCACACCCTACTCAAAAACAACAATTTGGCATCCAACCACAGACAGAAGTGCCTGGTGGGACATATGGGATTCAGCACCACATACCAAAGAGCCTGGGAGGGAAGGGTCTTGACCACCAATGTATCCATTGGTAATAGGTGTACAGATCTCAGTTCCAGCTTGAACCTGCAGTGTCCTGTGAACTGGCTCTAGCCCCACGTAGCCACAGCCTGGGAGACCTCTGGAAAACACTGTTTTAGACAATCACCCACAGACAAGAGAGTCTTTGTGAAAGTTCATGTTTCCAGTAGAGAAGTTCTAGCACAACACTGGAGAAAGAAAATAAGAATCTGGACTCACTGGAAAGGGAAAGAGGAACAATTTGACTTAACACATGTCACCTGTACCCCAAGGCTGTACAGCTCATGCCAAGTGAGACGTTCTTGGACCTTGATTTCCTCCACAGGGGGAAATTCGAGCATGTGAGGGAGTAAATGGTTTCTCCAACTATGCTGCATGTTGCCAAATGGGCCCACTTCTCACTCACTCCAACCAAAGCACTGAGTCATAAGCTGCATGACTTGGGGGTGGGGAAAGGCTGGGAGGGTGACAAATAAGACTCTTCAGGGGTCATTAAAGGGATGTGGATCCTACTGTGTTTCAGACTCCAACAAGAAGCCTGCCCACAAGCTGCTGGGGAAACCTTGCCTGCAAGTCCCCCCAGATGACCGACAGGTACCCATGGTGATCCATGCACCTCACCCCATACACCTTTACCTTACAGCCAGCTCTTTGTGCACACTGCTGATGGTGGCAAGAGTGAGCTTTGGCAAAAGGCTAGTGAGCACACACAGAAAGCCAGATCAGGGATCAGTTTGCAGATCAGGGAAAGACCACAAACTTGAGCTTTAACCCTGCCCTTGGGAAAACAAGACAAGCTGTCAGCACTCTTTCTTTTTTCTTTTTCTTTTTTTTATTGTTAATCATTTAATTCTCTTTTTTTTCAAATAGTTTATTGTCAAGTTGGTTTCCATATAACACCCAGTGCTCATCCCCACAAGTGCCCTCCTCCATGCCCATCTCCTCCTTGCCCCCCAACCCATCAGTCCTCAGTTTGTTCTCATCATTCAAGAGTCTCTCATGGTTTGCCTCCCTCCCTCTCCCCCACCATTTCCCCCCTTCTTCTCCCCCATGGTCCTCCGTTAAGTTCCTCCTAATCCTCCTATAAATGCAAACATATGATATTTGTCCTTCTCTGCCTGACTTATTTCGCTCAGCATAACATCCTCAACGTGTTACACATGGTTGCTACACATGGCCAGATTTCATTCTTTCTCATTGCCATGTAGTATTCCATCGTATAGATAAACCACATCTTCTTGATCCATTCATCTGTTGATGGACACTTAGGCTCTTTCCATGTTTTGGCTATTGTTGAGAGTGTTGCTATGAACATTGGGGTACATGTGCTCCTATGCATCAGCATTCCTATATCCCTTGGGTAAATTCCTAGCAGTGCTATTGCTGGGTCATAGGGGAGTTCTATTGCTAATTTTTTGAGGAACCCCCACACTGTTTTCCAGAGGGGCTGTCAGCACTCTTTCTGGCACAGTATCAAGAGAAAGCAAACACGCTTAAGAATTCTGCCACAAGTGGGAACAAGAAGTGTGGAGGAGGTGTATCCATAGAAAGTCTGAGAAAGAAAGCCTCAGGCTCCTCAGCAGAACTGATAGGGATTTCTCCACTGAAGTCAATTAGTAAGAGCTGAAGGAGGTGGCTGATACTGCAGTGTGAAGACAGCAAAGCAAGCCTTCAAGGAACATGTAGAATCAAAGAAACACGACATCCCCACAGGATCACAATCATCTTCCAGTAACCAATCCCAAAGACATGGAGAGCTGCATTTTACCTGACAAAGAATTCAAAATAGCTGCTTTAAGGAAGCTCAATGAGCTACAAGAAAACACAGAAAGACAACTCAATGAAATCAGGAAAACAATACATAATAAATTGAGAAGTTTAATAAATAGATAGAAATCATATCAAGAAAGAACCAAACAAATTTTAGAGCTGAAAAACACAACGAATGAGGTGAAAAATGCTGCAGAGGACATCAGCTGCAGAATGAATCAATCAGGAGAAAGAATCTGTGAATTAGAACAAAGGAACTTTTATATTACCCAGAGAATAACAAAGGAAAAAGAAGGAAAGAGTGAAGAAAACCTATATGATATATAGGATGACATCAAAAGAAGCAATCTGCAGATTATTAGAGCCCCGGGGGGGGGGGGGAGAGGGAGAAAGCTTATTTAAAGAAATAATGGTCTAACTCACTCGAATTTAAATTTAAAAAAATAATAATAATGGCTGAGAATTCCCAAGGCCCCAACTTCAATAGATCTTCTCCAAGATACATTAGGATAAAAGTGTCAAAAATCAAAGACAAAGAATCTTAAAAGCAACAAGAGACAAGGAAGAAGTCAAACTTTCACTTTTTGAGGACAACATGATACTCTACGTGGAAAATCCATAAAATGTGTCAACTTAACCAAAGGGGTAAAAGATCTGTATGCTGAAAACTATAGAATCCTTATGAAAGAAATTGAAGAAGACACAAAGAAATGGAAAAACATTCCATGTTCATGGATGGAAAATGAATATTGTTAAAATGTTGATAGTACCCAAAGCAGTCTACACGTTCAATGCAATCCCTATCAAAATAACACCAGCGCTAGAAAAAACAATTCTAAAATTTGTATGGATCCAGAAAAGACCCCAAACAGCCAAAGTAATGTTGAAAAAGAAAACCAAAACTGGAGGCATCACAATTCTGGACTTCAAGCTATATCACAAAGCTGTAATCATTTTTTAAAATTTTTAAATGTTTTATTTATTTCTGAGAAAGAGAGAGAGAGACAGCATGAGCAGGGGAGGGTCAAAGAGAGAGAGAGATACAGAATCTGAAGCAGGCTCCAGGCTCTAAGCTAGCTGTCAGCACAGAGCCCAACGTGGGGCTCGAACCCACAAACCGTGAGATCATGACCTGAGCTGAAGTCAGTCACTAAATCAACTGAACCACCCAGGTGCCCCGAAAGCTGTAACCATTAAGACAGTATGGCACTGACACAAAATCAGACACATAGATCAGTGGAACAGAATAGAGAACCCAGAAATCGACCCACAAATGTACAGCCAACTAATCTTCAACAAAGCAGAAAAGAATATCCAATGGAAAAAAGACAGACTCTTCAGCAAATGGTGCTGGGAAAACCAGACAGTGACATGCCGAAGAATGAAACTGGACCACTCTCTTACACCATATGCAAAAATAAACTCAAATAGAGGAAAAAACTAAATTTAAGACAGGAAACCATAAAAATCCTAGAGAAGAAAATAGGCAACAACCTCTTTGACTTTGGCCACAGCAACTTCTTACTTAACATGTTTCTGGAAGCAAGGGAAACAAAAGCAAAAATGAACTATTAGGACCTCATCAAGGTAAAAAGCTTCTGCATAGTGAAAGAAACAATCAACAAACTAAAAGGTAACCAAACGAATGGGAGAAGATATTTGCAAATGACATACTGGATAAAAGGTTAGTATCCAAAATCTATAAAGAACTTATCAAACTCAACACCCCCCCAAAAACAAACAAACAAACAAAATAATCCAGTGAAGAAATGAGCAGAAGACATGAATAGATGCTTTTCCAAAGAAGACATCCAGATGGCTAATGGACACATGAAAAGATGCTCAGCATCACTCATCATCAGGGAAATACAAATCAAAACCACAATGAGATACCACCTCACACCCATCAGAATGGCTAAATTAACAACTTGGGAAACAATAGATATTAGTAAAGATGCAGAGAAAGAGGAATCCTTTTGCACTGCTAGTGGGGATGCAAACTGGTACAGCCACTCTGGAAAATAATATGGGGGTTCCTCAAAAAATTAAAAACAGATCTACCCTACAACCCAGCAAGTGCACTACTAGATATTTATCCAAAGGATACAAAAATGTTGATTTGAAGAGGCACATCCATCCTAATGTTTATAGCAACACTATAAACAAATACCCAAATGTCCATCGACTGACAAATGGATAAAGAAGACGTGGTATATAGGTACAATGGACTATTGTACAGCAATCAAAAAGAATGAAATCTTGCCATTTGCAACAACGTGGATGAAACTAGAATGTATTATGCTAAGTGAAATACTCAGAGAAAGATAAATATATGATTTCACTCATGTGGAATTTAAGAAACAAAGCAGATGAACATAGGGGGTGGAAAGGAAAAATAAGATAAAAACAGAGAAGGAGGCAAACTATAAGAGACTATTAAATTCAGAGAAAAAAACTGAGGATTGATGGTGGGGTGTTGGGTGAGGGGATGGACTAATTGGGTGATGGACATCAAGGAGGACACTTGTTGGGATGAGCACTGGGTGTTATATGTAAGTGATGAATCACTAAATTCTATTCCTGAAACCATTATCACGCTACATGTTAACTAACTTGGACTTAAATAAAATTGTAAAGAAAAAAAAGGAAACCTGAAATAATAATAATAATTTTTAGAAAGCAACAAGAAGGGTGCCTGGGTGGCTCAGCTGGTGAAGAATCTGACTTTAGCTCAGGTCATGATCTCACTGCTCGTGAGTTCAAGCCCTGAGTTGGGCTCTGTGCTGATAGCTTGGAGCCTGGAGCCTGCTTCAGATTCTGTGTCTCCCTCTCTCTCTGTTCCTCTCCCTCCCTCTCTCTCTCTAAAATAAAAATAACATTTAAAAAAAATTTTAAAGCAACAAGAGAAATGAAGAGTGTAACTTACAAGGGAATTCCCATAAAGCCATCAATGGACTTCTCTGAAGAAACCTTATAGGCCAGGAGAGAGTGGGATGATATATTCATAGTGCAGAAAGAATAAAACTGCCAACCAAGAATGATCTGGCAAAGCTGTTCTTCAGGAACAAGAGAAAGATTACCCCAAGCAAACAAAAGCTGAGGGAGTTCATCACCACTAGATGTGCCTTATAAGAAATGTTGAAGGGGTTCTTCAAACTGAAATAAAAGTATGCTAATTAGTAACATGAAAACATATGAAAATATACAACACACTGGGAAGGTAAGTACAGCTGACCCTTGAAATATTCAGGGCACTGACCCCTGCACAGTCAAAAATCCCCTTACAACTTTTGACTCCCCCAAAACTTAACTACTAATAGCCTACCGTTGATCGGAAGCCTTACTGATAACATAACCAGATGATTAACATATTTTTTGTATGTTATGCATATTATATACTGTATTCTTACAATAAAGTAAGCTAAAGAAAAAATGTTTAAAAAAATCATAAGAAAGAAAAAGTACAGTAGTATCATATGTATATTTTAAAAAAACAAACCCTGCATGTAAGTGGGCCAAGCCAGCTCGGCAGTGTGCCTTGGGATGGCAATGTTCCATAGCCTGGTGGTTTCTGGCTTAGCAGCAGTAGCCACCAGGAAAGCCTGTGGCAATGACAGTGACCTGGAGGTATAGCATAGCTGTCCCATCTGCTTGGAGGTACACCACTGGCCTGTGGTCATCAGCAGCTACAGCTACATGTGAATGCATTGGCTTCTGGGAAGCCAAAGGTGGAGGATGAGGGCCGCTGTGGGAAGGGGTCCACACCTCACCCTGGAGGCAGGGGTCCAAGGTCCATGGCCGCCCTGGCACAGCCCTGAAGCCCATCTGGAGCACTCAAGGGGCAGGGGTGCTGAGATGCAGGGCTCCCTATGCAGCGCTGTGGCTGCGCACACAGGGCACCTTGCATCCCTGCCTGGTCCTGAGTCCCCTGCAGCTGCTGACAGCCTCTGTGGGCCTCCCCAGGTACCTACAGAGCAGCAGGTATGACCTCTGCACCAGTAGCCTTCTCACAGTCTGTGAAGACTGGGGTTGGCAGTTGTAAGTAAGTGTTTTGTGGCTTTGGTTGTCAACACTAAAAAAATTCCAGTGTAAGCAGACCCGCACAGTTCAAATCCGTATTGTTCAAGGGTCAATGTGTAGTCAAATTCAGGATATTCTAATACTGTAATATGGTGGTGTATTAGCCACTTAATTCTAGCATAAAGGTTAAAGAAGAAAGGTATTAAAATAAGTATAACTTCTTGGGGTTCCTGGGTGACTCAGTTGGTCAAGTGGCCAATTCTTGATTTCAGCTCATTGTGCTGACAGCATGGAGCCTGCCTGGGATTCTCTGTCTCCCTCTCCTCTCTGCCCCTGCCTGCCTCTCTCTCTCTCAAAAATAAATAAAAAACATTAAAAAATAATAATTATAACTACAATAATTTGTTAATGAATCCACAATATAAAAGGAGGTAAACTGTGACATCAAAAACATAAAAAGAAGGAAAATAAAAGGAGAGATTTTAGAGAGGGAGGCAAACCATAAGAAACTCTTAAATACAGAGAACAAATTGAGGGTTGCTGGAGGGAGGGGAGGGTTAAATGGGTGGCGGGCATTAAGGAGGGCACTTTTCAGGATAAGCACTGGGTGTTATACGTAAGAGATGAATCGCTGGCTTCTACTCCTGAAGCCAAGACTACAGGATGTAATGTTAACCTACTTGAAAAAAAAATTCTCATAAAAAAAAGATAAATAGGGGCACCCAGCTGGCTCAGTTGACAGAGTGTGTGACTCTTGATCTTGAGGTCATGAGTTTGAGCCCCACATTGGGTACAGAGATTATTTGAAAAAATAAAATCTAAAAAGAAAAAAGAATTTTGCATATGGTTGAAGTAAAGTTGTTACCAGCATGGAATAGGCTTGTATCTATAAGATGTTTTATGTAAGCTTCATGGTAACCATAAAGCAAAATCCTGCAGTAATAGATAAAGGCAACGGAATCAAAGCATAACACTACAGAAAATCATCAATTCACAAAGGAAGACAGAAAAAGACAGAGAAAGGCACAAGGGAACTAAAAACAGCTAGAGAACAATTAATAAGATGGCATTAGTAAGTCCTTACCTATCAATAATTGAATTAAAAAACAATTTCCAACAACATGTTGCCTGCAAGAGACCCACTTCAGCTTTAAGGACACATATAGGCTCAAAGTGAAGAGATGGAAAAAGATATTCTATGCAAGAGAGAGCAGGGATAGCCACACTTATATCAGACAAAATAAACCTCAAGCCAAAAACTACAACAAGAGACAAAGAAGGTCATTATATAATGATAAAAAGGTCAATTCATCAAGAGTACTTAACAGTCATATATGCACCCAAAATTAAGGTAACTATATTAAGCAAATTCTAACAGATTTGATGGGAGAAATAGACAACAATCCAATAATAGTAGGGAACTCAGCACCACACTTGCAACAATGGATAGAACACACAGACTGAAAACCAATAAGTAAATGTTGGACTACACACCAAATGGCCCTGTTTGCAGAACCCTGCATTAAACAGCAGAATATACATTCTTCCTAAGTGAACACAGAACATTCTGCATGAGAGACCATATGATATATCACAAAACAATTCTTAGCAAGTTTAAGATTTAATCATGCCAAGTATCTTTTCCAATACATTGGTAGGAAACTATAAGTCAATTAACAGGAGGAAAACTGGAAAATTCACAAATATGTGGGAATTAAACAATATACTCTTGAACAATCAGCGGATCAGAGAAGGAATCAAAAGAGAAATAAAAAATACCTTTAAACAAACAAAATAGAAACACAACATACTACAAGCACAGTAAAAGCAATGTTAAAATAGGAAAGTTTATAGTGATAAATGCTTATGTTAAAAAAAAAAGATTTCAGATAAAATTGATAAGCCTTTAGCTAGACAAAAGAAAAACAGAGAGAAGACTCAGATAAAATCAGAAATGAGAGAGCAAACATTATACATGATACCAAAGAAATATAAAATAGCATAAGAAACTACTATGAACAATTTTTTTGAGCAGCAGACAAAAGTTTATTAAAGAATAGAAAGTCAGAATAGTAGGAAAGCTCTCTTTACAGAGAGGGGGCATTTGAAAGTGAATGCCCCACTACTAAGAACAATTATACACCAACAAATTAAATTATCTAGAAAAAATGGATAAATTCTTAGAAGCATACAACCTAACAATACTGAATCATGAAGAAATAGAAAATCTAAACAGATACATAATGAGTAAGGGGGTTGAATCAGTAATAAAAATTTTTCCAATGCAGAAAAGCCCAGGACCAGATGGTTTCTCTGCTGAATTCTATCAAACATTTAAAGAATCAATACCAATCATTCTCAAAATCTTCTAAAAAAACTGAAGAGAAAGGAAGTCTCTCAAATTCATTTTATAAGGTCAGAATTACCCTGATACCAAGGACAGATAAGGACACTATAAGAGAAAAAAAACTATAGACCTATATCCCTGATGAATGTAGATTGAAAAATTCTCAAAATATTAGCAAACTGAATTCAATATCACGTTAAAAGGATCATACCATAATCAACTAGGATTTATCCCTGGGATGTAAAGACAGTTCAACATATACAAATCCATTAATATGATATATCACATTAATAAAGTGAGAGATAAAAATCATATGATCACCTCAATAGATGCAGAAAAAGTATTTGATAAAATACAAAACCAAACATTGGTGAAAGAAAGTAAAGACCTAAATAAATGGACAGACATCCCTATTTGTGGATTGGAAGATTTAATATTGTGGTTTTTTTTAATGTTTATTTATTTTAAGAGAGAGAGAACGCAAGCTGGGGAGGGGCAGAGAGAGGGAGACAGAATCCCAAGCAGACTCCATACTGTTAGCACAGGGCCCAATGGCGGCTTGATCTCATGAACCCTGAAATCATGACCTGAGTTGAAATCAAGAGTCAACACTTAATTGACTGAGCCACCCAGGGACCCCGGAAGATTTAATATTGTTAAAATGTGCCCCATATAGATATAACAGATTCCATACAATCCCTATGAAAATTCTAATAATCTTTTTATAAAAATGGCTAGCTGATCCTGAAATGCATATGGCAAGGGACCCAAAATAGCTAAAATAAATCATTAGCAAAAAGGAACAAAGTTTGATGACTCACACTTTCAATTTTGAAACCTATTAGAAAGCCACAGTAATAAAAACAGTGTGGTACTAACATAAATATAGACACATAGATCAATGAAATATAAAGTCCTGAAATACACCCATATATCTACAGCCAAATATTTTTTGACAAAGGCACTAAGACCATTCAATGAGTAAAAATAGGTCTTTTCTTTCTTTCTTTCTTTCTTTTTTTAATGTTTATTTATTTTTTGAGAGAGGGAGGGATAGAGAACAAGCATGGAAGGGGCAGAGAGAGGGAGAGAGAGAATCCTAAGCAGGCTCTGCATTATCAGCTTGGAGCCTGACACAGGGCTCAAACTCACAAACTGTGAGACTGCAACCTGAGCCAAAACGAAGAGTCAGATGCTTAACTGACAGGGTCACCCAGGCGCCCCTAAAAATGGGTCTTTTCAATGAATGGAGCTAGGAAAACTAGCTATCCACACAAATTAATTTGGACTCCTACTTCACAGCATATACAAAAATGAATTCAAAATGGATCAAAGACCTACATGTAAGAACTAAAACTAAAAAACACTTAGAAGAAAACATAGGTATGAATCTTCATGACTCTTTATTAGGCAATGGTTTCTTAGATATGACACTAAAAGCACAAGCAACCAAAGAAAAAATAAGTAAATCAGACTTCACTAAAATTAAAAGAAAAAAATTGTGTCAAAGGACACCATCAAGAAGGTGAAAGACAACATAGAGAATGGGAAAATATATTTGCAAATGCTGTATCTGATAAGGGTCTATTTTTGGAATATGTAAAGAACACAACTTAATAATAAAAAGACAAACAGTCCAATTTTTAAAATGGGCAAAAGAATATTCTGGTTTCTCTTCAGATTGTATAAATCTTTTGCCTTTTAAAAATGGGCAAAAGATTTGAATAGACATTTCTCCAGAGAGATTATAAAAATAGCCAATAACACCATGGAAAGATGCTCAACATCACTAACCATCAGTCACTATGGAAAACTATCTGGAAATTCCTCAAAATAGTAAACACAAGTTGCCACAATGACTCAGCAATTGCACTTCTATGCAAATACCTAAGAGAAATGAGAACATATGTCCACACAAAGACTTATATATGAATGTTCATAGCAGCATTATTCATAATAGCCAAAAAGTGGAAAAAACTTAAATGCATGTCGACTGATGAATGGATAAATATGTGGTATAGCCATACAATCCATACAATATATATCTTCATTGATAAATGCTATAACATGGATGGGACTTGAAAATGATACAAAGTGAAAGAAGCTAGACACAAAAGGGCTCTTATCATATATTCCACTGATATGAAATGTCTAGAATAGGCCAATCTGTAGAGACAAAAAGAAAATCAGTGGTTGACAAAAGGGAAAGTGTAGTGATTGCTAATGGGCAGGGGGGTTCTTTTTGGATGATGAAAATGTTCTGGAATTAGTGCTTATGACTGCATACCCATTTCTCTGTTCAAATAACTGGTGTGGTTTCTGTCTCCTGGCTGGATCTTGACAAGTACCCAAAGAGCCTGTAAACAGTCATTCAAGGGTCCAGTTGAGAGACAGGGAGGCAGGGGCCATGGGGTGGCTGCAGTGAAGGTGAAGCAGAAGGAATGGCCAGACAATCCATAACTGAGTGGCAATGGGGGGAGGGCTGCTAAGGCAATAGGCACAGGCCAAGGGCATGCTGTGCTGCAGTGGTTGATAAGTACCTATGGTACTCCTCTGTCTCTGGCAACAGTCTAGCATTTCTAGGCTTCCCTGAAAAAAAGAAAAACAAGAAAACTGGGTTCCTGTTTAATATTCCCCTAGGCAGTCTCTGGATAGAGTGTGTGTGGGAGAGGTCCTACAAAGCTGACCTCTCGCTGAAAGAGACCTTTTGCCTTCCCAGGCTGGAAAAGAGGCATCTGCACTGACTTGGAATGTGCAATGTAATAAATTGGGATGATTTTTTTTTTCATTCAAAAGATCGCCCAGTTTATAGAATGAGAACAAGTTGCATGTAGTGATTTAGTTACATATTCTAATACCTAGATTTAAATCTTGACTCCAACTAGAAACTGTGCAATCTTGAACAAGCTACTTAATTTATTCCACTTCCTCCTCTGTAAAGTAGGGATGTTAATAGTTTATACAGGATTGTTGCGCAAGAATTACATGAGATAATTTATGTAAAGCACTTAGGATGGCACCCGAATAAGGAATTTTTCATGCCCAGTCTTCTTTACATTGTGGTTTTTGCCCCAAAGCTCAGGAGCCTGCTATAGGAAACCGTGAGAAGTAATAGCCTCTCCCTCTTAAGGAATCCCCCTGTCCCCATCTCTTCCTCCCTGCTACCAGTCCTCATCTTTCCCTCCCACCCTTTTTAAAAGAGCAAATCTAGGTTTACTGAAAAATTGAGCAGAAAGTCAAGTATCCATAGATCCTCTCTACCCCCCAGGCCTCCTCCACTGTGTCCCCTATCATTAGCATCTTACATTAGTGTAGTACATTTGCCATAACTGACGGCAATATTGATATGTTATTAGCTACAGGCTATAGTTTACATTAGGGTTCTCTCTTTGTATTGTACATTCTATGGGTTTTGACCAACCTATGACATATGACATGTAACCACCATTACAGTACTGCACAGAAGTGTCATTGCCCTAAAATCTTGGGCTCCACGTATTCATCTCTCCCACGCCCACCTCAACCCCTGCAACTACTAATTCTTTCATTGTCTTCCTGGTTTTGCCTTCTCCAGAATGTCTGGAGATTGATGAAAATATTCCATTGTATGTGGATGTACCACCATTTATCCATCCACTCAGCTACAGAAGAAGAACATCTTGGTTGCCTCCAGATTTTGGCAATTATGAATAAAGGTCTATAAGTGTTCAGGTGCAGATTTTTGTGTAGACATAGGTTTTCAAATGTTACAAAATTTTTAAAAATAAAAACTAATCACAAAAGCAAGGGTCATTAGATAATCTTGTAAATCTCTAACATTTCTTTTGATGGTTTCTTAAAGTTTCCATCTCTCTGCTTACATTACCCATCTGTTCTTAAATGTTGCCCACTTCTTCCATTAGAGCCTTTCGCATATTAATCAGTTGTTCTAAATTCCCAGTCTGATAATTCCAACATCTTTGCCATTTATGAATCTGGTTCTGATGCTTGCTTTGTCCAAGCTATGTTTTCTTGTCTTTTGGTATGACTTACAGCTTTATGCTAAAAGCCAGACATGACACACTTTGTAAAAGGATTGGAAGAAAATAGGCCTTAAGTGTGAGGCTTTATGTTTATCTGGTTTGGAGCTAGACTGTGCTTGCTGTTTGCTCTGGCTATAGGTATTAAAGGTAAATTTCCTTTGGTGTTCTTGTTTCTCTCCCCTGTTGTCTTTGTATTTATTTCCCTAGAGACTTTTAAAATACGGCCTGAGAGGGGCACCTGGGTGGCTTAGTCGGTTAAGCATCCGACTTTCACTTAGGTCATGATCTCGCGGTTCGTGGGTTCGAGCCCCGCGTCGGGCTCTGTGCTGACTGCCGGCTCAGAGCCTGGAGCCTGTTTCAATCTGTGACTCCCTCTCTCTCTGACCCTCCCCTGCTCACGCTGTCTCTCTCTCTCTCCTAGAAATAAAACATTAAAAAAAATTTTTTTTAAATAAAAATAAAATAAAATAAAATACGGCCTGAGATATGCAGTTCTTTCGTTAGTAATCCCGTTATTATGCAGGGGTCCTACTGATGTGGTGACAAGGTGTTGGGGGAAGGGAAGCATTCTACACTCCTGTGATTAGGTGTCAGGCTTTTTTTTTTTTTTAATTTTTTAATGTTTATTTTTGAGAGAGACAGACAGAGACAGAGACAGAGCATGAGTGGGGAAGGGGCAGAAAGAGAGAGAGACACAGGATCCAAAGCAGGCTCCAGGCTCTGTGCTGTCACCTTAACTGAGGTGCCACCCTGGGCACTCAGTTGACTAGGCGCCCCTAAATGTCAGTCTTTTAATGAGCCCATGGGCTTTGACCTTCACAAGTGTTCCCCAGTTGCTAGTTTACCCCACCTCCTTAGTCAAGGCAGAAAGGGTAAAGGGCTCGACTTAGGTATTTCCTTTCTCTGGGTCAGTTTGGCTCTGTTTAATTGGGCAGTCCATGTTAAGAACATAATGCTTTGGGTGTACTTTTAATATAGCTAATTTTCTATCCTCCCTGCAGGCAGCACAAAAGGATTTTTCTTCACTCTTTACTGTAGGGGACCTGGTAGGGTTCCTGGAGGTAAAACTCACAAAAATGTCAGGTCCCCCCTAACACTAGGCCCTCTTGAAATTTTTAATTCTCAAGTTTGTCTACACAGAGCCTCCAGCAATTCATCAATTACTGTTAAGTCTTCCCACCGAGGTACTGGCTCCATCACTGGGGTTCCTTACTTGGCTTTTGCTTTTGGTAAGTTGTGACAATCTGTGTCCACCTGTTTCTCCAATTTTGTAGGCGCCACTCTGCCCTATGACTTCCATTTTCTGATAGAACTAAGAAGAGATGATTTGTGGTTCATTCAGCTTTTTTCTTGTTGTTGTGAGGATGGGAGTGTTGACTCCAAGCCCCTTATATGCTGGACCAGAAAATCTTTGTCTCCTATTTAAGAATCAATCTATGAAGGAAGCAGGTGGATTTGCAGGCAAGATTTGCACAAGGGGATAAATCTTACTCAGTCTCTTTACTAACACCGGACCACCTGCCCAGACCAAGGGCCTTCCTCGTTGGGGCATCCTCTCCTCCAGGAAGCCTACCGGACAACCTTAGGCTGGATGGAACCTCTCCCCCAAACCCTGTGCAGACCTCTATCATTGCACTTTTGTCAGGAATTAAGAATGTCTCTCTTATTCATCATCAGGTAAAAGCCAAGGGTCTAATGCCAGAAACAGGTCCAAGGGAGAGCCTAAGCTTGAGTGGAAATATTTCTAACATAGTTCTCAAATTGAGATACATCAAGGCCCAAACAGGAAATTAAGACCATCAGAGCAACCTTAGAGATCCAGACATCCTCCCCAGGAGGACCACACAGAGGGTAGAGTACTTATCTGCTGCATCCTGTATTTTCAAGGTGGGTGGCGTCCGGGACAGGGTGGACACTTGCAGAGCATAATGAAACTATCTATCTCTGGAGCAGTCTGTGCACCTCAACATCAGGACGTGTCAGATTCCTCAGAGCACACGGTTGGCATAAAGCAGCCTCAGTAAGTACGTCGCCTGGACTGATCCTTAGAAAGTCCAGAGCCCAATATTGGGCAGCACAATGAACAAGGGGTCAGCCCACAACTCTCACATGAATCTATCCCTGTCCCCTCTCCATGGAGAGTCAGAGAGCAGGCTTCCCCAGCTTAGGCAAGTATTCCATCAAGGGGACTCAGAGATGTCTTCACCAAGAAGACCCATCTGTCTTGTAACCAGACAATGAACTGTTGAAACAGGACAAAGGCAGAGCTGAGCCAGGAAGCTGAAAGTCCAGGCATGTCCAAGCTGCCTACTGGGTGATCCCAAGGCACTAGCACCAGGCAGTACGTATCTCAGATGCCCTCAGAAACAGAGAGACCAAGGGCATGGCACAGATGTTGCGACAGCAAGCAGACTTTAATTGAGGGTGTAAAGCCGGAGTGACCCCAGCCTCTTCGGTTACATTAGCTTCTCCTTTCTCCTCAGGACATAGGCAGGAAGGAGGCCCGTTTTCTACCAAGAACCTAGATATCAGTCTCTATCCCCAGGCGGTATGACATGGACTGGTTCAGATCTCTCTCACTCAGGTTGGCTTGCAATCTTGTTTTCAAGCATTTTCCTTCCGTGAGAACAGGAGTCTTCTCACGTTCATCTAGGTCTTGAGCCACCTTGGAATTAAGCTGCCTTTACACTCTTCTGCACAGATCTGTGTGGCCAGCTCCCTCACCTCTGTTACCCTTCAAATCTTCACTCGGACATTACCTACTTGACAAGGCTCTGCCTCAGTCTGCTCCCTCCACCAACCTCCCCTCCCCCCTGGCATCCCCAGTCTCCTGCACTTTGTTCTGTACTTTTTTGTAACTCTTATCAAGTTCTCTGTCTTTGCTTTTTCTGCAGTTTGTGTATGATATGCCTAGTTACATCATATAACCTATATATTGACTGCATCTTAGTATCACCAGAATGTAATCTCCATAAGAGCAGGCACTTTTGTCTGGTCACTGATATCCCATGTGCACAGAAATGGGATGCAAATGGCATTCAATAAATGAGTGTGTGTGAATGAGAAGCAAAACCTAGGTTTGTGTCCTGCTCTGTCACTTCTTAGCCTGCTGGGTGCCTTAGGCATATTGTTCCCCTCTCTGCCCCAGTTTCTCAATCTATGAGATTGGGGTCCAAGCACTCACCTTGCTGGGTTACACCTGTGAAATGCCTGGCAGGGTGCTTGGCATGAGCACATGGCTAACGAATGTGCCAGCCCATTAACGTAACTGCAGCCCCTCTCAGACTCTTCACTTTCCATGTTATAAGTACCCTCTGCTCGGGGCATCACTAAGGCAGCTGATGTGGGGTTTGTGATGAGGGCACAAGGCCAAGAAAAACTCAAAGGTCCCAGGATTTCTTCTTTCCTGTATCAGCTTAGCTGACTTGAGGGCAGCTAGCCTGAGGCCCTCCACCACCCCCTACCCCCCGCACCATTGCATGGCAGCACAGGATCTGGAACCAGTCTTCTGGTCCTGTGAGAAATTGGAGCCCTCTTTGACCTACTATACCACATTTGACACAGTTGATTTTCTAAGCCCTCTGACCACCAGGGGTCAAGCCCACAACAAGGAAGGGACTCAGAGCTCACCAGGATCTCACAGATGTGCAGACAGGATCAGGCCACCACATGCACAGGAAACGCTTCCAACTGCCTGGCACCTGTGGATGAAAAGAGGATGGTAGGGCGTAGGTTCCGCCATCAGCGGTTAGGGTTGCAGGCTCTGGAATCAGTCTGAGTTCATGTCTTGCTTCCACCACTCAGTAATTGTGGATTCTTTGGTTTCCTAAAGTCTCTAAGCTTTAGTATACGTAGCCATAAAGTGAAGATATTAAAAGTACCCACTTCACTGGATTGCGATGGGGATTAAGTGAGATATGTTCATGAAGTACCTTAGCACATCGCCTAGCACCCAACTTCAGTAATGACCGTTTATTCACTTCCAGAGGCCTTTACATACCAGATGAGCTCTATGGGACCACCTTGCCAGTGGTGGCTTTGGCCAGTAGGAACCATATAAACCATGGCTGTGAGGTAGGGAAGAGGTGAAACATAACCATGTCTTCAGGACTGTTCAACTCAACCAGCCTGAGAAGGGACAGCTTCCTCTAAAATCTGAAATTCAGGGAGGCTGGGTGACTCAGTTGGTTAAGCGTCTGACTTCAGCTCAGATCATGATCTCACAGTTCATGAGTTTGAGCCCCATGTTGGGCTCTGTGCTAACAGCTCAGAGCCTGGAGCCTGTTTCAGATTCTGCATCTCCCTCTGTCTCTTTGCCCCTCCCCTGCTCACACTCTGTCTCTCTTTCTCTCTCTCAAAAGTAAACAAACATTAAACATTTTTAAAAATAATAATAAAATAAATAAATAAAATCTGAAATTCAAATCCTCTCTAATAGCCTGCCAAATGAAACTTATTCTGGAAATTATAATCTTCAACTCATGGCCAGAACTTGGTGGTATATATATGTATTATATGTGTGTATTATAAATCAAGAAACATAACATAGTCACATTTCTATTCCTATTCCCTCAACAAATGTTTACTAGACACGCACTCTGTGCAGTGCTTTCTGCTAGATGTCCCTGCAATGGGACAGTCTCTGTTCTCAAGGAGTTGACAGGCCATGGGGGAGATGGGCAGGCAACAGTAGGTTTGGCAAAGGTTTTCACTAGAAAAAATACAAGCTCAGTAGAAGGGCAATTACTATGGAAGGGAAGATGAGAAGAAGCCTCTCAGAAGAAAGAACTTCTGGGCTATTTTGAAAGATGAGTAAAACACAGTGGGGAGGAAGGCATAGAGGCAAAGGCCATGCCCAGTTCAGGGTCTGCATTTTGTTCTGCTCAGCTGGAGTGCATAGCTGGAGAGGTGACAGGAAGGGCCAAGACCATGCAGGTCCTTAAATACTAAGGAGTATAATGTGACCCACATATACAGAAAACCAGGACTTGGCACTTAATCCCAAAGGTTGAGAGGAACCATTTCACAATTTATAAGCAAGGCAGAACCTAGCCTATTATTAATTTATTCTTTAAGTTATTCACTTTTAAAAAGAGAAACACACAGTATGCAAGCATATAGCACAAAATCAAAAGATCCAAAAGGGTTTAGAGTGGGAAAAATTCATCCTCGCTCCCAGTCCTTTCCCCAAGCCGTGCAGCTCCCTCCCCTTGAGACAAGTCCTGCCACCAGGGTCCTATGGAGCTCCCCAAACAAGGCTCAGTCACTCTCAGCATGTGCAGAAAATGGTGGCAAAGTAAACATGTGATTTTGTAGCCTTTTTTTTTTTTCATGTACTATCTTTTGGAGCTTAATCTCTATTAGTACATTTTCAGTTACCGCATTTTTAATAACCCTGCAGTATTCCAATGAGAGATATTTAGATTGTTTTAGATTAGCATTTCAGAAGGTGCCCGCCCTCAGGCCAGGATCTAGAGAAGGGAAGGGAGCCACAGGTGGGTACCTCTGCCCATCCCATCTTCCTCCTTGGAGGTGGGCACAAGACCAGAGGCGGTCAGCTGTCCTGACCATCCTGGCCAACATGCTAGGCATAGCAGGGGTGGCAGACTAGAAGGAGCTGAGCCTCAGATGATGTGGTTGAGTTATGGCACCGATCAGGGTCTGCTTACCTCCTGAAGTTTTGTTATGTGAGGAAATAGCCCCTATTTATTTAAAACAGTGTAGTTGATTTACCTTTAGCTGACTGCACTCTAAATTAAGAGAGGAGTTTCCTTCCCTCTTCCCTTTCCTTTTTTAATCCTGTTTTTCAAAGATTCCACACAGAGTTAAGGGGACCAATGAGGAAGGCCAGGGACCTAGTTTTATAACTGTATTAATCATATTTTTTATTTTCTGTATTCTGATACTTGGACATCTGGGGATTGCTACCCCTAAAGGGACTGGCCCTCTGAGGGTTAGCCAATTTCTTCTTTTTTTTAATTTTTTAAAATTTTTAATTAAAATATGTTTTTAACGTTTATTTACTTTTGAAAAAGAGAGAACGGGGGAGGGGGAGAGAGAGAGGGAGACACAGAATCCAAAGCAGGCTCCAGGCTCTGAGTTGTCAGCACAGAGCCCGACATGGGGCTTGAATTCACAAATTGTGAGATCACGACCTGAGCCAAAGTCGATGCTTAACCAAATGAGGCACCCAGGCACCCCTGGGTGAATGTGCCTTTCAAAAGGAAGTCAACCATTCTGGGGCCATTCCCCCAAACACCTCTTTTTTTTTTTGTATATGGATTGTTGTTTGCTTCAAATTTTTATTTAAATTCTAGTTAGTCTAGTTATAAATAGTGTTATAGTGGTTTCAAAAGTAGAATTTAGTGATTCATCACTTACATATAACACCCAGGGCTCATCATAACAAGTGCTCTCCTTAATGCCCATCACCCATCTAGCCCATCCCCCACTCACCTCCCTCCATCAACGCTCCATTTCTTCTCTATAGTTAAGAGTCTCTTACGGTTTACTTTCCTCTCTCTCTTTTTTTTTTTTTCCTTCCCATATGTTCATCTTTTTTGTTCCTTAAATTCCACATGAGTGGAATAATATGGTATTTGTCTTTCTCTGTCTGACTTATTTCACTTAGCATAATACATTCTTGCTCCAACCACCTCTGTTATCAGGCCCCACCTGCTCTATCACCCCCAAGCCAGGGACTAGACAACCAGGGCCAGCCCCTATGCCCCCAAGCCCACTGCCATTATTCAAACTATGCAATCCTAAACCTGCTTACCCTGCCTCACCTGTTCCTTCCCATGTGGTTTCCCAAGGAAACCACAATAAAGGCTGCGGCACAGTCTCCCTCTTGTCCCTGGTGCTTTCCTGTGTGGTCCTCATGGCATGGCATGCCTCTATAAGTATAACAAACTATCTTTTCAATGGCAGCTGTCTAATGTTGGCCTTACCATACCTAAAAAGTAATAAAACCTATATTAAAACAATAACCAGGAACTCTTTTCCGTGGATCTTCCAGAAGAGTGGCAAAGTGAAAAAAACAATTGCTAACAACTAGTTTCTTTCTTGCCCTAAATCTCTGAACAGTAAGTTCTTAGAAAACAGGGACTATATTTGAAACAACTCTGTCTCCTCTCTACAGCACAAGAAGTAATGCCTCACATCAAATAATGGCCCAATATGTGTCCTCAGAGAACTCACAGTTCAGGGCAGACAGACATATACTCCAGCAATGACAATTACTCTGTAAATACTCTAATGGAGTCGTGCACAAGATAGAGTGGGACAAAGGAAGAAATAACATCTGAATTTGGTTGGGAAATTCAGGAAGGTTTCATAGAGCATTTGGGTTGGGACTTAGCTGCCGAATAGGACTCAGCCAGGCAACCAAAAGGAGCTCAGTATTAGAGTAGGGAGAGGAGTAAGATAGAAAGCATTCCAGACACAGACATGGTGAAAGAGGAGAGCAAGACACATTCTGGTAACTTCTCTACAAGATGACCATTATCTATTTCTGAGATGGAGGATAAAATTGTCCTTGGTTTTTCTCACAACTCAAATATCTAGCCCCACTGACCTTGGCTACGGCACTCAAAGATTTGCTGAATGACTACTTAGAACTTAAATGGAATTTAACAACTGTGTTCAATATTAGTAATTACTTATTAACACCCAGTACAATTAATACAGTCTTATGTTTAATAATACATGCTGATTACTAAACAGTAAATATTAGCTATTAAATACACATTTAGACTAATCAAACTGCTGGTCAAAATCTCTCCCTTAGACGGAATCCTTTCTTCCTGAATCATTTGGGGACCTTCAAAGACAAGTTTACTCTCTAGAAGTCCATGGTTGACTGTGCTACACCAACTGCCCTCTCCTAAAGGTGCTCCAGATAAAGGTTGGGATGGTTGCCACATGTTTTACTTTCTACTAGATAACTAGGTAACCTGTGCAGTATGAATTTGAATTGGGTCTTTACATCTACACATAGTCACACATACATGATTTCAAGCAAGCAACCAGGCAGTGGGCAAGAAAAGCCAAGTCAACATGAAGGCAAAGGCTCTCTATTATCCTCTGTGGAAACCCAAATCCCAAGATTAAGATTAGGATGGGTGCTCAAGGAGAGGCAATGGAGGCAGGAGAATCTGAAAGGGTAGGGAAGGAACTGGCAGTCTCTCAAGGAGTAGGCATTGGGGTCCTGCTCCCCAGTGCTCAGGGGTGTGGAGTTGGATCTCTGACACCCAACTTCCAGGCCCCACCCAAGATTCCAGGGACAGAAGGAAACAACCCAGAAATCAGACTTGATGTGACTGTCCGGACTGGGCAGTAGCTATTTCAGAAGTAATCTGATGCCTGGAAGGGCCTTCCTGGCATCTTGACGCCACATAAGATCTGGATAAATTTGCATAATCTTGGGGTTTGAAGGAGCCCACCAGCAAGGCAGATGTTGGGGGGGAGGCGGTCTGTATACTTGAATTAATGGAAAACAAAGATATGCAGTATTTCCTGCATATATTAATCTATAGGTTGAAAAATTCCTCCACTACACATTTTCCCCTTGATTCCTCAGGACAGTCAAGCCCAGAAGGTTCTACAGGCATCCACCTGTCTAGGAAAAAGAGTATTTAGGTGCTTATTTTGTAGGTCTACTATCAGACAGTCCAGGAATAAAAGGCCTTCTTCCTTTTCTTTTGTATTCTATTTCCTATTTCCTATTAAGGAAATGAAGAGGCGAAGTACAAAAAGCAAGAGCAGATTCTGTATTGCAGCTGGGGAGGAGACAGGAAGATGATGAATCCACCAGCTCAGGGATCAATCAGGAAGGAGGCATCCAAAATGTCAGTGGGGATTCGAATGACTCAGCATTAGTGTTTCAGCACAGAACAGGCCTCACTGAACTCTTGCCGGATTTGTCCTAAGCAGAGCAAAACCAGATCCCTTTGCATACGCAGGACCCAAAGCTCTTCTTATAGGATGTGCTTCTTATAGATGGAATCTGACTGAGTCTTTGGGGGAATAGCTGCATCAGGCAGTGGGCGCTAAGAGTAGGTGTGCCTCACAGCCCCCAGTGGGTCCAAACTGGGGCTCTGCTTGGTCTCACCTCTATACGGTTACCACCTTTGGTTGTATTCCAGCAGCTTGGGGAAACAGGTGACCAAGTTCCCTTTGCAGGGGAGAACATGACAGAATTCCACTTTCAGGAGGCTTGGACCTGCTTACCCTTCTAGGTTGCTGGACTTCACTTCAAATCCATCTGGTACATGTATGACTAGAACGAAGAGCAGAAGAGAAAGTCTGCTTGCTTCCCTTTTAGAATTCTAATCCCAGAATATGCTTGTTAGAGGTCAGCTATTTAGAGAACTATTTCAGCATAAAAGAGGCCTCACCCCTTGACCCTATTCCCAACTCACATCACATTCCAGCACAAACTGAAAAGCTGAATGAGGGGAACCTTATTCCTGCTCTGGTTTGGAGAATCTCTCCCTCTTCCTCTCCTTGTCACTTCTGCCCATGTAGAGAGATTTAGAAGTGAAAAAAGAAGGGGGCACCTGGGTGGTTCAGTCGGTTAAATGTCTGACTTTGGCTCAGGTCACGATCTCAGTTTGTGGGTTCGAGCCCTACATTGGGCTCTGTGCTGACAGGTAGCTCAGAGCCTAGAGCCTGTTTCAGATTCTGTGTCTCCCTCTCTCTCTGAACCTCCCCTGTTCATGCTGTCTCTCTCTCTCTCTCTCAGAAATATAAACATTAAAAAAAATTTTTTTTAAAAAGAAGTGAGAAAAGAAGAAACTCTTTAAAAAAATCCTCAGCACTTTCCTCCAAAAAATTATAAGAGAAAGAGGTCTGGAACCTGTGACCCATGTTTAAGATCCATATGCTCTGAGGCACCAGGGTGACTCAGTTGGTTGAGCATTCAACTCTTGACTTCCGCTCAGGTTATGATCTCATGGTTCGTGGGACTGAGCTCTGCACCTGGCTCTGTGCTGACAGCAAGGAGCCTGCTCGGGACTCTCTTTCTGCCCCTCCCTTGCTGTCTCTCTCAAAGTAAATAAATAAATAAATAAACATTTTTTAAAAAAGATCCATATGGTCTGAATACTCTATTTGGAATCTTTAGAAAAGGGTTATACCTATGTTTTCCCTTTTTACTTCTTCCCTGCATGCAGTTACCTGGACATACCGGAAGTCCCTATCCTGCCACTCCAGTGTCCCAGACATGACTCTATGCCAGTAATTTCTATGAGGAATCTGTAGCTACTTTCTATACTATCATGTGCCTTCTTCAAGATCTCCTGTTCTCTACAAACTGGACATGAAGCCCTTTTTCTTGGAAGGGGAAGAAGAATGGTCCTTGACTTGCCTCACTGTTGGGAACAGTTTTAAGGGCTAGCATATTCCAGACACTTACAGTTCATTTTAATTCTAATATCCACTCATTCCAGAAAGTGTTTCCTGAAGTTTGTTCCACTAAATAATAGTTTTTCCAAAATGTTTAGTGAATAAAATAGATTAGGTAAAATAATTTTGAAAAATATGTGTATTTTGAAAATCTCTCCCTCTTAGAGATTTATGTTCACTAGTATATTCAAGGTGCTGAGAGGTCATGAGGTTAAGAAATCTGTTCACTTGGCTTTTCAAATATATGTGATTCAATAACCACCTTTTCCACATAAGACCCATTAACATCCACCAACTTCCTTAGGGAAGCCTGTCCTTGGCAGCATAGGAGCATCTGGTTTCCTAATTGTTACAATGAGGCTCAATCAATAACTCTAACCTGTTTCAAGGGAATAATCCAAAATTAAAAAAAAAAAAAGCTCTATATAAGAGAAGTTAATCGCAATGTTGTTTGTAATAGCAAAAACTTGTAAACAACTAAAATATTTTAAAATAGGGATTGAGAAAATATGTAATGGTGCACCGTGTCAGAATACTGTGTAGCCACTAACAATATTTATGAGGAATTCTCAAAAACCTATGAAACTTATCCAACTATACATTAAATATATTCAATTTTTTATAATTATCAATTATACCTCAAAGCTATGGGTTTTGACTGTTTTTTAATGTTTATTTATTTTTGAGAGAGGTAGAGGGACAAAGCATGAGTGGAGAAGGGGCAAAGAGAGAGGGAGACACAGAATCAGAAGCAGGGTCCAAGCTCTGAGCTGTCAGCACAGAGCCTGATGAGGGGCTCAAACATATGAACCCTGAGATCATGACCTGAGCTGAAGCTGGACGTTTAACTGACTGAGCCACCCAGGTGCTCCTACCCCAAAGCTGTTTAAAAAACAGCTGGGGCACCTGGGTGGCTCAGTCAATTAAGTGTCCCACTTCGGCTCAGGTCATGATCTTGCCGTTCCCGAGTTTGAGCCCCATATCGGGCTCACTGCTGACAGTGCAGAGCCTGAAGCCTGTTCCAGATTCTCTGTCTCTGTCTCCGTCTCTGCTCCTCCCCAACTCATGCTCTGTCTCTCCCTCTAAAAAATAGGTAAACATTAAAACTTTTTGAAACACTTAATAAGCAAATAAGTAAAAGCTATGAAAATATAAAGTGTCAGGTGAAACACTTGTATATACAACATGTCCTCAACTACATACTAAACATGCATAGAAAAAAATACATGATTTAAATGTCTTCTGGGTCTGGTAATATTGTATGCTAGAGCTCCTAAAACATTTCTGCTATATAATATCTAAAAACACTTGATATAATAGTTTTAAGGCCTCCTTTTAGGTGACTTGATAAGCCTGTAAGAAAGCAAGGAAAGGCCAGTGAAATTAGGAAGTTGGTCAAGGTAGGGGAATAGTGAGTCTTTAAGTGGCTAAAAACCTTGGAATAGTCTAATAGTCTAGAATGGTAGTTCTGGGCATTGACCCCCAGGGGGCAATTATGAAATGAGTGGGGGCATTTTTGGTGATCACAATTATAAGCCACTGTTGGTATTTGATAGGTGAGGGGTCAAGGATGCTAGATGTCCTGAAAAGTACAGGGCAGTTCCTCACAACAAAGAATCATCCTACACCCCCTCATGATTTTTAAATGAATCTCTGGCCATCAATGTCAATAAGACAGATGCTTGTAATCATTTGAGCCTAGAGCCTAACCCTGTATTATATGATTTTAATACATGCAGAACTTTTCAGGAATTTAACCACTGTGTAAAGGGAAAATGAAACTTTGTTTTATTTAGAAATTTGTCAAGGATTGTTCATCATTTTGGAAAACGACATTGCCACCAGCACTGCCACTATGGTATTCAAGTCACCAATACAACATACACGGATCAGTTCTAGTGTTTACGAATTTGCTGAATCTACATATGGGGGGGTGAGCACTTGATTACTTTGTTATGTTTTCTTGTACGGTGGAATTTAAGCATTTATATATTAAAATAGTTAAAATTTTACTACAAACTAGTTTTCTATTATTTCTTTCTATCACATTTATGGCATTATGTATTGATTGATTTAGGTTGAAGTGATGTGGAATCATGCGGTTGTCTAGAAATTTCATTCCGATGATCTAAAGGAGACATTACAAATTATTTGTTATGGGGGCATTCAGTCTGATGGGATTGAAAATCACTGCAGTATATAATCCCTACAACTTGCTTTTCTCATTTTAACAATAAGACAGAATTTTTGCATATGTAGCTTAGATGTACCAGAGTTTGTGTAAATACTTTTAATGACTTCATAGGTTATTTCCAATTTTGTGATGTTAGAAACAATGAATGTAATAAAATCTTCCCACACACATCTTTGTGCACAGGTGCAAGCATTTCTCAGGGATAGATATTGACAAGTAAAGGTGCTAAATCAAAAGTAGATATCTTTTGGGGCGCCTGGGTGGCTCAGTTGGTTAAGCGTCTGACTTTGGCTCAGGTCATGATCTCGTGGTTTGTGAGTTCAAGCCCCGCGTCAGGCTCTGTGCTGCTGCTTCGGATTCTGTGTCTCCCTCTCTCTGTCCCTCAGACCCCTCTCCCTCAAAAATAAAAAAATATTAAAAAAAATTTTTTTAAAAAGAGTAGATATCTTTTACCTTTTAAAAGGCACTGCCAAATTTCTTTCTAAAACTGCATGCCAACTTACATTCACACCAATATTGGATAAAATAACCTTTCCCCACATGTGTTCCTTCCCAACACTTAACTTTTTCTATCTTTTTAATATTTGTAAATCTTTGGAGATGAAACTGTTTCTCATGTCAAGTTGCATTTTCCTAACACTAGTCAAGTTGATTGAACAACTTTTGAAATGTTTCTGAGCCACTTGACTGCCTTGGTTAATTGAGAATTCATATCTTTTGTCCATTTTTAATTTTTGGTTGACTTGTAGGAGCTCTTCATAGATTCTAACTATGAATTATTTGTTTAACATGTATGTTGGAGATTAACTTTCTCCTATCCCGTTTTCTGTCTTTCAATTTTGGTCATACAGAAGTTAAAATTTTTGATATAGTCAAACTTATCACTGTTTTCCTTTATTGGTTTTGATCTTAAAGAAGGCTTTTCCTAATCTAGATGTCATTTTCAATGGCCACATAATATTCCACTGTATGGATGTACCATGAGTTATGAAATTCTAACTATTGGAAATTTAGTGATGGGCTGGTCCATCCTTTCACTAATATAAACAATGCTGTGAAAAACAACTGAGTGTTCTACTTGATTTGTTTTTAATTTTTAAAAAGTTTATTTATTTTGAAAGAGAGTTTGAGCAGGGGAGGGGCAGAGAGAGAGAGAATCCCAAGCAGGCTGTGTGTGCTGGCAGCTGGCACCAATGAGGGGCTTGAACTCATGAACCATGAAATCATGACCTGAGCCAAAACCAAGAGTCCAACTGCTTAACCAATGGAGGAGCCACCCAGGTGCCCCTCAACTTGATATTTTTAACATAATTTAGGGCCTAGCAAACAGTGCAATAAATGTTTCTAGAGGAGGGAGAGGAGAAAGGCAGGAAGACTTTTCCACCCTACATTCAAGGTATGTTTAAAAATCCAGCCCATGGGGCATCTGGATGACTCAGTTGGTTAAGCCTCTGGCTTCAGCTTATGTCATGATCTCACAGCTCCTGAGTTCAAGCCCCTATCCGGCTCAGGATCCTCTGTCTCCCTCTCTCTCTGCCTCTCCCCAGCTCAAAAATAAATAAACATTAAAAAAAATAATTACACTGTAGCCCAATGTCAACCAAATTATTGGGGAATTAGTTCTAATTCTACTTCTCCTTTGGCCCATCTAATCAAGAGTTGACTCATCCTCCCCCTAAGGCCGCCCTTCCACAGGGTGACACTACATCAGACACACCTTTAAGCATATACCTGAGTCCACCTTCCTATCCTGACTTCGGTTTTCGGGTGCCACTTTGCTCAGCGAGTCTTCAAGGTTTAATTCCTGGAAGAGGGTGAGCGGATCTGAGAAGATGAGGCATGGGGAAGAGAAGCCTCATACCCAGGAGAGTGGATTGCCACAGATTTGCTACACCCAGCTCTAATTCCAGCAGGTGAAATTTCATATCCCGGAGGCAGGGTTTCATTTCCAGCCACTGAGTTTTCACTTCCAGTAGGTGAGGTTTCGTTTCCAGCTGGTAGGGCTCTGTATGCCCCTGGTGGGGCTCCATATCCCGCAGGTGGGGGTCTGTATCCCCCTGATGGGTATCCATATTCCGCCTGCAGGTGTCCGTATCCAGCCTGTGGGAGTCCATATCCAGCCTGTGGGGGTCCGTATCCAGCCTGTGGGGGTCCGTATCCAGCCTGTGGGGGTCCGTATCCCACCTGTGGGGGTCCATAGACAACAAATGGGTATGCTGAGAAGGAAAAAAAAAAATCAGTTACTCATTTTTGAGAGCGGACAAGGAATAGGTAAGAAGGAAGAAGACAAAAAAACTATGGTGAAGCAAACTGACCCAGGAAGAGAATTCAGGCAGAATAATGCTAAAGCCAGATCCTTCAGCCACCACCAGGTGAAGGCTTTATCATTTCCTGTTGTGGAGGGGTTCAGATTAACATGAAAATATCCCTACAGTTATATCTCTATATTACTTATACTTGTGGTCAGATACATATTTTACTTAATAAATTTTGCTTGATTATGAAGAAAGTAATACATGCTCAATGAGGAATATGTATTTGGAAAACAGAGAAAAGAGAAAATGTTAAATTACTTATAATTCCACTATTAAAAACAAAAACAATATTTTGGTATATTTCTTTGTAGGATCTCTGTTAATATTTTTTATACAATCACAATCATAACAACCGTACAGCTTTTTATCTGGCTCTTTTTGCTTGACATTATTAAAAATGTCTTTATATTATTAACATTTTTCATAAATTAAAAGTCAGGCAACATTATATCACATAGATAGGTGCTACTTAATTTCTCTGTTGTAGAAGAGTGTGTGTCGTTTCCAACTTTTTGATTCACATTACAATAAACATGGGTTTTATTTATTTCCTTGGCTACGTTCCCAAAGTGGTTTAATGAATCAATGAATGGACAACTGTCAAGTTATTTTGCTGTAATCCATATTTATGTTTGAGCTAATTTAAAGAACTTCAAAAGAACTGTCTTAAAGATGCTCAAAGACTAAAGGAGAATGTGAAGAAAGTCAAGGAAATGATGTGTGCACCAAATAGAAGTATCAGTAGAGATGGAAAACTTAGTAAGAAACCAAAAGGAAATTTTGGAGTTGAATAGTACCATAAGAGAAAAAAATTCACTAGAGGGGTTCAAATTCAGATTTGAGTAGGCAGATGAACGAATCTGTTAACATGAAAATAGAATGGTGGAAACAGTAGAGATTGAGGAACAGCCAGAAAAACTATTGAAGAGTGAACAGAGCTTGAAGGACCTGTGGGATGCCATCAAGCAGACTGACATACACATTGTGGAAGTCCCAGAAGGAGGAGAGAGAGAAAGGGACAGAGCAAATATCTAAAGAAATAATGACTGTGCACTTCCCAAGTTGGATGAAAAACATGAATATAAACATCCAGGAAGCTCAATGAGCTTGAAGTCAGATGAACTCTTAGAGACCCAACTGAGATGCATTCTAATTAAACTTTCAAAAGCCAACATTAAAGAAAGAATTGTGAAAGCAGCAAGAGAGAAGTGCATCACCCACATACAAGGGATCCTCAATAAAACAATTAGCAGATATCTCATCAGAAACTTTGGAGGCCATAAATAAACTGTCAGACAAGAGTCCTCTATTTGGCCAAACTCCTTCAAGAGTGAGGGAGAAATGATGTTCCCAGATAAACAAAAGCTGAAGAAGTTCATTACCACCAGACTGGCCCTGCAAGAGGAGCCTCAGGGAGTCCTACAGGGTGACCTGAAAGCACACCAGACAGAAATTTGAAGCCATATGAATGAATGAAGATCTCAGTAGAGATAAGGTAAATCACTGGACAATTACAAAAGCTAATATTACTGTTAACAATGACTTGTAATTCCATTTTTTGTTTTCTACATAATATAAGAGACTAATGCATTTAAAAGGATTATTAGATTATGTTTTTAGGCATACAACATATAAACACATCATTCTGTGACATCAGTTAGTATACAAAACAAAGAGCCAATAGACATGCATGTCATGCTCCAAGGAGAACACAAGAAAGGGCTGCATTCTGGGGCCTGCTGGCAGCCTGTTAGGAAACCCTTTGTGGCCCACCAGTAAGCTGTGGATCACATTTGAGAACCACTGTGGACAGGCACAACTGTTAGAGGGTACAGGCATACAGCTGGAGCCCTCGGTGAGGTTGAAGGGCAGGGCATAAGCATGATGGCTATACGTGTGTGAAATTGGAAGGGAGGAGTGGGCAAGAGCACACATCTTCTGCTCAGGCTACACGCAGGAAGGGAGTGCTCCCACTAACGGACATTGCCCAGGTATGCCCTGTATGTGTACATTACAGTTCAAAGTAAGCCTGAAACTAAAGCCCAGCCACTTGCTGACGTGCCACTGGGTTTCAGTCTAGAAACAAAGTCATGGACTTCACCATTTTCCAAATCCCTACACCTCTGCTGTTTCTCTGGCAGCAGAGTTGGAAGCAAGCTAGCAGTGAATGGATCTTTGAGCCCCTGGCATACTTTTCCACCTCCCAACAAGAAGTCCCCTGCCATACCTTACCTGGACAAGGCATCTGTTGCGTGCACATCATATTCCCCTGCCCCGTAACTACATACAATCCTGGAGGGCTGAACCAGTAATTCATACTTCCAAGTGGAACTCCTCTGGCAGCTGAGAAGACAAGTTTGGCAAAACAGGGACTCTTTAATTTGTTTAACACAGATGTACAACAGCTACCAACCAAACAATTAATAGAGTAGTAACCATCATCTTACACAAGTGTCCAACAATGCTCCCAGTATAGAAGATAAAAAATATATAAAAGTCTCTTGTCCTGAACCATACGCTTCTTGAGGGCAGAAATTGTGTCTTATTTGCCTATGTTTATTCAGGGCCTAGGATAGCACCTACCATAATAAATATTCAGAAAAAATTTCCAACTGAGGACTCTATCAAGCTGGCAAGATGCATCGATTAAAAACCAATGTAACTGCAATGTGATATGGAAGAAAGCACTTCTGTTCGTCTCCCTCTGCATCTCTTATTAAGGCCCTTGCGATGGTGTTTGGGGCCCACTTGGATAGTCTAGGGTAATCGCCTCAAGATCCTTAAATGAATGACATCTGCAGAGATTCTTTTTACAGACAAGGGAACATTCACAGATTCTGAGGATTAGGACACAGGTATGTCTTAGGGAACGATTATCAGCCTACTACACTACTTTCTGGCATCTGACCACAAGGAATATACACCGCTTCCAGGCCTGGCCCACGCAGGCTTTCCAAGTGAAACCCCTATTCTATTTCCCTCTCTGCCAGCCAGCCAGAGAGGCTGTGGAAGCCATGTGTTAAAGATGGGCAGAGACCCTATTACCCTGAGTCACTGAAGGGCTATGTAGAACACAGCCCCCTTTATCCCTACTGATTGACATTTACATAAGCAGTAATATCTATTGTCCTAAGCTATTGATAATTTGGGGTTTATCTGTTTCAATAACTAGTATTATCTTAACTAATTCACTCTAAATCTAAACCTGCCCTCCTTAGCCCCATTATCCTCCTTTTCAATATCCTATTAGTATCCTTGCCAGAAGTAATTATTTTACTAACTTATATGTTTGCATATTTCTTTTTTTAATGTTTATTTATTTTTGAGAGAGAGAGACAGAACGACCGAGGGGGGGGTGGGGAAGGGGCAGAGAAAGATGGAGACACAGAATCTGAAGCAGGCTACAGACTCTGGGCTGTCTGCACAACTAACACGCCTTGAGATCATGACCTGAGCCAAAGTCAGATGCTTAACCAACTGAGCCACCCAGGTGCCCCGTTTGTGTATTTCTTATATGACTCTCACTAGACTGTAAGTTTAACGAAGGTGGGGGACTATGTATGTCTTGTTCACTGTTGTGTTCTCAACCATCTCACATAGTGTTTGGTATACAGTGAGTAAAGCATCAAAGAATCAAATCATCAAGCATGATGGGTAGTTAATCCCGAAGGCCTCAAGGAAGCCCATCTCACAATCCCTGACTCTTGCTTGAGGAGCAGGGGTAGGCAGACATTGGGCCAAGTTCACCTAAATAGCCTAAACCCTTTCCAAAAAGCTATGTAACTGTTAGGACACTGAACCTCTCTTTGCAAGCCAAGAAGCATATCTTAATAAAACCACAAAGAGGACTCCCTCAAGTTGCCCAATCCTTAGCCCATAATCCTAAAAATAAGCCCCCTCTATTGTGAGGTGAAAAATAAGAGCAAATTCAATATCCAGTATGCAAATATTCTGAGTTTTCCAGACATCTGTAGCAAAGAAGAACTGGGCTTTCAAGTATCCCCTGCCTCTGGGTTCCATCTGGCCACGCTCTGTCAGCCAGTACACCAATGTTATCCAATGTCAGGCTTCAGATGCTGTCTGCCCTCTGGACAATGAAGAGCTGTTGGTTGGGTACAGTATTCGAACTCCTTGGCCTTCATATCTTGCATTGTATCATTAAAGGTAATAGTAACACATTTTCTTACTTCTCAATTTCCTATACATGGCTTTTCCGCCAACTATCTTTAGCATTTCTGTTTTGCTAATACCACCACAAACTCAAATGCAATGCATGGTTTTCAGTCTTCATTTTATCAAACACCTCTGCAGCAGCTGACAGATGACCACTCAGTAATACTGGAAATTTCTCTTCCTTGATTTCTGGGATAATAAACTCACTTGACTCTCCTCCTATCTCAGTCAGCCCCACCCTACCCACCCCTTAGATGTTGAGGACCTTGGAATACCATCCCTTATTCACTGACTGAGCCTATCACTCACGTGTCCCCAGAAATGACCCATGTGCTGAGGAGTTCCAGATCAGTCTCTGGATACAGTTCATCTTTGGAGTTCTGAGCTGCACGTCTGCTGGCCTCTAGCACTCCAATGTACCTCACGTTTAATAGGATGCAATGGTTAATAGTATAGATCAAAAGAACACAGCATCATTTATATACTATACTTATTTGAATATAAACCATATATTAAATGATAGCATTGTTTCAATCTTAAATTCTCTGAATTTGATAAGTAGACCGAGGGTAGAGAAGAGAAAACCCTTGGTCTTAGCAGATACACACTTGAATACTCAAGGAATGAAAGAAACAATCTTGGTGACTTATTCCCAAATCGTTCGGTAAAAACAAAAGCAAAAAAAGAGTAAGATAAAACAAAATGTGGGAAAATGTTAATGATGAGTGAATCTAGATGAAGCGTCTATGAGAGTCCATTGTAATATTCTTACAACTTTTCTAGATAAGATTTTTTTTCAAAATAAGAAGTTTAAAAAGAAAGTGAGAGTAGATTTAGGGTTCAGATTCTAGCTCCATCACTTTCTACCCGTATAGCCTTGGGAAACTGTAGAACCATCACTGACTCAGTTTCCTCAGTTATCAATTTACATGACACATGTAAAGGGCTTAGAATACTGCCCACTGCATGGTAAGCATTCAGTAAATGTTAGCATTATTATATCTAAAATTGAACTTGTTTCCTCTCCAACTTAGACGGTCTCTTATATTCTTTTTTTTTTTTTTAATGTTTCATTTATTTCTGAGAGAGAGAGAGACAGAGTGAGCAGGGTAGGGTCAGAGAGAGAGTGGGACGCAGAATCCGAAGCAGGCTCCAGACTCCGAGCTAGCTGTCAACACTGAGCCCGACGCGGGGCTCAAACCCACAAACCCTGAGGTCATGACCTGAGCCGAAGTCAGATGCCCAACCGACTGAACCACCCAGGAGCCCCAGATCTCTTATATTCTTAACCGTGGTTTATAGTATCATGATTCAGTCTTCTGAGCTAGAAAATTCATTCCACCCTCTGGTGTGTCCCCAGCATTTTTCTATGCCTCTATTTTGGAATATTTGCATGTGTCTGTCTCTTCTAGATTGTGTTCATCTCAACTAGATTGGAGTTGAGGTGGAGGCAAGGAAGAAAGAGAAAGAGCATTCCAGATAGAGCAAACTCCAGGGCACATGGCTGGCTCAGTCAGTAGAGCATATGCCCCTTGATCTTAGGGCCATGAGTTCGAGCCCCATATTAGGTGTAGAGTTTTACTTCAAACATAAAATTAAACAAACAAACAAATCCATAAATAAAGTTACCCAGGTAGAGCAAATAGCATGAAGGCTTAGAGATGAGAGAACAGGGCACAAAGAAGACCAGTTGGACTAGAGTACAAAAGGTGAGAGAGCAAGGGCATGAAATGAGGCTAGACTGAATAAAAGTATATCACAAAAAGATTATTTGCATTCAAAGTCTGAAAGAGTTCTCTGGTACATCTGTTACATCAGTGTTGTAGGGCTGGACAATACCTCTTCCCTCTTCTTGTGGAAGATGGGGATTAAACCTAAGAGAAGCAAAGTCAAAGCCAGAGAGGAAAAAAGACAAAAGGCATAACAAAGGAAGAAGAGCTCAGGCAACTGGGGCTTCCTGGCCTGAAAATGAGAGTACTCAGTGATGTATGAGACCAACATTTAAATGGACAAAAGAGGGACACCTGGGTGTCTCAGTTGGGCAAACATCTGAATCTTGGTTTCGGCTCAGGTCATGATCTCACAGCTTTGTGGGTTTGAGCCCCACACTGGGCTCTGCACAGACAGCATGGGGCCTGCTTGGGATTCTCTTTCCCTCTCTCACTGCCCCTCCTCCACTCATGCTGTCTCTTTCTCAAAATAAATAGATAAGCTTTAAAAAATACATATTAAAAAAAATTATTAAAGGGGCGCCTGGGTGGCTCAGTCAGTTAAGCCTCCAACTTCAGCTCTGGTCGTGATCTCATGGCTCATGAGTTCCAGCCCCGCGTCTGACTCTGTGCTGACAGCTCAGAGCCTGGAGCCTGCTTCAGATTCTGTGTCTCCCCCCCTCTCTGCTCCTCCCCTGCTTGTGCTCTGTCTCTCGCTCCTTCAAAAATAAATAAACACTAAAAAAAATTTTTTTAAACATTAAAAATGGACAAAAGTTATCAGGTATAATTAGTGGTTCGAGTGTCTGAATATAAACTCCTGCCAGACTGCAAACTCCTTGAAGACAAGAAGGGACTGAATAATGTTGTTCCCAGAATGTAATATTGTACTTGTGCCATAGTAGGGAGACTCAGGAAATGCCTGCTGAATACAGGTGCAGCTACCGACTGCCTGACTGTAGAGACCAAAGTTTCGGCCGGGTAGCGGGCCCACTACTTCAATTCCACAGGCCTCAAAACCCCCAAGGGTTAGTGTCTTTATTAGGATTGCTCACCAGCAGAGGCAGCTTTCATCATCAACTGGGCAAATTCGATGGCACCTCCTTTTCTGAAGGTTAATTTAAAAGTAGCCTGTCCTTCCCAGCCACCTGGGGGAAGAAATGGCACACACTAAGATTCTGGCACCACTGGTCAGAGAAGGACAGCCCCGGACAGAGAGAGAAGCACTGCCCAATGGAGCAACACAGCTTTCTTTGAATTCCAGCATGAGCCAAGTCTGAACCTTCTGGAAGCTTTTGAGGGAAAAAAAATACACTTCTGAGGCAGACCACTTACCATCCGAAGCTGCCTGAATGGTCCCTTTAATGTAGTTGGCAGCAAAGACTGGTTGTTCAATGGCACAGTTACTCATCAGATCAAATGGCATCATGAAAGACAACATGGGATCACTGACTAAGTGTGAAGTCATGAAGATCACCTAAGAGAGGAGAGAAGTGGAGGAGGAATGCAGTCTGTCCACGGACCAAGACATATTAGAGCAATCCTAAGGTCGGGGCTGTTTGACATTCTGGCCTAACTGAGAAACATCACCCATTTTCTCCCATATCCTTCAACATGGAGAATCATAAAGTGCCAACAGTTTGGAAGTCAATGTTAAATCTCTCTCTGTTTTAAGGAAACCAAATGTAGAGTTGATAGGTCAAGGTAGAAGTAGAATTACCCGGTATGAAGTGAGAAATACTGTCCCCTTCTTCGTACCACTGAAAAGATTGCATCTCTCTGGTTGCTGTGGGAAGGAGAGGTCCACATCCTGATAATGTGTCAAGACACTGCAGAAAAGTAAGACACCACACAATTTTGAAGTTATATAAAACAACACACATAAAGCTCTTAGCACAATTCCAAGGCCAAAGTAAGCACTCAAAGTTAGCTGCTGTTGCTACTACCACTATTGTATTGAAATAGAAATTTAGCCCATGCTCTGTCTCTCTGTCTCTCTCAAAAAATAAATAAACATTTAAAAATATTTTTTAAAAAAGCGGGGGGTGCCTGGGTGGCTCAGTCAGTTGAGTGTCTGACTTCGGCTCAGGTTATGATCTCACAGTTCATGGGTTCAAGCCCCGCATTGGGGTCTGTGCTGACAGCTCAGAGCCTGGACCCTGCTTCAGATTCTGTATTCCTCTCTCTCTGCTCCTCCCCTGCTCATGCTCTGTCTCTCTCTCTCAAAAATAAATAAACATTAAAGATTTTTTAAAAAGAAAGGAATTTAAATCTTATTCTCTATTCACTTATTCTTCTCCCTCTTTACCACTGGATTCTTTTGTTTCTTATCAAACCTACCTTCTTCTTAATGTTTACTAAGAATAACAAAATAGGGGTTCCTGGGTGACTCAGTGGTTAAGCATCTGACTTCAGCTCAGATCATTATCTCACTGCTTGTGAGTTTGAGCTCCATATCAGACTCTGTGCTGACAGCTCAGAGTCTGGAGCCGCTTCTGATTCTGTGTCTCCCTCGCTCTTCCCCTCCCCTGCTCTCACTCTGTTTCTGTCTCTCTCAAGAAAAATAAACATTAAAAAAAATTTTTTAAGCATAACACTAAAACATGTATTAAGAATAATAAATAAGAAGAATAGTTCTTATTCTTCATGTGCAGGAAGTGTAAAGCACTGTGCTAATGAAAATGTTTCTCTGACTCTGATAGAAACGGCAAGACACACGGAGGGCTCTGGATTCTGGCTCTGACCTGTTATTCCTTCTGCCTTTTGTGCTCTCCCCTCACTCTTAACTGGACTCATCCTATTCTCACTCATAGATCCTATTGGGTTTCTCATCTTTCTTAGTAATTATTATAATATATATGTGTTTATTTGTTCAATGTCTTAACTAATGATCCTGTTAAGGACAATGTCTTTCCACTGTAGCCCTAGCAAATACTGGGTGCTATTAAATATCTATTGAATGAATGAAAACATGAATAAAGATAATAATGCAAGCAGTAATATGACATATATAACATTAATGGCACAAAAGTGGCATAGCAATTTAGTGGAAGGAGAGATTAGCTTTGGTTGAAGTGATTAAGAATGACTTAATAGAAAGGTTCAAGTTTGAGTTGATTCTTTTTTAAGTTTATTTATTTATTTTAAGAGAGAGAGAGTGCATGCATGCTCAAGTGGGGGGAGGGACAGAAAGAGAGAGGAACAGAGAGAGTCCCAAGCAGGCTCCACTCTGTCAGCACAGAGACGGATAGTCCTGCATTAACCAACAGAAGGCATTAACCATGAGATCATGACCTAAGCTGAAATCAAGGGTCAGATGCTTAACTGACTGAGGCACCCAGGTGCCCCTGATTCTTAAGAGATGAACACTGTTTCAGTAGGCAGAGGTGAGGGTAGGGGATGATCCAGATGGGGAGCAAACAGCATGAATCGAGGTGGAAGAGCAGCATTAATGGAGGTATGCAGTGGAAAGCAAATTGCACACTTGGGAGCAGCCTACATGCATGGATTCATCAAAACAGCACGGAGGTGAAGGTGGGAAGAATAATGAGATACAGATAGAAAGCCATGCTGGAACTAGAGCTTGGAGATATCACTTAATAGCAAGAATCAATCAAGGAGGTGGTGGTTTATCAGAGGTACCACTTTAAGAAACCCTAAGGGGCACCAGACTAGCTCAGTCAGTAGAGCACGCAGCTCTTGGTCTCGGGGTCATGAGTTCAAGCCCCACAGTGGGTGTGGAGATTACTTAAAAAAAAAAAAGAGTGGCACCTGGGGGGCTCAATCAGTTGAGCACCCAACTTCAGCTTGGGTCATGGTCTCACAGTTCATGGGTTCGAGCCCCATGTTGGGCTCTGTGCTGACAGCTCAGAGCCTGGAGCCTGCTTCGGATTCTGTGTCTCCCTCTCTCTCTCTCTGTCCCTTTCTCACTCACATTCTGTCTCTCTCTCTGTCCCTCTCTCAAAAATAAATAAATATTTAAAAAAAATTTTTTTTTATTTCTTAGGAGAGAGAGAGAGAGAGACAGTGTGAGCAGGGGAGGGTCAGAGAGAGAGGGAGTCACAGACTGAAACAGGCTCCAGGCTCTGAGCTGGCAGTCAGCACAGAGCCCGATGTGGGGCTCGAACCCGCGAACTGCGAGATCATGACCTAAGTGAAAGTCGGACGCTTAACCAACTAAGCCGCCCAGGCGACCCTAAAAATTTTTTAAAAAGAGTCCCTAAAATAGTCCTGATGTGATGCAATAAGAATTGGAACTGGGGTGGTGGTGTGTTGATAAGAAGAGATTTTTAAGACAATGAAAATATGATGTCAAAAAAAATAGGGAACTCCAAAAGGCAGTCCAGAAGTCTGGAATCTATTCAAAACCTTATAACAACTCAGAGAATGTTTAATCAAGAAAAAAGCTGAGTCTCAATAAGCAAGCTTCATGACACTTTAACTTACCCTGGTACTAATCCCCAGCTTGGCAACAACCTTAAAAAAAACCCACATTCCTAGTATAAGCACCAAGTACCAAAGGGAGCAAAATAGACCTTATTCTCAAAGAATTGTTGTTGTTGTTTTTTAAATGTTTTTATTTATTTCAGAGAGAGAGAGAAAGACAGCGTGAGCAAGGGAGGGTCAGAGAGAGAGGGAGACACAGAATCTAAAGCAGGCTCCAGGCTCTGAGCTAGCTGTCAGCACAGAGTCCGACGCAGGGCTTAAACCCATGAACCGTGAGATCATGACCTGAGCCAAAGTCGGATGCTTAACTGACTGAGCCACCCAGGCGCCCCAAAGAATTGTTGTTTTAAGACTTGTATGGTGGCTCCCTGAAGGGCAGGCTCCAAGGTTGTGTGCCTAATTCAGAACTCTCCCAGGACTGAGGTGACAAATCAGGGTCCATTTGTCAAAAACATTTCAAGGTAAATGTATTAGTTCCTGCTGTCTGGGGCAAAGGATGACATTTAGTGCAAACAAACTGAAAACTTAGGGAGGAAAGAAAGGCTAGAGAATAAGATGCTTTGGGGAATAAAGGCTTTGAATAGTTCTGACATATTCATGGGAAACTAGAAAGCCACATGCATACATCCCAAGGGCTGGATTCATGCTCAGAAGAGAACTGAGAAGGCCTGAAAATTTTACCTCTGGCTGACAGTGAAGTTCTGCTCAAGTAGGAAGTGAAAGCTAAGACAGAGCTGTAAACTGCCTGGCTGAGTGATAAAGACACACTCCAAACCTACAGGCAGAGCCCATCTACAAAGCCTGGGAGATTTTTTTTTTTGTGCCAGACATATAAGGAAATTGTCAAATCACTAGTTGGCCACTAAGTTAATATAAAAGAGACTTTAGTGGCTGAATGTGACAAAGATTATAAACTTTACACAATTTATAATTTAGGAAATTCAGTAAACAAACAAACAATAAGTACAACAAGCAGCAACAATGTACCCTGAGGAAGAGAAAAAATCTCATTTCCAGAGTTGCCACATTATAATATATATTCAAAATGTCTAGTTTACAAATTTTTTAACATTTTATTTTTTGAGAGACAGAGCATCAGCAGGGGAGGGGCAGAGAGAGAGGGATACACAGAATCAGAAGTAGGCTCCAGGCTCCAAGCTATCAGCACAGAACCCAATGCAGGGTTTGAACCCATGAACATGAGATCATGACCTGAGTTGAAGTCAGACACTCAACTCACTGAGCCACCCAGGTGCCCCAAAATCTCTAGTTTTCAACAACAACAAAAAAATTATGAGGCATGCAACAAGAAAGTATGGCCCATATGTTCATCTGTAAACAGGAAATGAAATTAATAGAAAACTGACTTTGAGGAAACCCACACATTGGATTAACTACAAAAGGACTTTATTCTTTTTTTTTTTTTTTTTTAAGGTAAACCTACCCCCAGTGTGGGACTCAAACTCATGACTCCAAGATCAAGAGTTGCATGCTCTACCAACTGAGCCAGCCAGGGACCCCATTAGACAAAGACTTTAAATAAACTATTTGAAGTATGTTTAAAGAGTTAAAAGAAACCATGTCTAAATAACCAAAGGAAATAATGAGAATAATGTCTCAAAAAGTAATAAAATACCAATAAAGAGATAGAAATTAGAAAAATAAACCAAATAGAAATTCTGAAGTTGGAAACTATAATAAGTAAAACAAAAAAATTCACTCGTGGTGGGCTTAATGGCAGATTTCAGCAGGCAGAGGAAAGGATCAGTGAATCTGAAGACAGGTCCATTGAGAATAACAGTCATTACCTAGGTAACAGAAAGAAAAAAGAATGAAGAAGAATGAACAGAGTCTTAACAGACCTGTGGGACAAAATCAAGCATACAACCGTATGTATAATGTGACTGCCAAAAGAAGAGCAGAGAATAAAAGGAGGTATAAAGAAAATCTGAAGAAATAATGGCCATAATCTCCCCCTAGTTTAATGAGAGACATGAGTCTACACTACCAAGCTCAACAAACTTCAAATAGGATTAACTCAAAGAGATCCACACCAAGACACATTATAATCAAACTGCTGAAAGCCAAATAAAGAGACTCTTGAAAACAGCAAGAGAAAATAATCATCATGCACAAGGAATCTTTAATAAGACAAACAGCTGACTTCTCATCAAAAACTATGGAGGCAGGAGGTAATAGGATGACATATGCAAAGTGCTTAAAGGAAAAAAATCTCAACCAAGAATTCTATACCTGGCAAAATCATCCTTCAAAAATTGAGGAGAAATTAAAACATTACCAAGTAAACATAAACTGAGAGTTCATCACTAGTAGGTCTGAACTATAAGAAATGCTAAAGGAAGTCCTTCATCCTGAAATAAAAAGACACCAGGCAGTAAATCAAACCCACACAGAGAAATAAAGAACATTGGTAAAAACAACTACATAGGTGAAAATAAAAGTCTGTATTCATGTATTTTTGTCTTGGAACTCTTCATTTCTTCCTATGTGAATTAAAAGACAATTATAAAAATAATAATTACAAATCTATGATGATGCATACACAGTGTATAAAAATGTAATTTGGGGGACGCCTGGGTGGCTTAGTCGGTTAAGCGTCCGACTTTCGCTTAGGTCATGATCTCGCGGTTGGTGGGTTCGAGCCCCGCATCAGGCTCTGTGCTGACTGCCAGCTCAGAGCCTGGAGCCTGTTTCAGTCTGTGACTCCCTCTCTCTCTGACCCTCCCCTGCTCACGCTGTCTCTCTCTCTCTCCTGGAAAGAAATAAAACATTAAAAAAAATTTTTTTTTAAAATGTAATTTGGGACAATAACAGTATAAGAGGACACAGCTATATAGGAACACAATTTTCTCACACAATTAAAATAAAATTGTATTAATTTGAACTAGATTGTTATAAATTAAGATGTTAAATGTAATCTTCAGGGCAACCTCAAAGAAATAACTAAAATATATACAGTAAGACAAATGAGGAGGGTGTCAAGATAGTATGTTAGGAAATATCTACTAAACACAAAGGGAGGCATTAATGGAGTAATTGAAACATAGAAAACAAATAGCAGAAGAGCAGAAGTTAAGTCCTTCCTTAAGGACATTACATTAAGTGTAAATGAATTGAACTTTCCAATTAAAAGTCAGAGATTACCAAAATATATTTTTTTGAAAACATGATACCACTATACACTGTCTACAAAAGAGTTACTTGAGATCCAAAGAAAAAAATAGCTTTAAAGTGAAAGGATGTAAAAAGATATTCCAAACAGTAGCCAAAAGAGAGCTTCGATGGTTATACTAATATCAAAAAGAGGCATCTCGGGGTACCTGGGTGGCTCAGTCAGTTAAGCGTCCAACTTCAGCTCAGGTCAAGATCTCGTGGTCCATTAGTTTGAGCCCCATGTCAATCTCTGTGCTGCCATCTCAGAACCTGGATCCCACTTCAGATTATATGTCTCCCTCTCTCTCTGCCCCTCCCCTGCTCCTGCTCTGTCTCTCTAGAAATGAATAAATGTTTAAAAGAGAGCGAGATCTTAGGGTACCTGGGTGGTTTAGTTGGTTAAGCACCTGACTCTTGATCTCAGCTCAGGTCTTGATCTCAGGGTCATGAGTTCAAGCCCCAAATTGGGCTCTTTGTTGGGCATTAAGCTTACTTTAAAAAGAGAGAGAGAGAGAGAGATCTCAGATCAATAACCTAATTTCCCACACTAGAGGACTAGAAAAACAAGACCAAACTAAACCCAAAGCTAGAGAAGGGAAGAAATAGTAAAGATTACAGAGAGAGAATCCCAAGCAGGTTCTGCACTGTCAGCACAGAGCCCTATGTGGGGCTCAAACTCATGAACCATGAGTTCATGATCTGAGCCAAAACCAAGAGTCAGATGCTCAACTGACTGGGCCACCCAAGTGCCCCACCCCTAGAAGTTTTATATTTTTTAAAATACTTATTTTGAGAGAGAGAGAGAGAGGAGTGGAGAAGAGCAGAAGGAGCGGGCAAGAGATAGAGACAGACAGAACCTTAAGCAGGTTTCATGCTCAACACGGTGCCCAACGAGGGGCTTGATCATACAACCCTAGGATCATGACCTAACCCAAAATCAAGAGTCAGACGCTCAACTGATTGAGGCACCCAGGCTCTCCTTAAAATATATTTTAGTCTTTTTAATTTTTTTAAATGTTTTATTTATTTCTGAGAGAAAGAAAGACAGCGTGAGCAGGGGAGGGTCAGAGAGAGAGGGAGATACAGAATCTGAAACAGGTTCCAGGCTCTGAGTTGGCAGTCAGCACAGAGCCCAATGCGGGGCTCGAACCCACGAACCGTGAGTTCATGACCTGAGCTGAAGTCAGATGCTTCCCCGACTGAGCCACCCAGTTGCCCCTATTTTAATCTTTTTTAAAAAGTCTGTGTCCTCTGATCCCACAACTGCACTTTCAGGAACGTATCCCAAAAAAACATTTTGACAGGCAAAGATAAGTTTTCAAAAATGTTCATGAAGCAATGTTTATAGCAATGACAAATTACACCCTGAACATCCCAAATAGGGGCTTGAGCAAAGGTTCATGTGTATTGGAATACCAGTTATTGAAAATAATGATGTAGCTATTGATACTGGAGAGCATTCCCAATATATTGGTAAATGAGGAAAACAAATTACAAAACAGTCTCGAGTGGGGGGCAGGGGGGTTGCATATATTTTCATGGAGGAAAGTGCTGAAAGATACATACCAAAATATAAAAAGCACTAGATGTTGGAATCTGGGGTAATTTAAATTTTTTTCTAATTTTTCTACAATAAACACACATGGTACTATCTGTACAAGTTTTAGAATATTGGTTAAAAAAGAAAACTCAGTGTCTCCCCTATTTACTAGTAAAGTCCTATCTGTACAATTATGAGTTCTCAGCTGGGACTAAAAAGTCTCCACATCCAGTGTGATGAATTTCTCAAACGTGTATTACGAATAGGCAAAAAAAGTCAAAATACAACCAATCTTCTCTTTCTCAACCTATTTTTTTAAAGTAGTTTCAATCAACACCGAAAGACCCCCAAACAATCCACTTAAAAATGGGCAGAGGAACTGAATAGACCTTTGTAACAAAGACGACATACAGATGGCCAACAGACCCATGAAAAGAGCTCAACATCACTCATCATCAGGGTTGCATCAGATGCAAATCAAAACCACAACAAGATAGCACCTTACACCTATAAGAATGCCTAAAATCAAAAAGACAAGAAATGTTGGAGAGGATGTGGAGAAAAAAGAACCCTCGTGCACTATTGGTGGGAATGTAAATTGGTACAGCCACAATGGAAAACAGTATGGAAGTTCCTCAAAAAATTAAAAATAGAAAAAAAATAAAAACAGAAATATCGGGGCGCCTCAGTGGGTCAGTCGGTTAAGCATCTGACTTCGGCTCAGGTCATGATCTTGCAGTTTGTGAGTTCCGGCCCTGCATCGGGCTCTGTACTGACAGCTCAAAGCCCGGAGCCTGATTTGGATTCTGTGTCTCCCCCTCTCTCTGCCCCTCCCCTGCTCATGCTCTGTCTCTGTTTCTCAATAATAAATAAATGTTTAAATTTTTTTAATTAAAAAAATAGAGAAATACCATATGATTCAATGACTCCACTACTGGGTATTTACTTAAAGAAAATGAAAACACTGATTTGAAAAGATATATGTACCCCTGTTTATTGCAACATTATTTACAATAGCCAAGATATGGAAGCAACCTAAGTGTTCACTGAAGGACAATTAGATAAGGAAGATGTGGTATGTACACACACACACACACACACACACACACACACACACACACACACCAGAATATTATGCAGCCATAAAAAAGGAGATCTTGCCATTTGCAATAACATGGATGGACCTCGAGGATATCACACTAAGTGGAATAAATCAAACGGAGAAAGACAGATACCATATCATTTCACGCATACGTGGAATCTAAAACAAAAGACAACAAATGAATAAACAAACAAAAAGCAGAGTCAGACCTATAAATACAGAAGACAAACCGATGGCTGTCAGCGGGAACGGGGGTGGGAGGGTGGCAAAAAGCAGGGAGATACAGGCTTCCAGTAATGGAATGAATAAGTCATAGGAATAAAAGGCGCGGCGTAGGGAACAGTGACAGTGTAATCGCATTGTATGGTGACACTTTTGGTGAGCACAGCACAACTTACAGAGAAATCGATTCACTATGTTGTACACCTGAAACTAACGCGACATGTCAACTACGCTCAAGTTAAAAAATAAAATAAAATAAAATAGAGAAATACAGTAGTTTCTATAAGGAAGCGGGCGCCCTGATAGGGCGGAGCAGCTCAGATGAAGAGAAAGCATAGAAGCCGCCCTTTCCCTTTCTGCGGGACGCTGGAGTCGAGGAGTTCAAATCCCGATCAACCCCTTCCACACGCACTGACCACACGATTGTGAGCAAATTCCTTCTCTTTCCGTTTCCCCACCTGGGAAATAAGGGAATCCTCACTGTAGCTAGAGCAGCTATAAGTAGAAAGCTCTTAAACAGCGGCGATTATAAGAGCACAGAACGGACCCCGGGAAGATCAGAGGACCAGAGAATCGGCGTCTGTGTTGTAATTTTTTAGAAACAAGCCTCATGCCCCGCCTCCATCGCACGCAGGGAACCCGGCAAGCCCGCGGCTGAGCGACGGGACGCCCAGACCCGGGGTAGGAGCGGCCCCAGGGCGCTCAGCCGCCGGCACCCAGGCGGGGGTGCGGGGGTGCGGGGGGCCGGCGCTCTCCTGCTGCCCAGCTGCGCACGGCCCACAGGGCCTTCGGGAGTCCGGCAGGACGCGCCGCCGCCGCCCGTCGGAGGCCGGCCAGAACGTTTTCCCCGGGGAGGCAGCGGAGGGAAAAGATCCGGACATTGGCATTCGGTGCGTCTTCCCGACAAAGGCTGAGTCTCCCCGCCGCACGCGAGCCGTGGAAAACCGGGGCAAGTGGGAGGGGAGGCGGGAGCTGGGCGGGAGGAACCGACGGGAGGGGCCGCGCGGAGCGGAGGCCTTAGGCGGGGAGGCGAGCGAGCGGCGGGCCGGGCCGGACGAGCGTCCTTCTCCCTAGAGGGCTCCGCTTTCCGTTCCGATCTTTACAGGGCGGAGAGAAAGGGCGCTTCGGGAGGTTCTCAGGACGCGGGGAGGCCCCGAGGACGCGGGGAGGCCCCCCGACGGCGCGGGATCCTTCTGCGGGATCCACCCCCAACCCCCGCCTCTTGCGCGTCCGCGCCCCTGGGAGGAGAGACAACCCCCTGCCGCCGTCGCCCCACGGAGGTCGCGCGCTCCCACCAGCGGCCCGGAGGGACGGCGCGACACCCCACGACTGCCAGGGCGCTCCTGCCTTTCTTCTGAGGCGACGCGCGTCTCGCACGGCGCACCCGCCCTTTACCTCAGCGAGGCCCCGCGCTCCAGCCTCGGCCCGCTCTGTGCCCGCGAACGCCAGCGGGGCTCGAGCGCCCCAATGGAGGGGGCGGGGCTCAGCCAGCCGAGGACGGAAAAGGCGGGAAAGGCCCTGATTGGCTGAGAGTTTGCAAGCCGCCAGTTCCCCCTGCCGTCTCTCCTGGGCTCTGACAGCATCCCTCCCCACCGGCTTCCCCTCGAGCACCTGTCGCCAAAAGGAATGAAGACCCCTTGGCGGTTCTCGGTGTGGCTCTGATTCACCGCCATCTTGCCCCAGGCCCCCTCCTGCCGCCCCTCAGATGGAAAGGGGCGGGGCCTGCGCCAAACCGGGTGGGCGGGGCTTTGAAGGGGAGGGCAGAGATTATGGCGCAAAGACAAAGACCGCCGTGAGTGGGGCTGGTCACGTGAGGGGCGGTAGTCCGAGAACCCGCAAGTGTCGGTGCCAGCTGTTGGGACTCCAGCTGGTGGGGGTGGGAGCGGCCCGGGGAATGGACCCCGCCCCAGAGTGCGAGGGTGTGGAGTGGTAGGTGAGTGGGCACCTGGATCTACACCTGCCCTCCTGGCCCCAGCGTGGTAGCTGGTTGCTCGGCCGCCCTCGGGAATGGACTGAATGGGTCAGAAATCAGAAGCAAGATTTTCCTGCGTGCACCCCTGGCCTGCATCAGGAAGCTAACAATGCCCTTTGGAGAAAGGATCCAGAAAGATTTCTGGCTTCTCCCAAGGGCGAACTTAACAACTTTTCTCCCCCAGAGAAAGTCTGGAATGCAAGTCAGTTTCTTGTGAGGCAGCATCCAGGAAAGGGTGAATGATCTGGGTCAGGGGGAGTCTGTGCCGGTTCCAAGATCGAGAGAGCCTGCGGCGTCCATCGTACCTGCCCTCCCTTCTCCAAAGGGTGATTGTGAGGATCCGGTGGGATACATTATACTGTAATTGCTTTGAAGACTAAAATGTACATCTTTTTGTTTCCTTTAAACTTCACAAAATAACACCGAAGGGCTTCAAGCAAAGGGATGGTGACATCTTCTGGATTACCATATTTCATCAAGTTTAAGATGCTGTCAGTTATAAGATGAGCCATTTTTAAATGTACCACTGAGGGAAAGAAGTTGCCAAATAAAGACATATCATCATTCATAAGCTGATTTTTTAAAAGCAATCTCTACACTCAACATGGGGCTTGAACTCATACCCTGGGGATAGAAAGTTGCATGCTCTACCTCCTGAGCCAGCTAGGTGCCCCAGGCTGATTTTTGTTTATTTATTTTTTATCTTAAAAAGTTTTTTAAGGTTTATTCATTTTTCAGAGACAGAGAGAAACAGCGTGTGAATGGGGAAGGGCAAAGAGAGAGGGAGACACAGAATCTGAAGCAGGCTCCAGGCTCTGAGCTGTCAGCACAGAGCCCGAGGCGGGGCTCGAACCCAAGAACTGCCAGATCATGACCTGAGCCGAGGCTGCTCAACCAACTGAGCCACCCAGGTGCAACCCCCTGATTTTTTTTTAACATAAGACTACTGGAACAGATTAAATGCAATAGGAATGATGTGAAGCCATAGAAGGACCACTGAGATAGAGCCCCCATCTTCCATTGGTAATTACGTGTGCAACTTTGGACATCAGCCATGCTCTCCGGACTTCTGTTTCCATATGTGTATGAAAGAATTGGACTAAAAGAACTGTTTTCTCTTAGCTGTGATGTTTTAAGTTTTCAAAACTACTCTATTGCTCAAAACTTCCCACATCTGCCCATCTTGATGTGGCATTGCCACTCTGGCTCTGGTCCTCATCATTTTACCTGAATGACACCTCCCTCCCCCATTCTTCTATACCTTGCATTCACCCTACAGAATACTGAGGCCCCAAATACAATTGCATATGGTCATCACATTCAAATTCAGAAAAATAGAGAACGTTCTGTTGGCTACAGAAGAGAGTAGGAACCTCAAAGAGAGGAAGTTTGGTTTAAATTTGAAAAAGACAAGAGAGAAGCTAGTGCTTTAAATTTAAATTCTTAACTCTCAAAGCATTCACTGTAAAGTAGGCAAGTCTCTAGGCAAAGTAGGTCCATGCCTTCCATAGAGTTGGGTTTCGTGCCTCCTGGAGAAATGAGGGAAAAGCTAGGAAATTCATTAAATGAAAATAAACCCTGTTTACATTGAAGGAGACAGACTACGCAGAGCACAGCATCCCTCGGGTCTAGCATGCCAGCTCCCTCACTCGTGTTGGATACAAAACTCCATGGAGGGGCACCTGGGTGGCTCAGTTGGTTGAGCTTCCAACTCTTGGTTTCAGCTCAGGTCATGATCTTGCAGTTTGTGAGATTAAGCCCCACATTGGGCTCCACGCGGAATGTGCTGAGCCTGTTTGGGATTCTCTCTCTCTCCCTCTCTTTCAGTCCATCCCCTGCTCTCTCTCGAAATAAACATTAAACGCACACATGGAAGAATGACCCAAGTCTGTCCTCAAGCCAACTGAAGACAAACTGGACTCACAAAACGTTTTCCATCTATAATTTCTGTGGCTACTTCTTACCAAGATGATCCCTGTCTCACTCTCCACCCGTGGGTGAGATGATTTAATGGCTAATTTGGCCAAGGAGTGAGCACAAATGAGACACAGGCCAGGCAGTTATTGTTCAAACAGCAATGTTTAGTTGTACAACACAAAGTCTAGCAACATTTACACAACCAGTTTGAGTGTCTGTTGGCTTATTTTCAATTGGGGGAATTTAACCATAATGTCGCCAAAAGGCTGGCTGGGACTGGTAACATTTAAGGAATGGGTCGTTCTTGCATCCCCTAGGCTTGGGCCTTTTGCTCCATCAGGACTTAGTTGTAGATGAATGGCCCACAGGTCACCAGCCTTTGAGAAAGTAGTGTCCAGGTGGAGATGGTAGGGGTGGGTGGCCGGGGGGAGGGAGATCCCATAAAGACACAGTATGTGGGGCAGTGGCGGCCAACATTCGCAAACATTCATGCATCTGATGGGGGGCTTTGCCCCCCAGTGGGCATTTTCCACTAGCCTACAGTGACCAACTGTGGCCAGGCTAATTCATTACTCACATTAACAGGGTGGAGGCGGGGGTAGGAGTAGTCAGGGTAGATGGGAAAGAGATTCCTCTTATTGCTAGGTGGACAGAAGGGTGCTTTTTTTTTTTCCCCTCCCTAGAATTCCCATCCCATGGGGTTCTGGAGTTTTGTGTCTGTTAAGTTCTTTTTAAGTTTGAGGATAAGGAAGTCAATTCCAGAAAAGTCTCTTCAGGAAAACTACTCTTCCTAAGTGGCTGTGTTATGGGGGTAAGGGTGTGTGTGTGTGTGCCTGAAACTGCACTCTGGGCCAGCCACAAGTGGTGATTTTTTTTAAGCGACCCTAGCCCTTGCTCCCCCACATCTATAGTGACCCATCATTATAAATAAGCGTTAAGCAATGAAGGAGACACCCTTGCCCCACACTGGGGCTCACACAGCTGACGTCAACAAACCTGACAAGCAGAAAAGTCGCTTCCTTGACCCTTGAAGGAAGCCAAGAGGAGCTCATGCAGATGAATGGGCAGGGAGCAAAGCCATTGCCCTTGGAGATGGCTGCAAGTAGCTGGTACGGGTTTGCAAGGGCAGAAGGAGCTCCTGATGAGTTCTTTCACCCTACGGATGGGCTGGGACCGGACGATGGAGGAGGGCAGTGCTGGCGAGAGCTCCATTCCACTGGGAGGAGAGGGGTGGTTTGGACAAACGGAGGAAGCAACTGCCCTAAAGAGGCAGCTTGGCCCCTCCAACCTGCTGAGAGCTGAGGGGGGGCTGTGGTGGTGGGCTGGGCAAGCATGGCACTAAAAAGGCCACGGCCCTGCAGCAATAACAGCTGGGAGGGATGGAGGGAGAAGCAGCACTTGAAATGGCCTTCATTCAGCAGTGGGGCAGGGGGTGGCCGGCACGGGTGGAAGGACAGTGCCCAGGAGGCCTTCTCCCTGCGGGGGGGGGGGGGGTTGAGAACGGTTGAGGGTGTGGAGACCAGCAGCTGGCAGTAGACACATGAGACAACTTCTCCAGGGAGGCCAAGATCATGGCTTAGGGGCGCCAAGTATCATTCTCTACTCAACCTCTCCAGCACCCACCACCCCCGCCAGACCTCTCCCTGCTAATCCTAGGTGGCCAGTCCCACGTCTGCCTTCGCGACTGCCCCCTGTATACACCAGGGATCCCCCTTCAGTTGACATGGGGCAACCTGTGGGCTTTAACCCTGTTGCTGTACTATGCTGACAGGTGCTTACCCTGGAATAATTTTGTGGGTGGGGGAGGATGCATATGGGATTGATTGGTAAAGAGCCTCCAAGAAAGATCGAGACCATAGGTCTTAGGTCACTGGTTTGGGGTCACCCACCTCTTTCTCCTGGTCCACCGAATCTTGGTCTGTGTTTTCCTAGCACCTGAGTGACAAGAGACTATAAATGCTGGGATTTGTAGTGGACCAGTAAACACCTAGGGCTGGACCAGGAGATGGGACAGGAGGCTGTGTGAGGTTATTGTAAACTCAGTTGGTGTTTTCCCTTACCTAAGGCTACATTGTCTCCCCAGCCCCAAGTTTCAGCCACCTTCGAGACTAAACGAGAAAGAGTAAACAGGGGAAATATATGCATTGATAAATACAGGACTGAGGGGAAGGCCAGAAAAGGCTAACTGTCTGTGGGTATGGTTAGGAATGTCTCCAGGGGTCAGGAAGGGGAATCAGGGAAAAGCAGACAGACCGACAGACATGCACAGTGAGAGAGAACAGAAGAGAAGTCAAGAAGGAGTCAAGCATATATGGGAAGTGAGCGGTAGAGAAGCCAGCTTTAAGGAGGAAGAATCCTGATGGAGGAAAGTGAGGCATCGTTTAAAATTGGTCTCTGAAGCCAAACCACTGAGAAAGGCAAAGATTATGTATTGCTCTTAAAACTTGTTGAGACTCAATTCTTCTAGAACTTAATGCCTAAGGAAAGGTGGTGTCACTTGACCAACGTATGTGCTTCTTGAGCCAGATACTGGGAACTGTGTACCTCGTTCTGTTTCCTCCTCTGCCTGGGCCCACACACATTCATTGTGCGCGGCAGAAACTTTCTTTCCCACTCCTCCCTGTGGATCTGATTTCTCTCGTAATCTCGCTTTGTACCATCACGTGCCTTGCCTGTGATTTTATTTCACGGTGGCCTAAAGTCATTTTTGGAAGTAGATTGGGCATAGATCCTAAATATAGAAATGTAGCTAAAGTGGATTAGACTCAAAGCAAGTGAAAGAAGTCAGAGAGGGGCAGGATGAAGGAATGAGGGCAGGGGGAGACGGGGAGAAAGTGGGAACAGAGGTGAGTGAGGCGAGGCGCGTATGCAAAGCAGCAGTCTGCAACCACAACAGACAGTAACAGGTGGTGGGCTTTGGACAGACCGAAGGGTAGAGCTCTCTTCTCCGCTTCTGGGCACTAAATCTTTCTGCAGGAAGCCCGCTCCTGTCTACCCTGCTCTACCTTGACCTTCCCTCTCCTAGACAGTCCTAGGCTTACCCTAAACTGCCACCCCCACCCCCCACCCACGCCAGGTCCAGCTCCAAAGCTGTCCTCAGAGAGTCTCTGCGGTCCCAGTTTGTGGGCGGGTTCAGAGATAAGAAAGAGTTACCTGTGGCTCACCTGCTCCCCATCATTTTTAAATGAAACCTCCCCTAGACCTCTTGAGTGAGGCACACAGCTTTGTTCTGGGACACAAGGAAAGGAGACAGATAATGGACAGCCATGGAGGAACCAAACTTACAAGGGACTTTCCAGGGAGGGCAGTGAAAATACCTCACCCCTGCACATGTATACGCGCACACACACACATAAATACAGTCTCTCTCTCCCTCTCATACACACACACACACACGCATGCGCGCGCGCGCGCACACACACACACACACACACACACACTGTAGACAAACTCCACAAACACCAGACAGGCCTGGGGGACAGAGTAGAAAGGAAGAAAGTGGTTGGTAGTATTGGGATGTGTGTGGGGAAGTGGGTATGTGTGATGATATAGAGAAAGGGTCGTCATGGGTTACTGTCGTGGCTTTCCTCTGTGTCCACGCTCACCGGAGGGAGGCCTCCGTTGTCATTGAGCCGCTTGGCCCTGTAGGTCTCATAGTGGATGTTGTGTGTCACTTCCTTGAGGTCCTGGAGGTGGGTCCTGAAGGACAAAGGGTGAGAAGGGAGAGGGATGTGATTAAGGGTTGGAAGAGGAAGAGACTGACCCACGTCTGAGGTTAACACATCACTTCCAAGGTCTGGTCCCGTGACTGAGACCCATGCCAGAGAGCTAACGACACTTCTTCAGCCCCTTCTGCTTTATGACCAGAGCTGCAATGGGGGCAGAGAGCTCTGTCAGAAAGACCTGGAGACTGAGGAAGTAGGTCTGAACAGATGGCCTCCTGACCCCAAATAAATAAACCTGCCATCTGAGGGCAGGGGTGCATCTCACCTGATGACAAAGTCTCGAAGCAGGGCGAACTCACAGTGGTTGAGGTTTTCCACTGTGAACAAAACAAAACAGGTGGTCATTTCACTGTTTCAGTGTAGCCACACCCAGCAGATGAATTTCTGGTCAGGTCGTGGAGGCATTTAGGAGGGAGCCACAGGACAGGTACTCTGTTGGAAGCCTTCCAGGGGCTTGCTCATCCTGGCACTTCTGTGCGTGGGATTTTATGCATTGAGCAAACTTTTTAAAAAATTTTTTCTAAGTAGGCTTCATGCCCAGCATGGAGCCCAATGTGGGGCTTGAACTCACGACCCTGAGATCAAAACCCAAGCTGAAATCAAGAGTCAGACGCTTAACCCATTGAGCCACCTAGGTGCCCCTAAACAAATATTTATTGAGCAGCTACACTGGCATGATGCTATTCTATACTCTGTGAAATAACAACTAATAGGGACAATTGTATTTCCCATTTTATAGGAAAGGAAATTAATACACAGGGCCTCTAAAAATCTGCCCAAGACCCAAGACCCAATTCCTATCCTCAAGGAGCTTAGAATCTGATTGGAAGACAGTAACACACACAGCAAATAACTATTAAGCCATCTTAAAAAGGTCATGCACTACATGATGAATCTAATTCAATACAGATTGAGTGGACCTACTATGTGCAAATCACTTGCCAAGGTCTATGAGAGCAGAAGGAAATTACGACATGAACCCTCTTGTCCCACAATCTGATGGACAAGACAGACATTCTCATAAAAGATTCCAATTCAAGGCAGTGAGAAAATGATATTTTTAAAAAAATCCCAACACGGGGCTATAAGCAAATGAGAGACAATGTGGTACAATGAGATGAACTTGGTTTGGAAGCTGACATCAATTCAGTTGTGTAATTGAAATCTGGGTCTGAAGTCCCAGTTTCACCACGAACAAGTCATGTGATCTTGGCCAAGACCCTTAAACCTGTCTGAGACTCAAAGCCCTCAGGGGCTCATGTTCTGAGAACAGTCACGTCTACCCTGCTCCCTGCAGAAGTTTATCACATTGAGAGAGATCACTGAGGGGCGCCTGGGTGGCTCAGTCGGTTCAGCATCCGACTTCGGCTCAGGTCATGATCTCATGGTTCGTGGATTCGAGCCCCGCATTGGGTTCTGTGCTGACAGCCAGCTCAGAGCCTGGAGCCTGTTTCAGATTCTGTATCTCCCTCTCTCTCTGACCCTCCCCTGCTCACTCTGTCTCTCTCTCTCAGAAATAAATAAAACATTTTAAAAAGTTAAAAAAAAGAAAGAAATCATTGAAGCAATTCTTTGAAAACTCTCAGAATCGCTATTGACCTTCTAGAGCTCCCATCCATTCATAACAAAATGAAAACGGCCACATTCGAACCACTGTTCAACAGTCAGTAGGCTCATGTCCCCTTTCACGTGAAAACCTTTCTCTGGTTTTCTCAGTGCTCATTAATCTCTCCCATGTTCTCAACTCTTTGACACACGAGTCAAAGTCAGTGCCTCCTAATTAAGCGCTAACTCGGCCTTTTATCACTTCCTGCTTCTGAAATTCATCTTCTCAATTAGACGGTAAGCTCCTTACGGCAGGGTGTGGCTGGCATTCAGTTTATATCTTACGTGCCAGGACAGTGCCCTGAACTATAGATGCTTAACAAATAAGTGTAACAGACCAGCAGCCAGTTTTTCAAGAAATGCACTGAATTACCTTCGATGATCCCCCAGGGAGTTTTTCTGCCGAGGACCCGCTTGCCATTCACTTGGTACTCCTTGTCGCTACCCACCACAGCGAAAGGCATGCTCTCCTGCTGACAAACCACACACACGTGCATGTCAGTCTCCTGTACCGTCAGGGCCTCCAGGGACAGGATGGCATACGGTCCTGGGCCTCCAGCGTTGAACTGCGCATTTCTGATGTTCATTCAGTGACCCCACTGATGGCAAGGGGCAAGGGCAAGGCTCTTGTCTCCTGAAAAGAAGTCTGAAGTCCTGGGTGGGAACCCCTGCCTGGCTGGTTCACCTTAATAAGTCGGCCTTCCTTCAACAGGAGAACACTTTGTACTTTTTATTGCTTTAATGCGTTTGCTTTGGTTTGGAACAACTCTGTGGGCTAAGCTAGGATAGAAAGACCTCTCTTGAGTGATACCCACCCATCTGACCACCACATAACTGATGCTTTACACTACCTCGCATGAAACTTACTGGCAGAGGCCCACGTCCGCCGACCTCTCAGAGCTCCAAGACCACTGTCTGATGTTCGTGGGCTCCTCTGCTCCCCCAGATGGGCTGGACGTTCACCAAGGGACAGCCTTTTGTTCCCAAATCTGTTTGCCTGCTGTGTACTTGCTATTGGATAAATTAACTATTATGGAAGCTGAGGACGTATGACTGTGGAGAGTTGTTTCTCTGAAACTTGCGTGTTTCAGAAACACCTGATAAAGGTCAGCTGCGCTTGAGACTGGACTTATTCTCAAAAAGAGAAGCCTTGTCTCCATATGAAAAGAATGTTTAATAAATGGGATTTATTTTCACTTAATCATTTAGTGAATTATTTCCTTAAAAACATTGAAGATTTGTATGCAGCGGTTTTTAAACGATTTCTTCACTTTGATGGACTTTTCCAATGATTAACTGCCTGTCTCAACGACATCAGATAAGGGGCTTCTGATACATTATCCACACTTAACACAGGAGGAGACTCCAGACCGAAGCAAGTAAATGACGTGTCTCAGGTCACAGTGGTTCGTAGAAAAGCCCAGACGAGAACTCAGGATTGTGATGTAAGATCCCAGAATTGTAGAAATTTCAAATTGGAAGGGATAGTGGAAATCACATGAAGCCTTAAGATGGCCAGGAGACACCCCACGGATTGCTGAGAAGACAGTGCTCTGTACATGTCTCACTGTGGCAGAACAGCTCTGTTTTTGTGATTTATATACAGAAGGTCTATCTGATGTTTAATTTTTTAAAAGGGTTCCTCTAAGGGAAAGAAAGCCTCTAAGCCACTCACATAGCCCAACCTCTGTGCCATAGAGAGGGGACACTGAGGCAGAGCTCTGACTAGAGCATAGATACCTAGGACCCCAGCCTGATGCTCTTCCTGCCCATGCCCTTCCATCAACCACACCCCAGTTTTCCCTGGCCCTGTGGGAGAAGAAGCAGCTTTTGGGTGGCCTGGGGACAGACGTGAACTTTGGCTTTCTGGGTGCACAGTTCACAGTCCCAGGAAGGGCCCCGGTCCTCATCCTCTCCCATGTCACTTCTAGTCTGGGTCAGGAGAGGTGGAACAGAAAGTATGAAAGGGGAAAGGCAGGTGGAAAGACAGGAGGGGTCCACGATCCACATCCCACTGGTAACAAGGGGAGCATTGTGTGATGAACAGAGCCCCGGGCACCCACCCGGATCTTGTCATTCTCCGTCTTGTCCTCCAAATCCTCATCAAATTCCTTCTGTGGATAGAACTCAATGCCATTTACTTCAAGCTCCTTTCGAACCTAAGGGCAAGGAAGAGAAGCAAGGTAGCCAAGTCGAGGGGGAGGATACGCACACACAAGTGCGTGCGTGTGTGTGTGTGTGTGTGTGTGTGTGTGTGTGTGTGTGTGTGAAGTAAGAGGGGTGAATACAGCCTTTGATAATCTAGTCATCTCTGAACTCCGAGGCCCTGAGCAGCAGGAAGATCCTAATAAATGCGAACCCGAGTCATACAGCCTCTACAGCCCACGCTGAGCTGGGGGAGAGTCTGGGGGTGTAGCTTGCTCATTGCAGGGTCCATAAGATTAGGATTTAGACAAGCCGAGTACAGATTCCACATGGGCAGTGCTCATGCTGCTACGTGTCATGTTCCTGTTTGCAGGGAAGAGAGGTGAGGCTCCCCACCCGAAGCCTGTAGGTCTGCCCTCTCCCAAAGCTCGACTTATGTCGCACCTCCTCCAGGAAGTCACCTAGGACCTCTTCAGCGGTCTACCCGATTGTAAGCTTCTTGAAGGGAGTAATGTCTTTATACTTCACCCGCATGCCCCCACCTCCATCCCCATGCATCCAGCACAGGGAGGAGCTTATAGTAAACACCGAGGGAAGTCAATTAATTAGTCCAGCCCTTCAAGCAAGCTAACGTTGAGGAGTGGTTTCTCATATGTACGGTGACTTATGTATTCAGCGGTGTCTGCCAGTAAGTTTGGTGGCTGGGAAGAAAGCAGCCTGAGGCTGTGAACTTGTCTTTGTCCACAGACACCATCAGCCCAGCTTCTTTAATGGCTAAGTAGGATCTGGGGGGGATGTGGGGGGCGTATATAATACTCAAGGATAGGACATGGCTTGGACCAGAGGAAGGAAGGAGGGGAGCAGACAGGAAAAGGAGGAGGGGCCTTCTCACCCTTTGCTTGAATTCAGACTTCTCCTCCAGGGTCATGGTGTCAGCCTTAGCAATGACAGGGATGATGTTCACAACTTTGCTGAGGTGTTTCATGAACTCCAGATCGAGAGGTCGCAAGCTGGGGCCCAGAGAAGGTGGGGTGTCAGAGCCACCTTGCCCTCCCCCATTCAGCCACGGCCACCACTCCAGGGCCGCCCTGGGGCAGAGGGACTGGGCCGGGAACCTGGCTGAGGCCAAGGGGCTTCTCCATCTCCTGACAGCCTGCCGAACAGGCTCCAAGTCTCTGCCCCCACTTGGACCACCATCTCCCTTTCTCTTCAAATCCCGCGCCTCCAGCAGCCCTACTCACACTGCTCCTTCAAAACAGCTTTCCTGGCATGGGGATCCTTTTCCTCCTGGGAACAGCATGGACTGTCGTCTCTGCCTATGTGTCCTTGGGTCATGGTTACTTGCCTATCTTATTCTGCTAATGGGACAGCACTTTTTTTTTCTTTTTTAAGTAATCTTCATGCCCACAGGAGCTTGGGTGGCTCAGTTGGTTAAGCATCCAACTTCGGTCAGGTCATGATCTCACGGCGCATGAGTTCGAGCCACGTGTCGGGCTCTGTGCTGACAGCTCAGAGCCTGGAGCCTGCTTTATTTTCTATGTGTTCCTCTCTCTCTCTGCCCTTCTTCGTCACACAATCTGTGTGTGTCTCTCTCTCAAAAATAAATAAACATTAAAAGTTTTTAGGGAAAAAAAGTAATCTCCATGCCCAGTGTGGGGCTGGAACTCACAGTCCTGAGGTCAACACCCTCCACCCAGGGCTCCAGGTGCCCCCAGGACAGCACCCTTTGATGGGCCTTCTCCCAGCCTGCACTCAGCCCCTTAGGGGCCCGGCTGGGGGCCTTGGCCCTCCCCATCTGAGGGCCCAGCTCCCTCAAGGCTCTGGCGCCCCAGTCTGGCTCTGGTTCACATTCGGGGAGACTTACTAAGTCAGGCTATCTGCCTGCTTGCTCTGACCTTGGATCCACATTTCAGGGAAGGATAAAGCAAACCTTTTTATTGAGTCCCTGGGCCCCACCCTCAAACACCTGCTGAGTACCTGCTTCCTCCAAACTGGGGGGTCTGCTTGCCCGTGTCATCCTCTGAAGAACTGAACTCTGGCCCAGCCGACGGGCTCAGCACTAAGCTATGGAAGGCCTGCCTGCGTGCGCACTTCGATCTCTCTATCCCAGGCCCCTACTCCCTATCATGCAGTCCCATCTGCCACTCACAACCGGACTTCCCAGCATGCTCTGCTTGTTGCCAGCCTTCATCCCTAGACACGCTGGCTGGCCACCCAGCCTACAGTGAGGTCCCATACGTACCCCAAACACCCTCCCTAATTCAATAACCCTGCCCACCCCCATTTTACTCTTCTTGTTGCCCATCCCCGACCCCACCCCGAGCCTTGTGCAAAGCAGAGATCTGCTGAATAAGCGAGGAGCCCTCTGTGCTCACATATCAGCTCCTGTCTGCTGGCCCAGTTGGGCTAGAACACCAGTGCGCAGCATGGGGGGCTGATGTTGGTCAGCTTTACCCTCCTGGTAAGAAAGTCAGCCTTTCTTTGGGCAAGTCTGGGGGATCACAGGGCCATGAATACATTGGGGCTCATCCGGGGCCCCAGCTGCATCCAGGGATTCGTTATCCCCTATCGAATGACGCAAACTGGAGCTAGGTGTGGCCACAGGGGGCGGGACTGGTACATACGAGTGTCCTGTGGGGGAGATGAAGTAGAGGCAGCAGTGGACACGGGTGTCGGGGATGCGTTTCTTCCTGGCAATGTTGACCTCCTCCTTCAGGAACTTCTCATACTGTTCATTGATGTACTTCTCGATGGGCTCCCAGCTGGGGCATGGGAAGAAAGCAGATGGATGTCCCAGAGAAACAGGACCTGGGGGCTCACCTTAGGCATGGTCAGGCGGCAGGGCCCTCACATCCCTCTCGCTTCTACCTCCCCCGGTGGGGCTGGGGTAGGTTGACCACTCTCCCTCAGACCTCCATGGATGGCTTTCCTCATCAGCAAGGCTAGAACTCCCGTGGGGACCCACTCCTCTGACTGGGCCAGAGGACCCTGCACAACCCCACCCCACTCCAGAAAGCAACGCCCACTTTCCCCACATCCATTCCTTATTAGCTGGGAGGCTCTGAGGAAGGTCTCTACCCCTCCCTGAGGCTGTTTTTTCACAAGCAAAATGGGAGTACCCACGGCTGCCTAGCAGAGGTTTGGTACTTAATGTAGCAATGGCATACCGAAAGTACTCAACACAGCAACAAGTCATTATCTTGACTGTCGCCGATGCAATGATCACCCTTCTCCTTCAAGGAGCATTCAAATAACCAGAGAAGAGGCCAACCGGTTACTTTTCCAAGATGGTTCTAAGTTGTGTTGGCCAACCCCAGCTCCCTCACAGAGGAGCAATGGCCTCCATCCCTATCTGGGGGCAAACTTGTGCCTGGAACTTTCCATCTACATTCTGCACGGCATATGCTACCCCTCCTGGGCTGCATGCTCACTGCAGCTTTGCTCGGTGAATTCCCAGAGGCTCTCTCCTCGTGGAAATCACCCGCCCTCCTCTCTTCTTCCTGGGCTAAGATGTTGCCCACAGGCCAAGCTCTGCCACAGCCTTCAGATCAGCGTATCACAGCTCCCCTTGCTCTGTCCACCCTGCCCTTCGGCCACCTGTAGGTAATCCCACAGCCAAAATCCCTTCTGCACTGGCCCCCACCCAGGCCTCTTCCCTCGCCTCTTTATAAAGCCCCTCTGCCATCCGTTAGTAAGTCTTCCCACTTAGTCCCTTGGCATGAAGGGTGCAGAAGGCTCTCGATGTGAACGAATCTGCACCGTGTTCAGCGTCTTCCTTGCAGTCTTTAAGGCAGAAATCTCACAGGCAGACATATACCAGTTTTCATTGTTGATCTGGTCTCCAAAGCCCGGGGTGTCAATGACCGTCAGCTTCATTTTGACCCCGCCTTCCTCTATCACTGGGGGGTGAACAGAGAAGGCACCAGGGAGGTCACTCTTCCAGCTGATGCCACGTACCCTGCGGCCTACTAGTCAGGAAGACCCAGGCTCCTTCCTACCTTCCTTCCTCAAGACCAATTACTGGAAAAGTCGAGTTCAGGGTCTTCCCACCTCAATACTTCCGTTCATGCCGTTCCCCGCACCTGCCGGGCCCTCCAAGCTTCTTTCCGCTTGTCTAAATCCCACCCTCGCTTTATCATCCAGCCCAAGCCCCACTTCTCGGCTTTTTAATCCCCCCTCCCTTTTCTAGCCAAGGAGCTGGCTCCACAGACTTCCGGCCTCTGTTCTCTTCTGTCCTGAAACTGCCTTTCAGCTGCCCATCTCTCCCTCTCTGACACAGACCCTTCTGAACAGCGGCCACCGGGGTCCTGCCCGCTCCTCACCGTGTCCAATAGCTTTGATCTCCACAGTCTTGGGAATCTTCTCCTCTCGGTTCCAGCTGGAGGCCTTGCGGCTCACCTGGGATTTGAAGAGCGTGTTGACCAGCGTTGACTTGCCCAGTCCGCTCTGACCTGCCACAAGACAGGAGGAGGGTGACACGGTGGGGAAGAGCCGTGTCCACCCCCGAGCCGGCCATCTCTCCCACGAGCCTACCGAATTCTCCGCCCCCAGTTTGTCACACACTGGGGACAAAGGGCTGAGTGGAGGGCAGGCGGGTGGAACAGTTCCCTGGCACCGGAGAGGGACTGGGGGCAATGCCAGTTGGAGTCCACATTCTTTCCTCCTTTCCAGAGCTCCAGGACCCCCGGGAAAGGGGAAACCCTCTGTATTTGTCTAGTGGAGCGTTTTGTCGTGTGTCTGCCCCACTTAAGTTTTTAGTCTTTAATAATCTAAATGTAACGGCAGAACTCCTTTGCCCTCTGATACTGCCTCAGTGCATACGCACTTCCACATCTGTTAGCAAAATTTGCCTTTGAATCCCACAGCCCTGTGAATCCCATGGCAGAGCTCTCTTTATCCCCGGCTAAAGTGCTCCTAGTGAGATTAACCCCCACCAAATAAAATGTCTGCAAGGTAGGGCGCCTGGGTGGCTCAGTCAGGTAAGCGTCCAACTTCAGCTCAGGTCATGATCTCACAGTTCGTGAGTTCGAGCCCTGCGTCGGGCTCTGTGCTGACAGCTCAGAGCCTGGAGCCTGCTTCGGATTCTGTGTCTCCGTCTCTCTCTGTCCCTCCTCCCCCACTCGCACTCTGTGTGTCTCTGTCTCAAAAATAAATTAACATTAAAAATTAAAATTTAAAAAAGTCACATGTTCTACTGACCGAGCCAGTCGGGTGCCCCATTTTGGCCTGTTTTACACACATAGTGCTATAGCAGATTTTATTCCAAGGAGGAGTTCTGCATCTCAAGGGCGTTTGAAAACCACTGGCCCAAGCCGTGCTCCTCAAACTTTTACATGCACAAGGATCACACAAGCAGGCCCTGCGACTACAGAATGACGTCGGCATCACCTGGACATCATAGGAAATGCAGGGTCCCAGGCCCCACCCCAGTCCTATGATCTGCACTTTGACAGGACCTCCAGATGAATCATGTGCACAAGAAAGTCAGAAGTGCTGGCCTGGGGGTGCCTCGGTGGCTCATCCGGTTAAATGTCCAACTCTTGATTTCAGCTCAGGTCATGATCTCAAGATTTGTGGGTTCAAGCCCTGCGTTGGGATCTGCACTGACAGCTCAGAACCTGCTTGGGATTCTCTCTCCCTCTCTTCCCCTCCCCCACGCACACTCATGCACATGCTCTCTTCCTCAAAACAAACACATACATTTTTTTAATTTAAAAAAGAAGTGCTGGTCTAGGACATTCCTGTGGTATACTGAAGAAAGGACCAGGCTGGGGGGCAAGAGCCTAAGGCTCCAGACCCAACTGTGCTGTTCCCCCAAACACCTTGGACTGGCCACATTTGCTCCCCTAGTTTGTTTTACCGACGACATGGTGCCAAGGGGGAGCTAATGAGACCAGGGGTAGCAAATGAGCTGCATTTCTCAATACAACTGCTCAATCAGTAGTAGCCACCTAGACCAATATGTTAGAAGGACTGCCCGTGGGTTCAGCTCACTCCTGAACGTGAGCCATGACCGATCAGCAATGTCTCTCCCCATAGCCGATGGAGAAGTAGCCCATGTGGCCTTCTTTCTCATTCCTGGTCTGGATGTTTCTGAGGTCTCTTGCTCACTAAGTACTCTTGAGTGCCAAGTGATACGCCAGAATTGGAGGTAGAGAGGTGAACAAGACATCCTTACCCTTAAGAAGCCATTTAGTGTGAGGAAGACCAAAACATAAGGAGGCAGTTACGGTACGTCTCAATAATTGCTATGAAAGAGATAGCCCCGGGGCATTAAACCAGCAAACTGGAGGGAATGTAATCCAGTTTTGCTGGAATGGGGAGGACTTTTAGGAAGAAGCAACAATGAAACTGAAACCTGCAGAGTAACTTTGAAAGACCTATGAGAAGCTAGAAGGGAGTTCTAAACAGAAGGAATGGCATAGTCAAAGGCTCAGAGGCAGGGAAGTCTTGCTCAGAGCACAGTGAATCCAGGAAAACATTCCTCACAAGCGAGGAGTAGAATGCCATGCCGGAAGTGGTAAGAGGTGAGTGGCGAGGTAGCACCAGGCCAGGCTAGGAGTTTAAGCCCTTAAATCTACTGAAGGGTTTTAAGTAGGCTGGGCGACCTAAGGAGTTTTGCAGGCTGGAAATATTATTCAGTCACTGGTGGATAATGGACTAAAGCAGAAGGCAGACAGAGGACCAGGGGGGTCAATGCCCCTCAAAGTGTGGCCCCTCAAAGTGTGGCCGAGGTCCATGAATCATTTGCTACCCATTCTTGAGATAAGAAATTTGCACCAGAAAGTACATTGACCATAACACTAAGCACACTGTTTAGTTCAGTTGATGGGGCATTTAAAAACTTTTTTTTAACATTTATTTTTGGGAGACAGGAAGAGACAGAGCATGAGCAGGAGAGGGTCAGAGAGAATCCGAAACAGGCTCCAGGCTCTGAGCTGTCAACACAGAGCCCCATGTGGGACTTGAACGCACGAACCATGAGATCACGACCTGAGTGGAAGTCAGACACTTAACTAACTTGGCCACCCAGGTGCCCCTCAGGAGATGGTTTTTTTTTTTTTATATATAGCAAGACTTGTCAGATGATTTAAACTCCAGCCAGCACCTTATCTTTGAGCAGCACTGGGTCAGGTGGCTGTGGCAATCCAGGTGAAGACCTAGCTCAGCTGAGAGTGGTCACAGTGGGGGTGGAAAGAGGTGGACAGACTTAAGGCAGATTTACAAGGTAAAACTGACAGGTCTTGATGACTGATTGCACTGGGGGAGAAAGGAGAAAGGAAGATGATGCCCAGGTCCCTGTTTCAGCAACTGAGTGACTGTCCTACTGATATCAGGCAAAAGTCCCTTCCTGCTCTTACATTCTGTGACCCAGTGACCCTACTTAGTGATCGATCAATGTCCTGGAAATTCCCTTTAAGCTTTAAAGCACGACAAAAGAGCAGAAATAAGACCACCATCGGGGTGCCCGAGTGGCTCAGTCAGTTGAGTGTCTGACTTTGGTTCAGGTCATGATCTCATGGTTCATGAGTTCGAGCCCTACATGGGGCTCGCTGCTGTCAGCATAGAGCCTGCTTTGGATCCTCTCTCCCTGTGCCTCCCCTGCTCATACTTGCTCTCTCTCACTCTCTCAAAATTAAACATTTTTTAAAAAAAGAATAAGACCTCCCTCTCTCTGACACCAGTGAGAAAGGACACTGACGATTTCCCCACACCACACGCCTGAAAACACGCTGAGCATGCGTAAGAGGCTGCCTGTGTCCGCCCACTCATAATGGGGCCCGGCCGACAATACCCCGAAGTTCCCACCCCTGGATCAGTTAGTCTTGAGGCGAGAAGAGGGTGAGGCTTCTGTGACCAGCATAGTGAAATCTTTCCTCCCAGAAAGAGCTCATCCTAGGGAAGCCGGGCAGAGGCCAATCCTTGGGAAAGACACAGGACCCTCAGTGCTGCCCGCCACCATGGCCTCCAGTGACCCACGGCCTTTCATACCGACCACCATGATGTTGAAGTCGAAGCCAGTCTTCATGGTCTTCTTGCGCATCTGCTCGATGATGGTGTCGATGCCGATGTAGCCCAGCAGGTTTGAGTTGATGCTAACGGGCTTCATGGGCACTGCCGGCTTAGGCCTGGGCTCAGGCACCAGCTCTGACATGGCTGCGTCCGTCCTGGCCTCTGGGAGCCCTGCAAAGCCAAGGTGGGAGAGGTGGGCCGGAGGAAAACAGAAGCTGCACAGAAGCTACAGTAGTAGTCTCTTGATACAGAATTACAAAGCGTTGGGACTGGAAGGGAGCTCATGTGTCATCCACCATGGGCCCCTCATTTCCCGGAGAGACCTAGGCTGAGGGAGAAAGGCCTTCCCTCAGACACAGAGCAAGTCAGGTACCAGACTGGGATCAGTGCCCAGCCTCTCCAGCTGCTGGGGCACTTCCTTGTGCCCTCACTGCTCCAAAGCATGTCTGTCTACTCCCAGGGCTTCTCTACCTTGGCCCTGTTGACATTTGTGGCTGGATAATTATTGCAGAGGGCTGTCCTGGGCACTGTAGGATGTTTGGTGGCATCCCTGACCTCAGTTGTGACAACCAAAAATATCTCTGGACAGTGCCACATGTCCCCTGGGGGTAGCACAACCCTCGTGGTGAACCACCGATCTAAAAGATATTTGGGGTTCTTCTGACCTGACTCTTGCCTCCTCAGATAAAGTGTTAAGACCTTTTAGGATACTGAACCTAACATGTATTAACTGTCTGTCACTGACCTCAGGTGCTTTGTCTTTTAGAAGCAAATAGGGTTACCCCTTCCCACCGCAGGAGCACCACCCCTGCCCCCAGCCTCCGTGTCCCCTCTGTTCCATGAGCACCACTGCAAAGTAGGGGCGTCTGTGCCCTGCGGGGTCCCAGACACCACCCTAGCCATAGTTTTAAATCTGTGGAAGGAATAAGTCTCCCCTTTCAACCAGTGGGAAGAGTAGGAGACGCAGCCAGGTTGGAGCGGTCACTTGCCTAATATGACGCAGTGTGTTCATGGGACGGTGGGTAGCAAAAAAAAGGGGAAGCTGAGAACACAGCCCTTCTCTAGGGGAGAAAGACCAACATCCCTCTGAGGCTGGCAGATCACAGGTACGTTCACACGTAAGAGAAATCTGTGCATTTCCTCGTGGGACCAATGCCTACCAGGGTAGGTAGGTTCCATATAGTATAGAGCAACTCCGTTTTCCCATCCATAAAATGGGGGTGTGTGGTGCGGTGGAACGAGCCTGGAGCTCCTACTTGCCACGCGTGTGGACTTGGGCAAATCATGTCCCCCCTGTGAGCCTGCTTCCTCATCTAGAGACTGGACAGGATCATCATGAAGGCTGTGGTGAGCATCACAGGAGCCATGATGCCGAAGCCCCCCAGCACTGCACCTCTCACTCCCAGACTCCCTTGCCCCTGCCCGTTTCAAGTTCACGAGCTTGTGGGGAGGGCATGTGAAGCGGGGCCTGTGAAAGCAGTGCTAATTACACAGCATAGCTATTGGCCTCCACACTCCCTCAAGGACCTCTTCCGGCTTTGCCCTTCTGGAATCCTGTGCCTCCTGCAGTTCTCAGGCTCACAGGGAGAACCGATGGAGCAGCAGATGGGCAAGAGGGGGAGGGAGGGGACAGGAGTGCCTCCCTCCCCCACCCCCAGACTCAGCCAGGAGTCTGTTCTTGTACCCCCGCCACCTGGCCCTTCCACCAGCCCTGGCAAGACTCTCTCTCCCAATGGGAAACTGTTCTTTCCTTGTCACTCCCAGGCACGGCCAAATCTGACAAAAGCCTGGGGACCTCCCCAGGGCCTGGCGTGGCTCCCTCCTACTTCCTAGGAAGCTGTTGCCAGCCAGGCGGCTCCAGGCAGCAGCAAGATGGGTTCAGCCCTGCAGCAGCTGACTCTCACAGCCTGGCCTGCGCCTCCCTGGCTGCACGTGGCTCCCAGACCCCACGGGGCACACCTGCACTGGAGGCCATGCCCCATTTTCCCTGCCCAGCTGCTCCCACGGCTGGCCCAGACCACTCCCCTCCTGCCTCTACAGCTAAGCCCCTGTGCTCTCACAACCTGTGTTGTGACATAGATCCATCCGTGGGCAGCTGGGGGTGGGGGTGGGTCTTACCCTATTCTACAGACTTGCAAAGCGAGTCTTGTATTTCTTCATGGGAGATTTTGTTAGTATCCTTATAAAGTGCGGTGCATGCCCTTAACTAGGGCCTGCTCGGCTCTGGTCCATCCATGGTAGCGTCCTTAAAGAGCATTCCCAAAATGCTCCCCCTGGTTGCAAGAAGGGGCCGCCCAGCAGATTTCCAGGCAACTTCTAGGACCAGCGAGCACCTCCTAGCCCCCATGCGCACACCGTACGGAGCACCCAATGGCAAGTTAGCTCTCCCAACCACATGCCAGTTACATGCCAGCCACACGCTAACGACAGCCCATCGGCCACAAGTACTGCAAACGGGCGGCGGGTCACTCTGTCACGACCTTTGCTGGACGACCCGTGCCCACCCCAGCCCGTGGCTGACTCCTCCTCCTTCTTCACCATCCCACTCGATGGCTACCTCTAGGAAACCTCTGCTCTCCCACCTGAGACGGGTGCCCCCGTTCTGTGCTTCCTCAGCCCCCTGAATACCTTGTACTCCTCACATTGTTCTCCCCCTCCATCCCTTCCAGGACATTCATATGCTGCCAAACGGGAGCCCACTCCAGCCAACCCTAGACTTAATACCAAAGAGGCTTCTGGATCCCCACGAAGGGCCTTGCCCCTGAGGGTCCACCGTCTGCTGAGGGGACCTGACAACTTTCAGGGAACAGGAAAGCACTGCTCTGGAGTTGAATTCTATAGCTCCGTCCTCTGCGTGGACAGGTCCCTTGGTCCTTCCATACCAACCCCAGATGGGCAGCTGACCTAGGCTTGACTCCCACCTGGATGACCCCTGTGAGCCTCAGTTTTCTCCTCAGGAAAATGGCCACAGTACCTACCTTGCTGGGTTGCTGTGAGCGTTATACAAAAGCATGGACATAAATTACCTGGCACTGAATACAGGCTAGTTCCCACCCTTCTTCAGGGAAGAGGCCATGTCCCTTTGATCTCTGTGCTCCATTGAAACTAGCATAACACAGGCACTCAGCAGTGAATGAATGAATGAATGAATGAGTGAATGAGTGAATGCTTCACAGGGAGGCACATGTCATTTCAGAACCATCACCTTTCTTCTCCCTCACATGCTGTTCCCTTTGCAGAGCAGCTGACCCCCACCCAGCAAATGGCTCCTGGGTCGCCACAGTCAAAGGGGTAGACTCGGCTAAGAGAGGTCCTCTCCCTCCCCTGCAACAAGGATGGGAAGAGCTCAGGGTGAAGGTGTCAGGATGTAGTTCAAGTGCCATCCTGCCTAGATGGTCCCTGGGGTCCTCCTAAGCTCCCAGCTCTCCAGAGGAGTCAGCACCTGCCCCCACCCCACGCCCCCGCCCCAGCCAGGAGCCACCTGCCCCATCAATGCTCTAGCGAGAGGTGTAGTCCACCTGACTCAGCTTTGAGTCCCCCACAGAAACAGCACCCTCCTCTCCAATGCCAAGCAAGGACCCTGGTGCTTTTTTTTACAGACAAACGAATGGCTTTGTCTTTGTCTGGCCCAGGGACCCCACCCCTCTGTAGGGAAGGTGGCAACAGCGGGAGGGAATCTTTCCAGAATAGTACCTGCCTGTTTGGGGGTGGGGGGTGTTGAAGGGTCCCTCCCTCCCTTCCCGAACTGGAATCTCCCCCTGCTCCCAGCCCTGGCAGCCTTCAAGACCCCACCCACACGGGCAGAGGCAATTCCAGACCACCCCAGCTCCAGCCCCGCTCTCAGAAAACGAATCACAGGAGATATCTTAGTCCTTTCCCATTCACAGTTGCAAAGGGCCCTGGGACACCCCCTTCCCCCATCCCAGGGAGGCCAGTGAGTTCCCTTGGAGACCACCAGCTGCCTCAGTCCCTGCGCCTGTCTCAGTGTGCGCCTGTGTGTGGGGGAAGGGTCTATGTGTCAGCGTACAGGTCTCTTAGCCGGCTGTAGGTGGCCCTGATAACCTGTGTGCCGTGTGCATGTGTGTGCGTGTCGCGGTGTGCTCCGGCGTGGGGCTTGTGCCTCTGGGTCCCTGCTTGTGCGTCCGTGGGTCTCTCTCTCTCCCCGCGATCCCCTGGGTGCATTTCTCCGGCACGTATATCTTGGGGTGTGTGCCACCGTGTGTGCATATGTCACCGTGCGTGGGCTCCCGGCGCATCCACCCTCCCTCTGGCAGCACCTCCGGCCGGGCTTTCCGGGGCCGCAGCCTCGTCCCAGCGGGCGCCGGTGGCCCGGCCGGCCGCCCTACCTTTGGACATGAATCCTCCTTTGTCTCCGTTCCTCCCGGGAGATGCTCAGGGCGCGGGGCTGCAAGGCTGAGCGGGGCGCGGGCTCCTCCTGGGCAGGGCGGCCCCCGCAGCCGGGCCTCGCCCCTCCGCGCTCTCCGCCCACCCGCCCGGCCCGCTGCCCGGCCGCGCCGTCCCTGCGCCCCGCGCCGCCGCGCCCGCCCCGGACCTCGCTTCGGCTCGCTCGGCGCCGCGCTGCCCCTGCCCGCGCACACAGATGCCGCCGCCGCCGCCGCCGCCGCCGCTGCCACCCGCACCACGTGACCCGCGCGCCTGCCGGCCCCGCCGAGGGCCCCTCCCCCTCCCGCCGAGCCCGCGCCCGCACCCGCTCCCAGCCAGCCCGCACGCGGGAGCGGGTCCCGGGTTCCCGCTGCGGGCGGCGCGGGGGCGGGGGCGGGGGCGGGGGGGAGGGGAGGATGGCGCGCGGGGCGCTGCGCCTGCACCTCGGGATGCCTGGCTCCGGGAAGTGCCCGCATCCCGGTCCCGATCCCCGCCCCATCCCGCTGCCGGCCCCTTACCCGCCAGGCTGGGGCGGGGCGGGGGCGCCGGGGACCGGTGGCAGCAGCGAGCCGCGACGCGCGCGCGCGAGTCACGCGGTTAGTGGGGATGTTGTGCGGGCTCAGCGCGCTTCTGCCCAGGCGCGGGCGCCTGCGGAGCCCTGAGTCAGGGGCCCGGGTTCCAGGCCCGGCTTGGGGACGGTGAGCCCTATGACCTTGAGCTGCTTAGGAACTTTCCTGAGCCTCCATTTATCCATCAGAACAAATTTTCATGCATTCAGTCACCATTAATGGACAGAGCATTGCCAGGCCCTGGGGGGCACAGGGATGAAGATGACCATTCTAGTTCTAGCGGGGGTGACAGGAAAGCTGGACTGTCCTAATGGAGGGGGCAGGGGCACACATAGGGTACTCTGGTGGGCATCCCGGGGAGAGAGGGATTTTGGAAGAGTTCATGGGGAAGCTGGGGGCCAAGACAGAAGGGCAGATGGTGGTGGGAGGGAAGGGAAGGGCATTCTGTGGATAGGGGCAGCAGAGGTGACCAGACACAGAGGCGTGAGCAGCATGGTGCCAGTGGACAACACCACTCCTGATGCAGCCAAAGCAGAGAAAATTCCAGATACAAATATAGAGCTAGAGGCTGGAGAAGTCCGAAGCCTTGGAAGCCAGGCTAAGGAGCTGGACTTTTGAGGGAAGCCAGTGAAAGTGCTGCCATCAAATATGTGAGTCCCTGTGGCAGTTGCATGGAGGACTGAGAGCCCTGGGGGAGTTGGGGGGGGGGGCGGAGCTGTGGCATCACAGGGTCAGAGAGAGGGTTGGAGAGGAGGGAGTAAGCAGCCAAGTACTGAGGACATAGATCAACAGACTTGGAAGTAGACTGGTGGGGTGAAGGAGAGGAAGAAACCCAGGTTTCTGGTGTGGCCGTGCCTGTAGCTGAGAGAGCGAAATCAGGGAGTGGAGATTGTTCAGGAAGAAAGGGGTTGTCAGGGTTGAGGGGCCCAGCAGGCTGCATTTCAGGAGAGCTGAGGTTGCAGAAGGAGTGAAGACCAGAGCCTGGGGGAACTCCCCCAGACTGAGAGTATGGGGTAAGATAAGGAGGGTCTGACTTCCCAGGGGCCCAGTTAAGGCATGGGATGGATGGGCTGCTTTCCAAGCTCCAGAATCTGAGCCCGTGCAATGTTGGGAATGTTGGGACAGAGCAAAGAAGAATTCCAGGATCTGGGACCCCACTAGCTCACTGCCACCACCCACCCGCATGACTTCAGGCATGTCACATCCTCTCTGAGACCAAATGAACCTCTAGCCCTTGTGTTGGCCTGCTTAAAGCTCTACGCAGGACTTCCATACATACAAGTCTCCAACTTCCTTTATGGACTAAATGGCTAGGGGTAGGGGATCAAGGAAGAGCATGCCAGGTGAGGCACCTTTCAAGCAACAGATAGCTTCCGAAAAGGCTGAATGTGCACGAGTTAGAAGGTCTCAGGTGAAGTCACTACTCACATCTAGAGGAGCACTGTAGAGATGGCTGTTGGACAAATCACCACTTATCTACAAGCCGGTACCTGTATTTTCATGCAAGCGGTTTGCTTTTAAAGCTGGACTCACCTGTAGATGCCCTGATTACTCCAGCTCTTCAGGGAACAAAGAAACAACCATGGAAGATACTAAGAGAAGGAATCCGCATAATTGCTCCTCCACAAGTTACCCCTGTAAACTTTCCTTCTGGTGACTTTGCTCCACCTCACCTCTGATTGGCAGGTTGGGACCCAGCTCAGGGTGCACCCCCTGTGTTCTGCCCACCGGTCTCATTCCCCTTGCCCCCAGCACATTCACCTCTGACCTTATGGTCCCACCTCCCTTTCCTGACCTGTCCATCTCTAGGCCAATACATCCTGGCCCCCTACAGCAGCCCACCACATCCCCAGCCAAGCTCTTCGCATTTACCTTCGGTTTCTCTGGCTAGGTCCCGCACGATGGGCTCTGCGGTCCCGTCTGTCACAGCATCCGCAGTAGCATGGTCCAGAGCTGGCTCTGTGCTTGGCATCAGTGGGTAGGTGGCTGATGTGGTCAGGCTAATGACTCTGTCCAGTGTGGTCTCCCCCATGGCTGTGCCCAGCTTGCTTGTGTCCAAAGGAAAAGCATCCGTAGTTATGTCTAGCTTGGCTGTATTTGCTCTAGCCAAGGCCATGGCTGCATCTGTCCTGGCGGTGCCCAGCTTGACTGTGCCTGGTGCCACCAATTCCATAGCTGTACCCCTTGTGGTTATAGCTGATGGGGCTGTGCCCGCTGTAGCTATGGCTTTGCCCAGTTTCTCTGGGTCTGGAGTTACAAAATCCATGACCATGGCCAAGTTGCTTGTGCCTTCTGTACCAAAGTCCATGGCTGTGCCCGGCTTGGTGTCCAGAGCAGGGGATTCTGTGCCTGTATCCAGTGCGGGTATGCGTGACGTGGCCGGATTGATAGTCAGGTTAGGTCTGTTGGTGGCCATTGTGGCTACATGTCTGGCTGTGCCTGGCCTGGTTGTGTCCAGAGGAGCCAAATCCATGGCTGTCGCAGGAGTTGTGGTGGAGGCGGCCCTTTGGAGATGCAGCCGGGGTCTCGGGATACCCCTGAACCGGGGCTTGCCTCTTCCTGGAGAAGTTCTGGCAGTCATGTGGGCAGTCGCTGGGACAGGGTGTTTCTGACCTATTGAGCCTGGCCCTGCAGGGCCTGGTGTTTTCTGGACTAACCGGGATTGAAATGGCAGGGCCAGGTAGGAGCTCACCAGAGGCTTCTCCACTGTGGGCATCCTGCTGGGTTTGGCCAATCCTGGGTTCCCTGGGCCCTCAGAGTGGACTCTGCCCACTGGCACTAGGGAAATAGATCGTGAGCCTGGGGGGGGCAGCCTCCCTCCTCCGTGGGTGGCAGCCTCCCTGCCCGAGGTGGGCAGCTCTCCCCAGTGAGAAGACGGGGGGCGCACCGGCCATGCCTGGCTGTTCTGACGGAGTGTTAAGGAGATGGAGCTGAGCTTCCGGGGCGTGGTCTCCAGCGGGGGCACACTCTGGGCCCTGGCCCCAAGGCTGGGTCGGTTGGGAGCCTGTGGGATGTGGCTTTGAGGGAAGGCATCCAGACGGATGGTTTTCCTGAGGACAGGGATGAGGGGTGACACCCCTCCAGGGAGCTTTGAGGAGCGGGCAGGGCGCCCCAGCAGGTGGCTGCGGGAGACAGAGGTTCCAGGGCTGGGGGCTCCATGCTGCTGCAGCTCAAAGTTGTGATCCATCCAGGTCTCCCCCTGAGCCAATCAACAGAGAGAAGAGGCCAAGCAGGGGTGAGGTGCTCAGCGTGCATGGCTTTGATTCCTAGTTAATAGAGAGCACAAAAGCTTCTTTGCTAAGTAGCAAATTAATTTTCAGTTGTCGGTGTTTGCCAGGGTCTTATGAAACAAGACACTATTTTAAAATGTAAAATATTTAAGTTATGGGAAAGGTTATAGAGTAATTGTTAAAACACGATTATCATTTTAATATTATACAGCCACTAAGGTATAAAATCGTTTTAAAAATCATTCACTTTATAATGGAAAAAAAATTGGCAAATAGATATGTATGTATATAAAGCTTAATTCTAAATATAATTTTTAACAGAAATATATTACAAGAAATATATTTATAAGAAAACTTGTGGGGCACCTGGGTGGCTCAGTAGATCAAGCGTCCGACTTCAGCTCAGGTCGCAATCTCACGGTTTGTGAGTTCGAGCCCCGCATCGGGCTCTGTGCTCACAGCTCAGACCCTGGAGCCTGCTTCAGATTCTGTATTTCCATCTCTCTGCCCCTTCCCTTGCTCATGCTCTGTCTCTCAAAAGTAAACATTTTAAAAAAAGAAAACTTGTAATATATCAAGGTATAAAATTATGGGATCCTCAGTGGCTTGGGTTTTATATTAGTTATCAAAAACACAAATATCTAAAGGTTAAAAAAAATTACTCCCAGTCTCGGGGCCTTGGTCCGAAGGGGCCTTGTTCAGGGGCCCTGAAAGAGGGCAGTGGTTATTGGGAGCCTGTCTACCTGTCTTTTTTAGCAGGGGCCAGAATGCTCTGGGTTCCCTCCCATGACAGCCAAAATAGGAGTCCAGGCATCCAGGTGGGAGGCGGAGGGATGACCCATTTGGCCTGGGGACTGGGTCTGCCTCTGGGGGGCTTCCGTCCAGAGCCAGGAAAGAGCCCCTGGCTGCTGGATCCTGAATTAGCCAGAGCTGCAGAGGAACATGGGGAAGGTGCAGCTGGGGAGGTGCAGTAGCAAGTGCCCTCAGGAGGAGGCTTGTCCAGTGAACAAGCCGCAGCCCCTGCCCCTGGGGAACCTACCATCCCCAGTGGTACCAGGCTGTGGAGCAGGCAGGACTAAGCTGGAGGTGAGCGATGGGTGAAGTATTAGCTCAGTGATGGGCCTCAGAGGAGGCAGGTTGGACCAGGGGCTGGGGTAGTTCACACCAAAGACCCCGAGGTGAGGGTGTGGCATCCTCCTGAAAATCCACTGCGGGTCTCCTTGGCTGTAAGGGGTGGGACGCTGCGGGGGGATAGAAGGCCACAGGTGCAGTGAAGACCAAGCCAGGCCAACAGCGATGCTCAGCCCTGGATGATGACCTTGTCAGATCTGCTGGCGGGAACAGTATGACAGAGGGATCAGAGGGGACCAGAAGTGGAGGCAAGAAGAATGGCAGGGACACCGTTGAAACTCTGTGTGTGGGGGCGGGGCTGGAGAAAGCTTCCCAGCACAGGGATGGAAGCGACAAACCACCTGGAGGTGGGGAGAGGTGGAGGTCAAGGCTCTGCAGGTAGTCTGTGTGGATGAGCCACTCCCCCAGGTGGGCTCCAAGGCCCCCAGATGGCCAGCTGGTGCATACTCTGGGCTCCATCCAACTTATCCGTTGGGACAAAGTTGTTTCTGTTGCTTTCTTTTTTTTTTTTTTATGTTTTATATATTTTTGAGAGCAAGAGAGACAGAGCGTGAACTGGGGAAGGGCAGAGAAAGAGGGAGACACAGACTCCAAAACAGGCTCCAGGCTCTGAGCTGTCAGCACAGACCTGACGCAGGGCTTGAACTCACAGACCGCGAGATCATGACCTGAGCCGAAGCTTAAGAGACACCCAGGCGCCCTTCTATTGCTTTCAGCACAGCAGGAGGGGGGCTAGCAGGAGGGGTTCTCAGGAGATGGCCCGGACCCTAACACCAGGTCCCTAAGGTCTGGAGCAAGGGGTCTCTCATCCCTCACAGTGACGTCCCCCCAGCCCCTCTCCAGCCACATATTTGTACCCAAGACTGTGCCAGCCTCCATCACCCCCACTGAGCACGTCCCTCAGGCCTGCTCTCCTGCCCTTTTCCACAACCACACGTACCTGGACACGAGCACATTCACCCTGCACTTAACCCCAAACATCTACCCTCTGTGTGCACGCCCACGCAGAGAGAGCAGAGGCCTGTGGATCGGATTTCTGGGGCCCATTTGTTCCAACGTCACCGGATCCCCACCCCTCACTGAGTCTACGCTCCTGCCATCTGTCCCTTGGTCCTATCCCACCCACTCCCCCAAACACACACACGCACATAAATACCCACCTACCTTGATCAGAGGACAAGCAAAGCCCAGTGCTCCTCAGTCTGGGAAGCTGAGGCTGGAGAAGCCTCTCACCTCCCCTGCGCCCAGACTCTGGCCACTGTGACCAGCTCAGGGCCTTCTTCCCCCTCGTGAGCCTCCACTCAGCCCCCAGGTCATAGTCCCCAGGCCTAGGGTCCAGCCCTCTCCTGACCTGTCCCATCAGCTACATCCCCAGCTGGGTCGGGCTCTGGGGCAGGGAGGGGCTGGCTACGCAGCAGTGGGCGGCAGTGAATGGCCGCTCTGAGCCTCTGGAATCCCGAAGGGCCATGGGAGGCTCCTAATGACCAGGCTGGGCTGCCCTGGACTCAAGGCCTCCTGGGAGGGGGAGGGGGGGTGTCCCGCTGCCCGGCCTCCCCAAATCTCCCAAAGGCTACCTCCCACAGCCTCTGACTCCCGAGAGAAGTCTCTAGTAAGAACAAGGACACTCCAAATACAGCCACGCTCTAGTGGCCCTGGCACCATCCTTACTCCGGATTCCCCTCCGCGTTGCCGCCGCATCCTGTCCGGTTCTGTGACCCGCAAGCCATCTTGCCCACCCACCTGAGCTCTTTTCTGGGGCAAGCTGGAGTTCCTGGAAGCTAAAGCAGGGGCTGTCTGCTTTAACACCAGTCCCCAGAGCCCCTCCTCACTCCCACCGGACCCTGTACTGAAGATGTGCAGCCCTGGACCTGAGGAGACCTACCCTGTGGGCTGGGTGGCGCTCTCATCGGCCTCTATCCTCGCAAGAGTAATAGTAATGACAGTGCTAATAATAGCTGCTATTTACTGAACACTTACTATAGGCCAGCACTACCAGGACTGGGGAGGAGCTCACAGTCTGCTCGGGAAGATGGGGATGTAAACAGGTCCTTACGGTAACACAGCAGTGATGGTGGATGACATCTTTCCAGCGCTCACCCTGAGCCAGGAATTAGGCTAAGCGTTCTTCTGGCATCTCCTGTAATCTCCGCCTCGTCACCTGCTTTTTGCTGATGAGCACGCCACAGCCCACACAGCGCTGTGAGGTCAGGTCGATTTTCTTGTGTATTGCTCTCCTTAGTCAGTGAGCTTCTGGAGCCGTGCTGGCCAATAGAACATTCTACGATAATGGAAATGTTCTATATCTGCACTATCCAAAGCGGTAACCACTAGACACTGGTGGCTATTCAGCACTTAAAATGTGGCTACAGCGACCAAGGACCTGAATTGTTTAATTTATTTCAATTTTAATTTGTGTTGTCATATTGGACAGTTCTGAGGGGCCTGAATTCTCTTTTCTCTGGGTTCTAGGGGCTGGCAAGAGTCAGCCTCATAAGTTTCTATAGAATGCATGAATGAGTGAATGAATGAATGAGTGAGTGAATAAATGGTGAATATGAGGACCTTCGACCTTCCCCTGTTCATCCATCCTCTCTCTTCCAACCTTTGTTTTCAAATGTGGTTTTTCTCTGGTTACCAGGGCAACACCTGCTGAAGTCCAGTGGGTGGGGGAGGGGGGCGTCTGGAGTTCCTGCCTCGGCCCTTCCCCTTCCCCTTCTTGCTTCAAGGCCCGAGGACCCACCTTGAGGAAGAGCAGAGGTGTTTGGGGAGGGGGCAGCACAGTTCTGCCTGGACAGATTGGGCAGGGGGAGCCTTTACCGGTCACCCCCACTGGGTTACATTATCTCTGAGAGGAAGAAACCCTGAGAAGAAGTCAGGAGTCATTATACAGCTGCCATCACGTCCCTTGCCTTTCTGGGCCTCAGTTGCCTTTGCAAATAGGTCCCAGATGCCTTCATGTGATCTCTTCTAGCGTAAAGATCTAGATAGAATTCCTCCCTCGGGCTCCCTGCCAGGCTGTTAGGGCCTTGAGAGCCAGGAAGGAATCTGGTTCGTGTCTGTATCCCCCTCCTGCCCATTGGCCCTGCTCTATCCTCCAGGGTTGAGGGGGTCTGGAGGACACTGCCCGCCCAGTAATTACAAGCCTGGGTTCAGCTGCCCTCTAGTGGCCCAAGGAGGCAATGACCTCACATCTGTACCGCTGTTCTTTCCCACCAAAGGAAAAGATCTTCAAGCCCTGGCAGGAGCCTCCAAAGACAGACTTTCACCCAAGAAAAAAACCATTGTGGTGGCCTCCCAGACACATGGCCCGGGCTTTAGAGTCTCCAACTTGGGTTTGCTATAGCTGTGTGATTTTTGAACAGGTCACAAGCTCTCTGAGCTCTTCATCTGTAGAAATGGGGGGTATATCAGTCAGCATGGGTTAAAGTATACTGCAGTAACAAACAATTCCAAAATCCCAGTGGCTTATGACAACAAAGATTTGCTTGTTCATTTCTCATGTCCACACTGGTTTGGATCCATGGAGACTCTGCTCTGAGTCGTCTTGACTCTGGGACGCAGGCTGATGGAGCAGCACCATTTCTCCTCACTCTGTGTGGCCGGGGATGGGGGAGAGTGGAGAACTGTACACTCTCCATGAAATGCTTTGGCCTGAGGGCCCCTGCCTGGCTCAGTCTAGAGAGCATGCTACTCTTGATCTCAGGCTGTGAGTTCAAAACCCAAGCTGGGTGTAGAGATGACTTAAATAACTTTTTTTTAAGGAAGAAAAAGAAATGCTTTGTCCTGGACTCACTTCTGATCTCAAGTCATTGGCCAGAATTAGTCACATGGCTCCACCCACCACAGGGAGGGAGATAGGTTAACCCTACTGCACGTGAGAGTTGAAGAGCCAGAACAGGCTCTATTTGATGAACAGGACTGACTGATGACCCGCTTGCATGGTTGTGGGGATACAGTGAGAAGTGCAATGGATCCAATCCATGTTAGCCATTAAAATTGTTACCTTGTAAATCTGTTTTCCTTTTGTACTTACCCTTATGATTTCCCGTGACTTCCACATCAATTCCACCTGCTTACCGCTGCAGGGAAATGGACTTGCGGAGATTCACACAATGACCCAGTGGCTGGGCATCCAGCTCTCCAGGCTCCAAATCCGGAGCCCCTCCTACCATACGGGGCGGAGGAGAAGGGGCTTTGCCCACTGAAGGTTCTCTGTGAGTGTGTTGACTGACAGCATGATGGTCTTTTGAGGGAGCCTGAAGCCTCTGCCCTCCTCCCAAAGCTTGTCTCTGGCCTTTCCAAGCCCTTCCCTCCCCATCAGAGTGGAGAGCCGAGGGCGTGGAACAATGAGAAGCCTGTGCCACCCTCCAGGGCCGGAGTCCGAACATTGCAACCATTCCTATGCAGGGACCCTGCACATTCCTGCCTCTTGTCCTCTGTTCTGGGCCTGGCCCAGACACACCCACCATATCTTGATAGCTCCCAGATGGTGGGAAAGCAAAGCTCTCAAGACTCTGCGAAGTCCCCCAAAACATTTAAAAACCTGTACAACAGTTTGGTTTTTTTCCCCTGGCCCCCAGGAATTCTCTGAGCCACTCTAAAATCTTGGTGTCTAAGCAGATGGGTAGTCCCCTGGTAAGACTTCCAGACCAGCCCATTCATCCAAAACGCACGCTTTCATGGAGGCCCTGCCCACTGCTGGGCAAGCTGTGGGCGGAGGTGAGGAGGACCCCATTGTTGCTCTCTGCAAACATGTGAACAAAATCACAGCATAAGATTTGGGCTGTGATGGGGAAAGCTGCTTGTGGGGTCAGGGAAGTCTTCCTGGAGGAGGCAGCAATTGGAAAGTCATAGATTCTCTCCCTGGATCTAAGCCTTACTTGAAAAACCACCTTCTGCTCATTCAGTCTCCCCTCCCACCACTTACTCACTGATATTCTGTGTTTCAAATGCATGATACCACTCACAAGTGTGAGGATTTTTTAAAATATTTATTTACTTTTGAGAGACAGAATGCACATAAGCAGGGGGAGGGGCAGAGGGAGGGAGAGAGAGAATCCCAAGCAGGCTCCATGATTTTAGCAGAGAGCCCAATGCGGGGCTTGATCCCACAAACCTGTTAGATCATAACCTGAGCCAAAATCAAGAGTCGGAAGCTTAACCAACTGAGCCACCCAAGTGCCCACCACTCATAGTTTCCAGCGAGGACTAAGTTCTCTCGAGCCTCTATGGCTCTGTGCTAGCTGACTCCTTTTCCCCTTCGGGAAAACTCTTAGTCAGCCTTCGGAACCCGGCAGAGTAGTTACATCCTCCAGGAAGCTTTTCTTTTTTTTTTTTAATTTATCTTTGAGAGAGAGAGATAGAGACAGTGTGAGCAGGGGAGGGTCAGAGAGAGAGGGAGTCACAGAATCGGAAGACAGGCTCCAGGCTCTGAGCTAGCTGTCAGCACAGAGTCTGACGCGGGGCTCAAACCCACGAACCATGAGATCATGACCTGAGCCAAAGTCAGACGCTTAACTGACTGAGCCACCCAAGTGCCCCTCCAGGAAGCTGTTCTTGACAAGCCCCTTCCACGACAGCAGACACGTCTTCTGTTGTTCTCAGTTTCTCATACCTGCGTCTCTTACTACAACAACACTTTTGTAATGTGTTTACACATCTCTCCTCCTCTCCAGTTTGTGAGCTCTTCTGAGTCAGAGACTTCTTTGTCATTATGTTCTTGGTGCCAGGCCTAGTGCTGTGGTAGAGCAGGTATGTGGCGTGCCTCTGTAGGGTTCGGGGGGACAGCTGTATGATACACAGCATCAATACAGCGCTTCCTGCCCAACTACCTCCCTTAACATTTGCCACAACCCAGGGGGGCAGGCAGGGGAGGAGTGATCTGGAAACATCTGGCAAGTTATTTTTCTATGGAAAACCTGCCAGGAGCTGAGCACAATGCCAGGCACTGGCAGGGGACCATTTGTCTGGGCTCTAATCACCTGTGATTCCCGGAGCCTGGCACGCAGAAATGCTTGGTGAATTCACGTGTGTGTCCGAGAGCCAAGGAAGCTTGCCCAGGGACGTGCGATGTAAATGAACAGTTTTATAGGATTTACTATTGTCAGGTCCTGCCCTCAAGCTGCTCCCACTACAGGCCTCTGGCAGACCCTGGCAGAGGGAAAAATCTGGCTTCATGGGCACTGGCCTCTTTCTGTAGACTGCTATCTAGGTCAGCCCTCCCCCTTGTAAAAAAATGCTGAGGATGCAGTCCGTTGTGTTAACATCCCATATGAGACATTTCTTTTTAGTATCTAGAACCAAAAATTGGTCTCCCGTGAAGATTCAGTCTGTCCCTTCTGTCACATAATAAGAATAAAATGACCACTTTGTGTTTCTTCTTTCCCTCTGGCTGCCAGGAAGTTCAGAGATAATAGTATGACAGTAGGGGTCAGAGTCAGAACACTTCCTTCTCGCCCCCATGTACGTGTGGCTTCATTAACGGAAATTGTCTTCTGTTCTTTATGAGAAGAGCAGGTGTAAATAAACATTTATGTAAGAAGCCCTGGGACCTGGGAAAGGGCCCAGGTTTAAGAGCAGAAGACCGTCTCTGAGCCTCTGGCTCCGCCTGGCAGCCCTTGTACAAGGCAGACTCCCTATGAGAAGGACTGGCCACTGCCCAAGCCTCAGGGAGGTCACGGTCAACATCCTCCCTGCCGAGGTTATGAGTTTATTATAACCTTGAACACACTCACACCTCTGACCCAGTGTGTCCAGAGGCTTTATTCTTTGTTTTTTTAAGTCTTTTTTTTTCCCAAGTGAATTTATTTATTTTGAGAGAGACAGAGACAGTGCAAGCGGGGGAGGGACAGAGACAGAGGGAGGCAGAGAACCCCAAGCAGGCTCCGTGCTGCCAGCGCAGAGCCCGACGCAGGACTCGAACCCTTGAAAACACGAGATAATGGATTGAGCCAAAACCAAGAATTGGCTGCTTAACCAACTGAGCTTCGCAGGTGCCCCAGAAGTTTTATTTTCAAAGAGGAGTCAGAGAAAGATTTTTCACATGAAATCTCCTGACTTATAAATGATGCCAGTTTGGGTTTTTTTTTGTTTTTTTTTCCAAATGCTGTGTTGGGCAACGCAACAATCTGACTGTAGGCCAGGTCTAGCCTGAGGCCCGCCCAGTCCACTTCCAACAGGGCCTTTCTGGTGTGTTTGGACTGGGGGCTGGGTGACAATTTACATAATTTCTTCTAAACGTTCCCCTCTGCCACCACCCCAGAGAACTGCCTTCTTCTGAGATGGCCCCAGCCCGGGGCCATGCTGGTCCAGGTGGGCCCTGACCCGAGCTGGACCATACCTAGGACACTGCCCCAGCCTTGGGCGATTGGTTTAAAACAGGCCTCTGAGGGGCGCCTGGGGGGGCTCAGTCGGTTGAGCGTCCCACTTCGGCTCAGGTCATGATCTCGTGGTTCGTGAGTTCGAACCCCATGTCAGGCTCAGAGACTGGCACCTGCTTTGGATTCTGTGTCTCCCTCTCTCTGTGCTTCTCCCCTGCTCACACCCTGTCTCTCTCTCTCTCTCAAGAATAAATAAAGATTAAAATTTTTTAAAAAAAAATAAAATAGGCGTCTGACCTAGAATGAGCCAATGAATCCCTCCCGTGAGATACTTGCGCTTAAGGCCAGAGTGAGGGACAAATGACTAACTCTGGTGTCTGGAGCAGGTAGAACCTCTAACTTGGCCAACAGGTGGCCATGATCAGGGGGTCAGGAGTGACCCCCTGATGTGAGAAATGGGGCGCCTGGGTGGCTCAGCTCATTAAGCATCCAGCTCCTGATTTCACCTCAGGTCATGATCTCACGGTTCAGGAGTTCGAGCCGGCATGGGGCTCTGTGCTGACAGTGCAGAACCTGACTGGGATTCTCTCTCCCTCTCTCTGCCCCTCCCCTGCTCATGCTCTCTTTCTCTCAAAATAAATAAATAAAATTATTAAAAATTAAAAGAATGGTGTGAGTCTGAGTGCCTGGTTCTTGTTGTCCTGACCCCTGCTACCTTTCTGTCCTCCAGGGCCTGAACACCCCAGTGTCCTCATGAAAACTTCCCCTTCTCACCCAAGCCAGGGGACTTGGGGTCTATGATGTTTCTTGCACTCTTGCATGGGCCGTGTGCTTGGGCCCTTCTCAGTCCTGCCTCTGACCCGTGCTGGGAGACAGTTTTCTGATAAATGGGTAGCACTGAGCTTCTAACCCCGGTGCCCTGGCTCTCAGCCCAGGCCTCCCACCTCCGCTCACTTAGCTCGTGAAATCCAGAGCCTCAGAAGATAAGAAGTGTATCCCCCTCAGGGAAGGGAGCCCAGGATACACTGGGGCTGGCACTGCCAGAGAAACTGAGGCAGAACGGGACCGGCTACCCAGGAGATGGTGCTGGGCCCCCCTCCATTCTTGCATGGGGTGATAAGGCCCGGGAAGGGCTCCACCCTCCAGGGTGTCTCCAGAGAACCCACGGACCCACCCGCCTACCTCTCCCGAAGCCTGCCTGCCCTGACGGCCAGACTCAGAGCCCCAACTCAGATACTCACCAGACTCTGGAGGTTCCTGTCCGCCCTTCCCCTCCCTGAGGCTCCCAGGCTCAAACCCAGGTGGTTTGAACCCCCTGGGTGGCCTGGGTGGGTTATTTCTCTCTGTACTTATTTCCTCCTTTGTAAAACAACGTTCTGAGTCCCAGTATTTTTCACCCAGCACCCGTTTCCTCTTTTAGGCAACTGCCACTGCCTACCCCCGGCCCCCTCCTCAGACCATGTGATCCGTGGGCTGACTGTCCCTGGCTGCAGTGGTGGGTACCAGAGCTGCCTGGCCATCAGGGCACCCCATGCCCTGAGCTCACGCGTCCTGGGGGCCAATGGGAGTCCATCCCTTGAGCTTTTGCCACAACAGATGCATGCTCTCCCCAGAAATCAAGGCGCTGGGGGCTGAGGGAGCCTGGGGTGGTGGGAGGGAAGCTTCACCTGGGAGTGAAGCCCACACAAAGGAAACCAGGACTGAGGGAGACAAAGTGATAGACGGAGAGATGGCATGTCCTGATGGCATCCTTGAGCCCTAGGCTTCCAGCCAAGCCTGAGTCTGGAACCAAACCTTTTTATTTCAGCTGTTTTCACTTTGGTGTCTTGTGCCCCTCACGAGGCCTGGGTGGCAGTGAGGGGCAGCCGCGTGGTGGGGGAGGGGGTGGGAAAATCTCCCCAAGCTGCAGAATGCCCTGCCGGAGAGGCGGGCACAGCAGGGCCAGGCTGGGGTGAGGCCAGAGAGCCACCGAGGGCACAGGATTGAAGGAGGCACCGAGGGCTTACCTTAACCTGGGTCTGCAAGATGATGTATGCAAGACCTGGTGTGCCCCATTGGAGGAAGAGCAGCTCCACCCCTCGAGGTAACGTTTGCCTCCTTCGCCTGTGCAAGAGTGAGCCCTGGTCTGGGGTCCAAGTCTCAGCCCACTGCCCTGTGGCCTCAGCAAATCCCTACGACAATGGAATGGTAGTTGTGATCGTGTGTTCTCCCCCCTTCAAAGAGGCAGACTTTATTTATTTATTTATTTAGAGTGAGCAGGATAAAGGCAGTGGGGGAGGGAGAGAAAATCTTCAGCAGGCTCTATGCCCAGCGCAGAGCCCGATGCCAGGCTTGAGCTCAGGACTGTGAGGTCATGACCTGAGCTGAAATCAAGAGTCGTCGGATGTATAACTGACTGAGCCACCCAGGCGACTCAAAGAGGTGGACTTTTTAAATGAACACACAGCCCCCCAGCTAAAGAATACACTTGCCAGCCTCCCTTGCAGCTAGAAGTAGCTGTATGACTAAGTATTGACCAGAAGGTTAGAAGGGGATGGGAGCAGTGCAGCTACCAGGCAGTGTCCTCCAGGGAAGGAAAGGGTCACGCTTGCCTCCACCTTGCTGCTAGGGGTGCAGGTGAACCCTCTGGATTTTGTCATCCCATACACAGGGAAGCAGCCACAGAGAAGCACAGATCCCCAAACATGTGTGGAACCAGCCATCAGACCGGCTCCAGAAAACTTCCCTGTGAAAAGTGCTGGGAGAAAGAAAAAACATTCTATTGGTTTAAGGCCCTGTTGTTTTTGCATCTCTGTGCCTAAATTCATATCCTAAATGGGACTCACTCTACCCCATGTACTCCAGCTAATGGTTTTAGTTGTTCCAAGTAGGGGGAGGGGGTGAGAGTTACTGGTTTCTAGTGGATGGAAACCAGAGATGCTCATTACCCCACAACACACAGGACAGCCTCTCACAACAATGATCTGGGCTTGGGGCACCTGGGTGGCTCAGTCGGTTAAGCGCCCGACTTCGGCTGAGGTCATGATCTCACAGTTCGTGGGTTCAAGCCCCGCGCCGGGCTCTGTGTTGACAGCTCAGAGCCTGGAGCCTGCTTTGGATTCTGTGTCTCCCTCTCTCTGCCCCTCTTGTGCTCGCACTGTCTCTCTCTCCCTCAAAATAAATAAATGTTAAAAAGATTTTTTTAATTAAAAAAAAAAAAGAATAATCTGGACTAAAATGTCAATAGTGCCGCTGCTGAGAAATTACTTTACCTGCCTCTCTGAGATAAGTGTTCCTGTCCCTAAAAAGGGTTTTATAGCATTATTGTGTTTTCTTATGAAGAGCCAGTGAGATGACAGACATAACCCTACCTTCAGGAAATGAGATAGTCCTGCAAAAATAGTCATGAAATCTTTATTATTGCAAGAAACTAAGAGGGAAACCTCAGAGGAGAGTGAGACGGGCTGCCAACGGATGTCCAAAATGGGGCAGCAGTGTTCCACACAGGAGGAGGGCTCCCCGCTGGGGTTAGGGTGGGCAGGGGGGTAGTGCTGGGGGGCTGCAGTACAGGGCAGGCGGGAGAGGGCAGGGGCCTTGGGGAAGGGGAGAGTAGAGAAGTCTGGCCCGGTGGTGGGGGGAGGGGCCAGGGCGGGAGCACGGCTGTGTGCAGCCCACGTGCGATCACAGGCTCACTCTGTCCCCAACTCCTCCCCCCCTGCCTGGGGCCCCCACTCTCCCTCTTACACATCCATACCTGCCTGCCTCCCTCCTCCCCCCAGACTCTTCTCTCTCTCTCTCTCTCTCTCACACACACACTCACACACCCTTCCGTCCTCTATGGTCTCACCCCTCTGCACACCTCATCACACACGCTCATCAGTGCCAAGGTTGAGTCCACAGGGGTGGGGCTGGGCTGGACCGAGCAGACATCTCTCCAAATAGGGCGCTTTCCTTGGGTCAGCTTTGCAGCCTGCCACATGTGGCTGCAGGGAGGGTGCCTCGGGTGGAGCGGGCCGTGGAGTGTCACCAGGGCTTCAGTGGGGAAGTGGGCATCTAGACACTTAGGACACGCAGGGCAGCGGTGCCCGACTCCAGGGGAAAGGCAAGAGTGCTTGGGCAGCACAAAGGCACTGGAGGCCAGTGGGGGGTAAACCCCGAGCTGGGGAGGGCAGAGGTGGAGTGAACTGGCTTGATGTGGAAAGCAAGCCCTGGGCCGGCAGCAGTGACACCTCAAGATACCCGGCTGTCCCCATCTCACCAGGCGCAGCCAGCGTCCACCGGGGGCACCCAGAAGCCTCTGCCGGGAGGGCCCAGGCCGCACAGAGGTGGCCTGGAGGACCACACGTTGTCCTCTCTCTGCTCCAGGGTCTCCAGGCTGGGCGAGGCGGGAGGAGGGGCTCGGTGCACGGCGCCGCTCAGCTCAGACCTCGGGGCCTCCGAAGGCCAAGTTGTCGCGGACCATCAGGGTCTTGCGGAGGTCACGGTCCACCAGGGGGCGCTGCATGCGCCACTTGTGCGCCTCCTGCAGGCCAGGCTCGAAGTAGTAGATGCAGGCGCCGAAGCCCACCAGGATGAGCACGGAGATGACCAGGTACACAGGCACGAACCAGTCCAGGAAGTGCGGCATCGCGGCGGCCTCGGCTGCCGAGACACGGGCGGTGAGTGCTGGCGGAGGCGCCCCTTGGCCCACCTGCCAGCCCGGAGGGAGACGCGCAGGCGTGGCGCAGCCAGGAGGTGCCAACATCACCTTGCAGGATGTCAAGACTGAGGCCCAGGAGTGTGGACGGCAGTGACTCAGCAGCCTGCCCCCTGCTCCCCCCCCCCCAAGAGAGAGCTGCCCCCGTCACTTGGGTGAGGGTGGGGGCCACCTGGCTCCTACCCGTCTTTTCGGAAGTTTATATATAGCTGAGGGCCAGACCTGGCTCAATCCCTCTCAGGTACATGTGCCCTCAGGCAAGCTGCCTAACCTCTCTGGGCCTCAGGATCCTTGTCCCCTGTGGAAGGGGACACTAACAGAGCCTAGCAGGGGTTCTGAGCACTCAGTAAAGGACAACATGGGCTAGGCCTCCTCCTCACCACCCCTCCCGGCCCTGACTGCGCTGCTTACCAAGCCCTCACAGATGAGTGGGTCCCCAGCCACCCACACATCCTGGCAGGGTGTGGCTTGGTGAACAGACACCCATCCCCAGGGGATCTGGTTGATATCAACAGGGTCTGCACAGGCTCTCGAATTCAGGCCCATGTTCAAGTTCATGATTATAAGACAGTGCACATGAGCAGCGACCCAAAACTCTTGGGCCTTGGGTTTCCACCTCTGTAAGGTGGGGATGAAAATGGCACCCACCTAGACCGTATTGGCTGTTGTGACAGTTCAGTGAGTTGATTTATGTAAAATACTCAGAAATAGGGCCTGGCACATAATACATGCTATCTTGTTGTTTGTTCTTACTCTCTGAGCCTCAGTTTCCTTATCTGTAAAATGGGAAGAAGGAGTAGGATCCATTTCCTGAGGGCGCTCTGAGTGTTTAACAAGATGATGCCTCAAGCACCAGGCTGCATGGACAGAATCAGCACTCATGTAATATTACCTAGTGTTGTTTCCAGTGGACCAGTAGCAGGAAAGCAGGAACGTGGAGCACAGCAGGTACAACCCATACCCCTCAGAATGGCCCAAAGGTACCCATATCTGTGCTCTGCCAACCTCCCAGCCTCATCTCCTGTCCTACCTGGCATCATCTCGAACTGCTTGCCAGTCACCTATGTGCCCTTGCATATCATACAGTCTCTATCTTTCATACGCGTTCATTTCCCCCAGAACATCCTTTGTACTATATTCATGTGGCAAACTCCTATTCATACTTCAAAAGCCAGTTCACAGACCATCTCTTCCAGAAATGAGATAAAGCAGGACCCGTTAAGCTACCCTCAAACCCTTCCTGAGGTGTATAAAAGGCGTGAGAAGCCCCTCCTCTGCCTGTCCAGGCAGGGAGAGCATTCTTAGAATGTGTTCACGAACCTTATACGGGGCCTATGGGGTAGGTGTTACTGTCCACATTTTACAGATGAAGAAACTGAGGCCCAGATGGGTTCACTAACATGCCCTGCGTTACCCAATTGGAAGGGAACTAAGAGCTGGACCCCAAACCCCCAGAGATGTCCTGAGGTTTGAGTCCTGCAGGGTGGGTAAAGGCACCTGAGCAGAATGAAATGAGCAGAGGTCCACCTTGGCTTCTGGGAGGGAAGAGAGGGACGGATGGAATGACCTTCAGGACAGGCTATATAGAAGCCCTAGCTTCTCAGACTTCTGTCTCCAAACTCCAGCTCCTCTTGTGCATTACTTCTAGGTGGGAGTTCAAGGTGGGCTGTGACCCCGGGGGAAAGAGAGATGCTGCTTCCCAGTGCCGTATCCGTCCTGATGCCCGCCCCTGCCCCCCAGGGTCCCCACTGGTTATTCTGAAGCACAATGTTTCAAGGTGCTCTATCCATGGAGGAATAAAACGAAGAGTGCTGAGCCATGCTCTCCTAACCATTTGCCTTTCTGAAAAGCCAAAGAGAGTTCAGAATTGCTTGGCGCTGCCTGGGTCGAGGGGAAGTTGGGAAAGGGGGCTCCCAAGCAGGAAGTCTGCTCCAAACTAACCTGGCTGAGGCCAAAAGACTCATGTCTCACCCTTGGCCGCAGGCAGGACCCCAGTTCCCCTGCAGCTTAAACGTGAGAATGAGGGACTTGGGCAGAGTTGTAGTATTTTTTGGCTACAATGGTGTGGATCTGTGGAGCACAGCTTAGGGCCCCCCAACCTCTCCAGCCCTGTGAACAAAACCATTCTGGGGCAGACTGAGGACCCCTAGACCTTCTCCTAGCGGAAATAAATCACTCACTGGCCTTCTGTGTGACCTTGGGTTTACTCCTCACCCTCTCTGGGCTTCAGGGTTCCCCATGCACAGTGACAAGGTGGGAGAGGGGAGGTTTCCAGATGATCTATAAGGAATTTTCCAGCCTCTACTCTAGCCAAAGTCCCATCCAGGACAGTGTGAGGGCTCTAGAGCCCCCCTTTCTGCCTCCCAGGGCATTGGCACTACTCGGTGCCCCCCTCCCCCCCACCCCGCGTGTTCGCAGACCCACCTCACGACCTGCAGATGCCTGTTCCAGGGGCTCTGTGCTGAGCACACCACCTCGGTCCGAGCAGCTCAGTGTGGGCCTATGGACTCAGTCGTTGCTGCTGTCCCCAGAGACGCTGCCATCTGCAGCCGCCCTGGGTGCTGGAGGCAGAGAAAGGGAGAGGCCAATGCCCCTCCGTGGGAGACAGAGCTTCTCAGGCCGGGGCTCTGACCGGGCCAGGAGGGGGCAGTCCCGGGCCGGCAAGGCACACTGGTACATCTCCCTGCCCACCGGGAGACCCTTCCCTCTGTCCCCTACTCTCAGGATGGCAGGAGGCGGGACGTGTCTCAGCCAATCAGCAGCCTGGCAGAGCGAGGGCTTTATCCTCCGTTGCCCTGGCAACCAGCCTTCTCTTCTGGATCCCTCGCACTGTGCACGTGGTACGGAAACGACAGGGCAGGGCTGGGAGAATTCGGGGAGGGATGGGAACCACCCGGAAGGCTGCTGAGCCCCGTGGTTGCTGAGCCTGGTGAGGAGGGGACCCCAGCTGAGATAAATGGCAGGGTTTGGAGGCTTGCTGTTTGTGGGTAGGGAGAGATGAGGGTCCCTGGCAAGCAGCTGGGGACACAGAAGTGTGACTAATAGAGCCAATGATGGTCATATGTCGTAGAGGAGAGAATCAATTCTGAGACCGGGACTCTGGACACATTGGTCCAATGTGGACACTGTCTTCAGTGTTTTACTTACAGTAATTCATTTATCCATCTTCCAAGGTCACGGGAAGAAAGTCGCAATGCCTGAGTCAGAGCCTAGCCTGGCCTTCAGGCCCCCACACAGGTTCTGCCTCACCAGCGCCACGAGGTTCCTGGCTGGGATATGGTCTCAGATGCCTGTGACTCCCAGGCACTAAGCACCCCCACCTGCCAGGCGTGGCCCCACACACGACTTCATTCTGCTCTCAGTGGTGTTGAGAGCCCATGTGGGGATGAGGCAGCCACAGCTCAACCTTCTCCTTCCTCTCGGTCACTCAGCTTCTCAGTGACAAAGCCGGGGAGCAGAGCTGGGGTAAGGAGTCTGCCCCCCAAGCCTGGGACCTCCCTTCCGTGCTGTGGACAGAGTGTCAGCAAAGTGTCAGGCACCCAGTGTGCATTCCATAAACAGCCGTGGTTATTGGCTCAGGAGGGCCGAGCAGCCCCAGAGGCCTGTGGGGCGGGAGAGAAGCTTTGAGGAACCACCTTCCCAGGGAGGCCATTCCCAGAAACCTGAGGACAGGCAGGTGAGGAAGGCTGTGGGGGAGATGCTTCAGGACCCTGGGTCCCCACCCCACAGACACCCTGCAAGCTCTAGGCCCTTCTGGACCCCTGAAAGGGTGGTAAGTCCTCTCCAGCATATGTAGGGCAAGGGGAGTGAGTCTGAGTTCACAGAAGGATTTGTATTAAGACAAAGTACATAGAGTAAAATACAAATTTTTTTTAAATTTCTTAAGTTTATTTACTAATTTTGAGAGAGAGCATGCACGCGTGTGTACACGTGCATGTGAGCAGGGGAGGGGCAGAGAGAGAGAGAGGGAGAATCCCAAGCAGGCTCCTCATTCACCCCAGAGCCCAACTCAGGGCTTGATCCCACAACCGTGGGCCAAAATCAAGAGTTGGCCACTTAACTGACTGAGCCACCCAGGTGCCCCAATAAAATACAAATCCCAAGTGAGGAATGTTTACCTGTGTATACACCTGTGATCAATGTCTAGGATATTTCCATCACCCAAGACCGTTCCCTCCTGCCTCTTGCCAGTCAATACCTCCTTCCTAAAGGTACCCGCTGATTTCTATCACCACAACTCTGGTTTTGCCTGTATTTGTATCTCATGTAAACAGACTCCTACCATATGTGCTCTTTTGTGTCTGGATCCGTCCCGCAGCACAGTGCTTTTGCAACTCACTGATGTTGCTCCATTTATCAGTATGCCGCAACTTGTTCATCCGTCGCCCACTGAAGGACATTTGGGTTGTTTCCAGAAGTGGACTATCGTGAGCAAAGCTTCCAAAGTGCTTTTCAACAGTTTGGAGTAGGAGAGCCCACTGGAGTTGGGGGAGGGACGACCAAGGGGCATGGAGAAACCAGCCACCTGATTCCTTATTCACACAGAGACCTACGGGAAGCCTGGGGCTCCTGGGTGGCCCAGTCGGTTAAGCGTCCAACTTTGGCTCAGGTCATGTGCTCATGGTTCATGGGTTCAAGCCCCAGCATCAGGCTGCTTCGGACCCACTGTCCCCCTCTTTCTATCCCTTCCCTATTTGCGAGTCAGTGCACGTGCTCTCTCTCTCAAAAATGAACATTAAAAATATTTTTTTTAAATACCAGGGGAAGCTTGGGGCGCCTGGGTGGCTTAGTCGGTTAAGCGTCCGACTTTCGCTTAGGTCATGATCTCGCGGTTCGTGGGTTCAAGCCCCGCGTCGGGCTCTGTGCTGACTGCCAGCTCAGAGCCTGGAGCCTGTTTCAGTCTGTGGCTCCCTCTCTCTCTGACCCTCCCCTGCTCACGCTGTCTCTCTCTCTCTCTCTCTCTCTCCTAGAAATAAATAAAAAACATTAAAAAAAATTTTTTTTTAAAATAAATACTAGGGGAAGCTCAATATATAATAGAGACAAGGGCTGAGCTGCTGCTCTTTAATAAGAGGGTGGCGTTTCTGGATTCTACCTACTCAGCTTCTCCGTGTCACCTACAGCATCCCTGAGGTATCTCCGCAGAGTTCCACAGAAGCCGATTTCAAAAACTGTATTCCGGAGGGTATCTGATGGCCCTGCCAGCTCTGGGTGCCTCTTGAGAGAGAGAGAGAGAGAGAGAGAGAGAGAGAGAATGAATCTCAAGCAGGCTCCACACTGAACACTGGGATCATGATCTGAACCAGAATCAAGATTTGGACACTCAACTGACTGAGCCACCCAGGCACCCCTGGGTGTTCTTGATGTAAGAATTTCCAGGCCTGGGTTGGCCTTCCTGCCAATCCCCACCCCCCCTTCATCACGATATGATCCTACACACGACATTGCCCATGTGACAAGCACCAACTCATCTTAGCACCACAGCCAATAATCGCCTCCCCCAGCGAAGTATAGCCATGGCTCCCTAGGACCCTTCATGCATCTGGGCTCCCGCTGCTCCCTGGGGTGGCTCTCACTAACTGTGCTGCTTTGGCTGTTGCTATCGGTCCCTCTACCACGGAAGCAGGGGTGTGTGACACCTCTGGTGCCTGGGTCACTAGTGCCCAGCACCAGCCTTGGCCCGAGGCAGGCACACAGCACGTGTTGATTGAATGGGTCTCAGCTCAGTCCCTCCTAGAAAGTGCTGACGGGGGCCAGAATCTCTTCGTGACACCCTAAGGCCCTCAGTCACCTCTGCGGCCTCATTCTCCCCAGTGTCTCGTCATTCCATCCGCTTCAGCCACTGGCCTCCTTGCTGTTCCTCAGAAGTGTCAGGGATGTCCCCACCCCCCAACCCCCAGGCTCTCAGTACTTGCTGCTCTTTCTGCCCAAAGCCTCTTCTTCAATATACTGAACTGGCTCCTCTCTCACTAAATCCAGGCATCTGTTCAAACATCATTTTCCTGGAGTGCCCGGGTGGCTCAGTCAGTTAAGCATTCAACTCTTGGTTTCGATTCAGGTCATGATCCCACGGTTCGTGACTTCAAGTCCCACATCGGGCTCTGCGCTGGTAGCACGGAGCCTCCTTAGGATTCTCTCTCTCCCTCTTTCTCTGTCCCTCCCCTAACTCTCCTCTCTCGCTCTCAAAATAAATAAATACATCTGAAAACGAATTTTTAAAAATGACAAAGAAAACTCATCACCGTCTTCCAGAGGCCTCCCCTGACCTAACGTAGCTTCTTCCTGCCCGTCTCTATCCTCCAGGGCCCCTTACTTTATGTTCAGAGCACTTATTCCTATCAGACTTTTGGGGAGTCCCTTCCACAGCCCCTGCTGGAGGAACCAAAGCCCATCTGTGCTGGGGCAGGGATTCCATGAAGCCATTTCCTTCCAGGTCTTTCTATGTAAAATATAGTTTAGTCCTCAGTGAGAGAGATTTAGGTTAGACAGGGAATAGGCCTCTGCTGTTCCAGATATCACAGCAGTGTGCACACTGGGTGATCAGGGTCTGAGCCCTCCCCCACCCAGAGCTGTCTGATTCATCTGTATGTGTGTTGGGTCTGCCCAAGGCAATGATGAAAGAATCAGCATGTGTAAATCAATCCATTCATTCAACAAATAATTACTGAGCAACGACCATGTACCAGGTACTTTTTAAAGGGCTGGACGTGCAAAGGGACAAAGTGACAAAGTCTCTGCTCTCATGTGTCTTATGCTCTGCTGGAGAGACAGACAGTAAGCAAGTAATTATACAGCTGGTGGCGGAAGCAATCTGTCAGGGGCCCTGACCATCCCTGCGAGTTCTTGCTGGTATGACAAGTGCAAGGCCCTGAAAGCCCTTTGCCCGGGCTACTTCTCGGGTTGTGTTTGCAGCAAGCAACCTTGGGGGATGACGCGACATCTCCCCTGACCCCCGGCAAAGAACAGGCATGCCTACCACTCACAGTGAATCTCCAATCCCCATGGTCTTCCTCTGTGCCACCACCACCCGGTGTATGGGGCTCCATGATGGGTCCTTTGCCGGGCTCGGGGGACATGGGCACGGACACCCACAAACGTGAAGCCCTAGCTACTGGTTTTACCATGAGTAACAGGAAACAAAAGCAACCAATCTTACCCAGGAGTTTCATGTCTTCTGCCAGCATCCATGAAACAGTTAATGGACTATTATTAAACAATGAACAGTAACAGTTTATTAGTTTGTAAATACTGTAAAAATCTCAGAGCTGTACAGTTCTTAACTGTATGGGAAGTGGAGATTAGTGCTACTGAGAAAATAGACCAGAAAAAAGGAAGACAGGGAAAATGGAGGAGACTTCCTTCTTTTTCAAAGATAATGGATTTTTTTCTGGGCTGCCTGAGTAGCTCAGTCGTTTGAGTGTCTGACTGTTGATTTCAGCTCAGGTCATGATCCCAGGGTCATGGGATGGAGCCCCGCACTGGGCTCTGTGCTAAGCATGGAGCCTACTTAGGAGTCTCTCTCTCTTTTCCTCTGTCCCTCTCCCCTGCTCGAACACACTTTCTCTCTCTCTCTCTCTCTCAAATAAACATTGGAAAAAAATAAAGATAATGGGTTTTTTAAAGTAATTTTTAAAGTATTTTTTAAGTACACCCTACCCCCAAGGTGGGGCTTGAACTCACAACCCCAAGATCAACAGGGACATGCTCCACCAACTGAGCCAACCAGGCTCTCCAAGGCTTGCTGTTTTACATAGAGTTGTTAAGAATGGCCCCTCTGATAAGGTGGCATTGGAGCAGAAACAAGCCAAGTGACTATATGAGAGAAGAGCTCTTCAGCCTCAGGGACCCACAAGGACAAGGCAGGAGGTGGGAAGATACTTGGAATAATTTGAAGAACAGCCTCGTGGCCCATGTGCCTAGAGGAGTGTAAGAGGGAGGAGAGCAGATGAGGCCAGGGAGATGGTCAGACACCAGAGCACATACAGCCTCACGGTCCATGGATGCCATTTGCAGCGTATTCTGAATGAGATGGGAACTCTTGGTGGGTTTTGATTTAAAAGGGCGGCTCTGATTGCTGTGTGGGGAAGAACCGGCAGCCCTGGGGGACCACAGTGGAGCAGGGAGCCAATGAGAAGGTTGTTACAGTAGTCCAGGTGAGAGATGACAGTGGCTTGTCCTGGTGGTGGTGGTGGAGGCGGTGACAAGCGGCCAGCTTCTGGGTGCATTTTAAGACTAGAACCCACAAGCTGGCTTATGTGTTGGATGTGGGGTGTGAAGAAGAGCCAAGAATGACCTCAAGGTTTTGCGCTGAGCAGCTGCAAGGATGGAGTCGAATGAGATGGGGAAGAAATGGCAGGGGCAGGTTTGGAAGGAATCAAGAGTATGATGAAATGCGGTGCCTGGGTGGTTCAGTCAGTTAAGCCTCATACTCTTGATTTCCCCCATCAAAAAAGGAGGTGTGGGGTGCTGGGTGGCTCAGTCGGTTAGACGTCCGACTTCAGCTCAGGTCATGATCTCAGTTCGTGGGTTCGAGCCCCGCGTCGGGCTCTGTGCTGACAGCTAGCTCAGAACCTGGAGCCTGTTTCAGATTCTGTATCTCTCTCTCTCTCTGACCCTCCCCTGCTCACACTGTCTCTCTCTCTCTCAGAAATAAATTTTTAAAAAGGAGGTGTGGGTTCCTTTAAGAGAGTTACGCCCCACCCCGTGAAGCCCCGCCCAATGATGGTCCCGTGACCCTCGGTCTTTCACTTAAGGGCGGGTCTCGGGCCGTTTGAAAGATCCGCGCGCACCTCAGGAGCCGGAGTTAGCCCGCCGACTGGGATGTCGGTGTTGCGGCCGCTGGACAAGCAGCCTGGCCTGAACACGGCCACCATCCTGGTAGGCGTCAGCTGCTTCGCTTCCCCGCCCGCCTTTCCTCTTTAGCGGCGCCCCCACCGTCTGTTCCTGTGGGCTCTTTGAGGTCCTGGTGCGCGCTACGCGGACTGGGGTGTGGTGGGCGGGAGAGCAGCATTCTGAACCAATCGGTGTAGCCGCCCTCTAAGCCTGAAGGACGCCTCCACCAATAGGCGCGCGGGGGGCTCTTTCCCGGTTTCTGATTGGTGGGGCCGCTGGGCGGGCTGAGACCCGGGAGGCTGTGTTCCGCGCCCGGCAGGTTATGGTTTTCCAGTGTCTCTGGGTGCGGCCGTCCGAGTGGGCGTCTGGGGAAGTTAAGAAGGTTGTACAGACAGGACCGGAGGGGTGCGACCTGGACCCTCAACCCGGGCCTGGTGGACCCCTCTCTCGGTAAACGGCGCCCTGCGCGCGGGAGCGGGAATCCTGGGAGTCGAGCGGTCTCCGGTCTGTAGCCTGATGCCCAGGCCCTCCAGCGGGACTGCTGTGCCCGGGCATCAGTAGGCCGCCTTCTCTCCCTGGACAGCTGGTGGGCACGGAAGATGCGCTTCTGCAGCAGCTGGCCGATTCGATGGTCAAGGAGGACTGCGCCTCGGAGCTGAGGGTGTAAGTAGCTGGGTCTGGGGTGTTGGATTGCTCCGCAGTGGCTGAACTGTAGCCTGCTCTTGTAGGCGAGCCGGGGAGCTGCCGGAGAGGGAAGAGCTGCCAGAGAGGGGGGCGCAGGAGGGGCCAGCCCCTCGTGGCGTGATCTGCCTCCAGCTAAGTTTAGCCTCCGTCACTCGCTGTTACACGACTGTTCTGTGTTCCTCTAGCACTTGTCACCATAAGAAATTTCCTTGTTCACCTATTTCTGTATTTGTTTCCAGCGCCCCGCCCCCCGGACCCCCAAGGTCAGCCTCTTGAGGTCAGGGACTTTGATTTTTGTTCACTAGTGAATCCCCAGTGCTTTGAGCAGTACTTGGCACAGAGTAGTGTTCAATTACCTCCCTAATTTGGAGAAACAATGACTAAAGAATTGTATTTTGTTTTTCTTTTTCTAACTGGAGAGTTGGAACAGCTGCTGGTGGGAAGCAAGGGACTGAATATATGGGTGTCATTCTCCCTCATAGTTAAGCTCCAAGGGGCCGTATGGAAGGAGCACTCTAGAGGGTGCTCCTCCATGGGAACTGAAAACGCCACTTACTAGGAGAATAAACCCTATTACAGAACTTCGAAGAATCTCCAATGAAGGAACAAGTTCAGACGAGAGTGATGAAGGTGACTTAACCCAAGGTCACATAGCTGGTCATTGCCAGACCTGAGATTTGAGCTGACTTCCATCGCCCTCCAAAGGGGTTCAGTCTTAACCCCTAATCTTCACTGTCTCACACCCCTCTTCTGGGCCTCATCTCCTTCCCAGCACACAGTGTAGCTGGCTTGCCCCATGCCACCTTATGGCCCAAACTGCCTCTTGCCAAGGCAGTTCCCAAACAGAGCTCCTTGCAGGCAGAAGGAGTCAGACAGAAGTCATCTAGAAAGGACCGGCTCTGCCCTGCCCCTACGCTCACCTTAGGAGTCTTGCCCACAAGAGCATCAGGGACATAGGTGAGGAGCCTTTGACAGCCTCTTACCTTAGGAAGGTCAGCATGTGAATGGTCGCTGGGTTGTGGGTACATATATCTTTAGTCCTGCAATTTCTTGTTTTTCAGCCACCTGGCAAGGTCCCTTCCTCTGCCCTCCAGTGTGAATCGGCCCCGAATTGACTTGATCGTGTTCGTGATCAACCTTCACAGCAAATACAGGTGAGAGCCAGAGAATGGGTGCCTTCAGGGCTCAGGTAGACCTGGGATGGGAACCTCACCTGTGCTGGGAAGAAGACACGGGGAGAGTCTGCCTGGGGTTAGCCCAGAGGACGAGGATGGGGAGCCACTGGCAAGTGTGTGACACTTTAAAGACACTGATGGGGGGGCATCTGGGTGGCTTAGTCGGTTAAGCATCCGACTCTTGATTTCAGCTCAAGTCATGATCTCACGGTTCGTGGGTTTGAATCCTGCATTGGGGTCTGCGCTGACAGTGTGGAACCTACTTGAGATCGTCTGTCTGTCTGTCTGTCTCTCTCAAAAATAAATTTAAAAATAAACATTAAAAAAATGACACAGACGCTAATAACCCCCAGCAGTGCTGTCGGTCTTTGAGCTAATGTTTTCTGTAGCCTTCTCTGTATCCCTGATGGCAGGCACAGACATGAATGAAACAGACCACTGTCCCCAAGGTGTTCCCAGCCCACTGGGGGAGGAAGCTAGACTCTTGAACACACACTCGTAGTGTCTAGCATGGGTGCTATAAAAGAAGGATGCATCGGGCTGTGATAGCCCCAACGAGACCTGTGACTCCCAGGACGTAGGGCAGGGTAGACGTTCTGCTGGAGATGACCAGGCTGAGGTGCCCGGGTACAACTGGGAGTGAGCAGGAGCCAGGTGAATGGGTTAATGTAAAGGGTAGGAGGAGCATAATGTGTGTGCTGGACTGTTAAGGCTGGTCCAGGGTCAGGGGCCCTGTGTAGTAGTCAGGGGAGCATGAGTGGGTGGTGATGCTTGGGGCCCGGCCCCGCCTCCCTGTGGTGCTGGCAGCCTGGGGACAGGACTGCAGCCAGCCTGGCGGGTACAGGAGAGGGTCCGCTGGCACCCCCTGCGGGGAGGCTGATGATGGGAGGCAGGACACAGCATCCAGCACGGAAACCAAGGCACACGCCCAGTCATGTGGTGTGGCTTAAGTGGAGGCTGTGGTGGAAACACCTGGAACAGACCCGCTGCCTGGCCACCTGGACCAGACGGGCAGTGACGTGGGCCCACGGCGGGGCAGAGAAAGGGCTGCGATCTGCCCTGATTGCCAGAGGGCCTGACTCTGCAGATCCAGTCACCAAAACGGATCTATACGGTCACACTGAGGGGCCGAGAGCCATCCTTACTGTTTGCCCCTGGCCTCGCTTATTCAGGCGGAAACCTTGGCCCGGGTCACCTGCCCAAGATGGTTTTTTTTTTTTTTTTTTTTTTAATTTATTTTTGAGAGTCAGAGACAGCGTGAGCAGGAGAGGATCAGAAAGAGAGAGAGAGACAGAATCCGAAATAGGCTCCAGACTCTGAGCTAGCTGTCAGCACAGAGCCTGATGTGGGGCTTTTTGGCCAGGAGACGACAGATTTCTTCATCATTCCTTGGACACCAGCGAATGAAACCCTTGGCCCAGAAGGTTAAAGTGCCCTTTTCCTAAAGGAAAAGAGTATTTTCATACACTTGATGTGACTGTAAATACTATAACCTTATTGGAAAGCAATTTGGTAATACCTAGGTACGTTTTGTTGGTTAATTTTGAGAGAGAACACGAGCAGGGGAGGGGCAGAGAGAGAGAATGCCAAACAGGCTCCACATTGTCAGCGTGGAGATCATGACCTGAGCCGAAACCAAGAGTCGGGCACTCAACTGACTGAGGCGCCTGGCGCCCACAGAGCCACATTTTAAAAAGACACATACCGTGACCCAGCCATTCTGCATCTAGCATCTGTCCTACAGAAGCATCTGTCTGCATGTGGGAGAATGTGTATAAAAGGATGTTCACACAGCATTCTGTGTAATGGTGAAACGTTGGGAGACCATTTAAGGGTCCATCACCCGGAAAATAGATTGTGGTGTTGGGTTCCAAAGAATATAACAGATGGGTTACCACTGAACCCAACTAAGTGTTTGTACATATCACTGTCTGTATTTGCACATGAAAAATCCATACGCAAGAGGAATTACACCCCAAACTGTCAGCAGCAGTTACTTCAGGTATGTTGAGGTGGTGCTGGAGAGGGGACTTCCTTTTGACTGAAAACATCCATATTCACTATCTGGATTGTTTTACAGGCTTGAGTCATTTCGTAATTAAAAGCACTTAAATGGAGCGCTTGGGTGACTCAGTCAGTTAAGCGTCCGACTTCGGCTCAGCTCATGATCTTGTGGTTCGTGAGTTCAAGCCCCGTGCTGGGCTCTGTGCTGACAGCTCAGAGCCTGGAGCCTGCTTCGGATTCTGTGTCTCTGTCTCTCTCTGCCCCTCCCCCACTCACACTCTGTCTCTGTCTCTCTCTCTCTCAAAAATAAATAAATAAATAAATAAATAAATAAAAGTACTCAAAATGAAAAATGAAGTATTCCTCTAGAGGTGTTTCCTCTTACCCTCCTTTCCTTCTCTGGCCTCTCTGGGCTGAGGAGCGCAGCCTTCTGCCTTCTCTGTGGTAAGGTTTGTCCTGTGGTTTGTTTCCTCCCGCTAGCCTCCGGAACGTGGAGGAATCCCTGCACCATGTGGACGCCACCTTCTTCCTGGGGAAGGCGGCCTTCCTCGCCACCGGCGGTAAGTGCATCCTGCCCTCCCCCCGCCCTGGCGCTGTGTGGCCAGCACTGCACTGCTTTGTGGTGGTGGACTCCTTACTGAGGCCTCCCAGGGGACCAAAGAACATGAGTTTCGGAATCTGACCCATTGGCAGTGTCTCTGAAAGCGAATCTGAGCAGATCTCATTCTGCCAAGATCATTACTAAGAGTTGCCTGCTGGTTCTGTGTGGCTTTCAGAGTAAAAGCCACAGTCCTGTAAAGGCCCAAGTTCGGCCTTTCACCCTCCTGTGTCGTCTCGGCTCCTGTTACTGTCCCATCCTTTGGTTCAGCCTCTCATTCTCTGATCAAGGCCTGCTGTTCCTGAGCCTTTGTTAATACCGATGGTGGAAATACTAGCTGACCTTTATCGAGCACTCCCTACACACCAGACGCTGTTCTAAAAGTGCTCCATTTCTGTATCACATAATCTTCACTACAAACAACCCTTTGAGGTACATATTGTTATCTCTGTTTTAGAGCAGAGGAAACTGGAGCCTCTAGGCGAGCTAGCTTGCCCAAGGCCCACAGCTAGAAAGGGGTAGAGCCGATGTTCGTACCTAGGTAGTCCTGTTCCAGAGCCCATGCCCTTCATGATTCTACCATAGAGCTTCCCTTGGATGCTTTTTTCTTCTTTGTCTAGCTAACCTCTATTTCCTGTCCCCTGGGAGACCCCTCCCTCACCAGCCATGCAATCTGGGCCCCAAGGGGTCCATCCCACGCACGCTTTTGTCCTATAGACTCCCCACCATTCCACTTACACCGACGGTGTGTCTGAGCTGCCCTCCTCCACCCGGCTGACCTGTGAAGTCCTTGCCGGGAGGGCCTGGCGCAGATCCCTCTCAATGGGCATCGACGAATAAATGAATGCCAGGTCATTTCTGTATATTAATTCATCGAATCTCTATGTAACTCAGTGGGGCGGGGGCTGTTGCCATCCTCATCTTCTAGATGAGGAAACTCATGTTTTTATAGAGCGCCCTTGCAAATCCCTTTCAGCTTTATTTTCTAATTTAATGATCTGGGCTGCCCTGAAAAGAAGGTTGAACAGGATTGTCACCCCACTGACTAGTAAGCAACTGAGGCCCAGACAGGGGTAGTGGATGACTGTGCCCAGTGCCTCCTGCATGGCAGGCAGGAAGGCAGAGATCACAGCCCGCAGCACTCACGGCTTCTTTGCAGCTGGGCGGGAGAGTCACTGCAGCATCCACCGAAACACAATCATGAAGCTGGCCCACACCTACCGGAGCCCCCTGTTCTTCTGTGACCTGGAGGTAAGGACACTAATCGAGGGGGTGCAGGGAACGGGCAGTCAGCACACAGTAGGTGTGTCGAGAACGCTTCTTGGAGGGTCACGTTCCCGGGTGAGGAGGCCCTGATATGAAGACACAAGGTCCTAGTTTGAATCCTGGCTTCTCTGCTCACCGGCTGGACCTTGGGTGGATCTGTCCCGCTAAGTGCTAGGGCACATACAATGTAAAACAGGGCGATAATATGCATTCAGCCTGAGTGCCTCTTTCATGCCAAGTGCTCTCACTTGCTGCCTTCTTTTGCTTTGTTTTCTCTCATAACTAAGTCTTATGTATGTAACGTGGGTCCCTGTTAATATCTCTCTGGGCTGTAAGTGCTGTGAGGCCAGGCAGGCATCTTGTCTGTTTCATTAACCAGTGCCTCCCCACGTCCACCCACAGTCAGGATGCCCCTGTCCCCCTTCCTCCCCTGCACTGCAGACCTGGGCCAGTCCCAGCCCGGGGCATGGCATCCAGCAGGCAGCAGGGAAGGCGGGCAGGTGGGTGAGTAGAGGGTTGGAGGGCCCCAACTCGCTCTGTGGGTGTTCCTCATAGCGTGAGTCTAATTATGAGTAGCACAGAGCAGATCTCTTTTGCTGATAAATTTTGCTCTCCAGCCTCGCTTTCTGGAGTATGAATCCTGACTTTTTGGTAAAAGTACTCAGCAGCTGTCCCTTCTGGGAGGCCTGCTGAGGACTCCCAGGGCCTAGGCCACCCCACCTGTGTCCCAGGCCTACTTAGTTGGTTTTAGAGTGTGTTTATTGGTTTTGAGGTTCATTTCTGCTCTGCTCTGGGTCTGGCACCTGGTCCCAAAGGTAAAGTGATGTAATGCAGAGAGAAGGGGGTCCACACACTGTCCCTTACCACCACCCAGACCGGAGGTTCTTATTCACGGGTCTGTGGACCCCTCTGGCCTCAGGGTAGAATTCAGGGCATCTGTGAACTTGTATGAGGGAAAAAAATACTTCTTTTTTTCCACTAAACTCTAAGTGAAATTTAGCAGTATGAATATAGGCAAGAGATGTCAGTAGTTTTAGGCTGGGGCTGTTACCAACAGAAATGGCAGATATTTCCATCTCGCTAGAGGCTGGGGCAGATCTTGTTCAACGCCTCAATAAAGATGCACATGCCACTCGGTCCCAAATTCGTTTTTCATGCTTGAGGACTATTTGAGTCAGCACTCTGACCTCACAGAGGGCACTGAGGCCCGGGGCATGCCCGAAGTGCCTGCGCTTGCAGACTTTCCCCACAACATACGCCAGAAACCCAAGACTCAGAGAGGAGAGGGGACTCAGTCGTACAGCCAGTAAGTTAGGGGTAGAGCCAGCGGGTTGGCTCTTTTTCCTTCTTAACCTGCTAGTTGTGTGGCTTTGAACAAGTCACTTCCCCTCCATGCAGCCTTGGTCTTCCTCTCTGTAAATGGGAATCATCATCTTTGCTCCACAGCTCAGGTACCTCAAACCTTAGGCGGTTCTGGCTGTGGCGCCCCCCAGCCTGGCGCGGTGTAGTGCAGTTCTCCTTGTGGTCAGTAGGTGGCAGGCCGTACCAGGTACGCGGAGCGTGAACGCTCTCAAGGAAAAGGCCCCGTGGCCTCCTGTCTGGTTCCAGCCACCGCAGCTGGCCTGCTGGCAACGCAAACCCGGCAGTCCCCCAGATGAAGCACCGGTGTTTGGACAGCCCACACTCCTTGTGCCTGTATAATCCTTTTATTTTATTTATTTATTTTTATCATTTAATTTTTTGAAAGAGAGAGGAGGTACAAGTGAGCAAGGGGCAGCGACAGAGGGAGGGAGAGAATCCCACAAGGGACAGAGAGAGAGGAATGGGGCTCACCGGAAGCAGGGCTCGAGCTCACCCTGTGAGGAGCAGGGGCGGGGCTTGAACTCACAAACCATGAAAGCCCAAATCTGATGCTTAAGTGGCCGAGCCACCCAGGTGCCCCCTGTGTTGTTGTCACGCTCCTCCACATATTTGAGTTTGAGCCTCGCCATGTGTTAAGGGCTTGCGTGGCAGGGCTTATCAGCCCCCCTTTCCACCCGAAGACACACGTTCACGAAGCTGTGGGATCGGCCCAGTGAATTTATCTCCCGGCTCTGCTCCTGGGGTCCCGTGCTGCTCCCTGAGCACACGAACGAGTCCGGCATGGAGCCTGCAGTCCCGGTGTGGACGTGAAGGACATGCAGAGACCTGGAAGCCTGGCCGTGGGAGAAGCCATTCCCTCCTGTCGGTGACAGGAGCCGCCCTGTGTGCTCGGACTTGGGTTTGGGGGCCACAGCTCTGGAGTGTCGTGTGCAGACTGGAAGAGGCTCGGCCTGAGCTGGGGCTTCGGGCTCAGGCCGCTGCAGGAGGCCGGCCGGGGAGCCTGAGTGAGGGCAGCGGCAGCAGCTGGGAGGCCTCTTTCTGAGGCAAAGGCCACGGAAGTCAGACTAAGGATTTAGTCAACAGATATTTTTAGGTACCTACAGTGGGCCCCTGGGATGCACAGAACAAAACAGTGTAAAAAAAAAAAACAACTCAGCTCTATTGTAGTAGAGGAAGCACTAAAGAAGTAAAATATGTGGGGCACCTGGGTGACTCAGTTAAGCATCCGAGCTCTTATTTTCAGCTCAGGTCATGATCTCACGGTTTGTGAGTTTGAACCCCATGTCGGGCTCTGCGCTGACAGCACGGAGCCTGTTTGGGATTCTCTCTCTCCCTCTCTCTCTGCTCTTCCCCCTATCATGCTGGGTCTCTCTAAAATAAATAAATAGGCTTTAAAAAAAAAAAGTAAAACGCATTAGAAAATGAGGATGTGACGGTCAGGTGGTGGTAAAGCGTAAGGGTCAGTGCAAATGGCCGGGGGTGACTGTTGAAGAGACCTGCTGGAGGCGGAAGGAAGGAAGTGGTGCAGACGCCCGGTGGAGGAGCACCTGGGGCCAGAGCGGTGTGGGGACCTGCCTGCTGTGTCCAGGGCCCCCCAGGGAAGCCTCCCTGGAGATATGTCAGAGTGACAGTGAGGCCAGAGCAGGAGGGCCCTGTGGGTCTTAGTAAAGGCAGTGGCTTTCACTCTGAGTAAAACTGGAGCCGCAGGGAGGGGTGCAGGGGCAGGGAGGGGTGCAGCCTGACACGGGTTTTACTTATTTTTATTTTCCACTTCTGTGATGTGGGTTGAAATGTATCCCTTAGGTGTGGGACAGAGGAGGGGCCAGGCTGTGAGGCTGGAGGAGAGGCTGGGGGGGGGGGTGCGGCAGCGGCGCGGTCTGCTGAGAGGACACTCGGAGAGAATGACAGCTGCCTCTGGGTTTGGAACGAGGAGGAGTCGCACGTGGCAAAGACGGGAGCGAGAGCAGGAGGGCTGAGGGTGCCGAGTATCTAGTTTGGGCCACTGGATGCCGAGGCCCCCTTCCCGGGTCAAAGGGGGAGCAGAGGGAGGACCAGCCGCTCCCGAGGCGCCAGCCCTTTGGGGGTTTGGGGGGAAGGGTGGCTGAGCGTCGTTCGTCCTTCACCAGACACCGATTCACTGGCGCCAGGCCCTGGGACAGAGCCTCTCCCCCTGCTAGCCCCACCCCGCAGCGCCTCTGGGCCCCTGCCATCTAAAGCAGGGACTCTTTGTTGATGGGGACTCCCTATCCCCCCCGAGGGCCACTGCCGGCCCCTGGCTTCCATCCGGCAGGAGCCTCTGCCTCCTGGGCACTGGCTGGAACCGGCCCCATCCAGATCCCTGCTCTGCGGCCACTAGACAGTTCACCTAACTTCGCCAGCCCCGCCTGCTAAGCCCCATGTTCTCTGGAGGTGGGTCCTTGTCTGTGGTGGCCCTGGAGGGGTTGTCTGAAGGATCTAGAAGCTGGAGGGGTCGGAAGCTGCTTGGTGAGGCATGCTGTGGACGGGGCATGGCCACAGTGGGCAGTGGTGCCCAAAGCTGGCCCCACACCTCGGCTTCAGCTCCCCTCTGGCCTGCTGTGCGGCAGGGCCGGCCACCCCAGACCTGCCTCACCGCCCTCCTCCCCTCTCCCCCTGCAGATAGAAAGCTTTCGAGCCACCATGGCACAGCGCCTGGTACGTGTGCTGCAGATCTGCGCCGGCCACGTGCCCGGTGTCTCAGCCCTGAACCTGCCGTCCCTGCTCAGGAGCTCGGAGACCCCGGCCCCGGAGGACCAGTAAGGGCTGCCGGCCCCCGAGCCTCTGCTCCCCACGCCTGGCGAACTTCCGCTGTTGCTGAAGACCGGGTCAGGGCCTGGTGGGCTCTGGCCCAGCAGTCAGACACTCGCACAACTGAACTCATCCACGCTGCTGCAGGGACCCCCACTGGCGGGCCTGCGGCCCCTCCCTCCCGGGCTCACCCCAGCAGAGCCCGTGTCCTCCACCTGCCAAGGTGCAGCTTCAGGCTCCGTTTGAACAAAGCGTCCATGGCTCAAAAAAATTCTGAAAACCCCTGGCCTCCTCCACTGCCTTGATTTTGCAGATGAGGACACTGACTCCGATCCGTCAGGACGGCCGGACAGGGGGAGCTCGCACTCTGTGACCCAATCCGACCCCACACCCTGCCCTTACCATTCTTCTAGAACCTGGTGTTGCCCCTTAGAGCCTCAGTTTCCCCGGGTGTGGAGTGGAGATCGTCCTGCTGACCTTATCGCCTTATGAGGACTGGGTGAAATGACCTAGGGGACAAGGCCGCGGTTGTATTTCTCTCCCCTCCCCCTCCGTATGCTCCAGGCATTTCATATCAAGGTACTGAAGAGGCACGCAGTGAACAGTAACCATTGTTTGAAATCACACAGAGCTGGGTTCAAAAGCTGGTGCAAACCCAGGAATTACACTGTCTGTGAACTCAGAAGTCGGGGAGAATGATGTGTGAGTCTCTCTGGAGGGCTGGTGTCCCGCTCAGCAGCGAGAGGTTGTGCCTTGACTGTGGCTCCTCTTCTCCTTTGGGTCTAGTTAGAATTTGCCAAAGTGCCAGGGTCAGATTCCAGAAATGCTGTCAGCTGGGCTGGGTCTCCTGCCACTCCCTGGTGGCCAGCTGGGCACACGGGAGCTTGGGGGCAAAGTGGGGCTGGTGGACGAGACCTCAGGAGGAGAGACGGGTGTGGGCTCCCTGGGACCGTGATGGCTCCCCCCACCTCCACCCTGCCCGCCTGTGCTGGGGCCCCTTCATGCCCCGCCTGGCGCCCTGGGCAGGGCCGTCACCACCACAGCCCGAGCTCATGCTCTTCATGAAACGGGGCCGACTTGAGCCAAACGGTGGTCGCCATGAGGACAGGGCCTGCCCTTCTCTCCATGGGCTTCTGCCAGAGCTGGGCCCGCACCACACCCTGGTGCTTAGTAGGGCGGGGCAGCCAGACACCGGCTGATTTGGGGCCGCCCTGCGGGCCCCCCTGAGAACCTCAGCCGCATAGATTCCGGTCAGGGTCCCAGTGTCTGTGACACAGCAGGACAGCACATGTTCCAGTCTCCTCGCACCACCGCTCCCATGTCCCCCGACAGACCTGCGAGGTGGACCGGGTTTCCCTGCTTCAGCCGACAAAAGTAGCACCGCTGCCACCAGAGGTGTGTGCCTGTCACAGGGCCCTTCGGGCAGCCGATCTCCGGCCCCATCTTTTTCCTTCCAGGAGTTTTCTTCCATGCCTCACGGTCGAACGAAGGTTCCGGCACTTCTGCTGGGCAGACCCCGACTGGCGGCACAGAAGCGGGCGCACAGGCCTTGTGCCCGAGAAAGCAGCTGTGGGGAAGGGCAGTGTCTTACAAGCCGCTCCCTTGGGTGGGGGTCTGCACCTCAGGACAGGACTGCCGGGTGCCAGTTAGCACAGGGACAGCCTGCTGGGGGGGGGCGGGGGGAGGCGCGCTGCCTCCCAACGCACCCACCGCCCGCTCCAGGGGCTCCTCGGCGTCGGGGGAGGCAGGCCGGCTTCTGTGCTGAGGTGGCTGCGTCCAGGGTTGAAGGAAGAGGCCGCGATGAGAGGTAAAAGCGGTTGCTGGTCTCCGAGGGGACGGGAGGGGACGGGCGGGGACGGGCAGCATTGGCAGAGGTGCGGAGAAAGCCCGGGCCATAAAGGCCGGGGCTTCGCAGGGCAGTGTGGAGAGCAGGTGGAGTTGGGGTGGGCCTTTGGGAGCTAACAGAGCACGGTGTCCAAGCAGGGCAGGTAGGCCGTGTTGACGCAGCGTGCTTGCCTCTGCGAGCCGGTCCCTTTGTTGGAGACCAGGGGAGGCCCTCCCATACCCCTCAGCCTCCCCCCAGCCCGCGTGGGGCACGTTCTCTCTATCAGGTCTCTGTGCCATGTTTTCTTTGCCACCTGGTGCCATTTACCAAGAGAAGCAGCGTCGCACTCCAGCTGAGGATCTGAGAACCTTCCAAGTGCCGGGGGGAGCACGACGCTGTCACTGCTGCCGGCTCCCACGAGCCTGGCCGGGGCCCAGGAAACAGAGGCCGCCCCTGCCCCCACGGCAGAGCTGAGCAGTCAGTTCCCAACCAGCAGCTAGCAGCCCCCCCCCCCCAGGCCTGCTGCCCCCACCCGGGGAGTGTGGCTGCTCTGTGCCCCGTGCCCTGCCTGGAGGCCACTTCTGCTCGGGAGGCAGTGCCATCGAGAAGTGATTGGAAACCAGTCTTTATGCCCCAGTGGTGCCTGGTGCCGCGGTGGAATCACCACGGTGGAGGGAGACAGGAGACACTGCCTGGCTCCTTACCCATCTCGTGACCTTAGGCAGGTCACTTATCCTCCGGGAGCCTCAGGTTCCTTATCTGTAGAACGAGATCAGGCTAATTAACGCCTTTCCCCCCAGCCAGTGTCAGGACTGAGCATGAGAAACCATTGTTTTAAACATAAGACTTGAAGGTGCGAGCTCTCAGGCTGGCCTCGGTCACAAGGTGGGCAGGCTGGAGGCAGTTACAGAGGGCGGGCTGGCGGGCTGAAGGGATGGGTGGCCTGAGGCTCCTGGAAGAAAGGCCTTTCTGCCCCCCTGAGAGCTGCCACGTCCGTGCTGTGTGAGTACCCGGAGGAAAGAGTGGGGCTTGGGCCCCTGCTGTGTGGATGAGGCATCTGAGGCTCCCATAGGGGCAGGGCCTGTTCAGGTCCCAGCTTCTTTTGTTCCTCCCTGGGGAGGGAGCTCACACTCTCCTCTGGAGGAGATGGCCCAGGCCTGGGCGCTCTGACCCTGATCTAATGGTATTTCCCATTGGAAATTCCTCCCCGAAGAGGGGGAGCCTCCCCAGTGAGGAGGGGGCTTTGCAACATGGCACCCTCAGTGCGCAGAGGCGGGGGCAGCCTGGGACTGGGGCTCAGACAGGGCAACCTGGTCACAGAGGGGAAGTGATGCAGTGGGAAAGGACCCAGCCTCCGAGTCTCACTGTCTCGGGGTCTGTGGCCAACCTGCAGTGTGACCTGGGGCAGCTCACTTCCTGTCTTCCCGTCCCCACAGCCTCTTGAGGTTCTTGTGCGGCTCAGCTGTGCTTGCCCGGTGTATGCCCTCCACAGGCTGCTTGTGCCCAAGGGTGTGGTGGGCAAGGGAGCGCTGGGGAGTTCTTGAGATGAGGGCCTGCCCCACCCCCACATACTTGGTGCTGGGCCAGGCCTACCCGACAGGACCCCAGCAGAAAGGTACCCTTTCCACGAAGTACCTGCTGGCCTGACCTTTCCTCAGTCTTCTCCCCTGGGACCATCAGGATGCTGGTGGAGAATCAGTGTGGAAAGAGTTCTCATAAATCCCTGGAGACTCAAGGGACAGAGGGGTGGAGGGTGGGGACAAGGTGATGGGTGGTCAGGCCCTACCCAGATCTGAGTCCCACCTGACCCTGTGGCCTGAGGGCTGCTGAGGACCAGCTCTGGAAGGGGGAGGGGGTGGGCTGACCCAGGGCCCCTGACCTGGACAGGAGGCAGCCTGCCTTGGAGGCAGCGCTCTTACATCTTAAGAAAATCGAAAGGCATTTGGGGGTCCCTGGGAGGTAACACTCAGTAGATGCCTGTCTGGCTGTATGATGGCCCCGCAAAGTCAGGCCCAGAGGGCTCCCAGGACCTGATCATCCTCTGCTGTGTTCAGCCACAGGCTCCTCAAGGCTCAGGACCGAGGGGCTGCCTGGCTCGTCCCTCTTCCTTCTAACCCTGCTTTCCTCTTGGTAAAGTGTTATTCACGATGCCACGTCCCCTACAGGGTTGAGGCGAGCACTGTGGATTCATGCAGGGCAGTCGGTAAGGGCCACCACCATTTTCCTGGTTGCTGTGCTGTTCCCGGGCCTTGTGTGTCCCCCCCAGACATCCTGGGGGAGTTCATTTCCCCTCCATCCCTCTGCAAGTTCTCAGTAGGTCTTCCCCCATCACCCCCCACCCCCGACACCCTTCCCTCCTGAAATTTTCTCCCCGGCACTTGTCAGCCCCTTACCTACTATATGGTTTCACCATTCTTTGCGGTTGCCGCCGTCTCCCCAGAACTTAGACCAGGGCCTGGGACGTAGTGGATCTCAGTCCGTACTTGGTGAATGAATGGAGGTGTCTGCCCACAGAGTCGGCCTGTGCATCACTCATACGGGACCAAAAGCCTGCAAGGGGGCCCAGAGCCAGCGGCCCTTGTCCCCCTGGGTGATGCCTTGAATGAGGCCTGAGGGAAGGACAGCCCTTGGGGAGGCTCCCTGCGCTCTCACCTCCCCACCCCTACCTTACAGCAGCCTTCCACCTGCTGGCCTGGCGCCCAGGAGATGGGGACTCTCCTGCCTGCAGCTGAGACGCCAATGAGCTGGGGTCTCCATTCTGACCTCCCTTAGAGGGCTGTGTCCTCCATCTCAGGGCCATGTGAGAACGGGGCTGCCCTGGCCAGCAACCCCGAGGAGGGTTAGACTGCGCGCATGTGTGTGCGTGTGTGCGTGTGCCTGTGTGTGCGTGTGTGCGGAGGTGGGCATGAGGGCTGGAAGACCGGCAGCTTGGGCCTGTGAAGATCTGGACAAGGGTTTTGTTAACTGCATCATGGGAGGACGTGTAACTGCCCTCGCACAGCTTGGAGTTGGGGAGAAGGGCCGGGGGCTATTCGGCCCCACGAGGACTTCGTATCGATCCTCTGCCTCTCCTGCCCCTTGTCCTAGTGTCCAGAGGCCCAGGGCCACATTCTTCCCGCTGTCCCCAAGGAGAGGGACTTTCTGGCAGTGTCCTGTTTGTCGGAGCCAAACACACAAGAAAGGCAAAGGGAATCTACCCTGGGGACCCCGGCCGCTCCTGCGACGCAATACGAGATACGAGCAAGCCCACCGGGCCGAGGAGAGCACAGAAGCCAACAGAGCAGCTCACACCGCGTGGCCCCCTTTATGAATCACGGACCCGGCTTTTCCGCGGGTGTCTCCATGAGAATTTAAAAGGCACAAAGCAGACCGGGATGAAAAAGTCCACAGGCCCCCTCCGGGGACAGCAGGGAAATGCCCCTTCTTACTCACACTCTTCTGTATTGTTTGAGGGTTTTTTCATGAGAACGCGTTCAGGTATTACTCACAGAATTACAAATAAAAGCAATTTTGACGTAAGGAGCGCATCCTGGGTCTCGGAGTACTTTCACATCGAGATCTAGGGGGCTGGGCGTCTCTGCCCCCCGGGGACTGCCCCCGCTCGACTCCAGCTGGCAGTTTCCTCCTTTCCCCCACCCCGTCCCCGAGGCATGAAGGGCACCGGCCACGCTTCACGGCCGGGTGGGCACAGACGCTGTCCAGGCTCCCTGCTCACACTGGGGCACCCCTTTGCCCCCCGGAGCCCCTGTTTCCCCATCTGGAAAACGGACTTTATAATATCGTCTGTGTCAGAGCCATTGGGAGGGTGTTTTGGGGGGAATTTGAGGGACAAAGAGCATTGGAGACTCCTTTTTTCCCCTGACCCCAAATTAATTATTTTTTTAAGCAATGCATCAGTGAATGAAAACGTGAGAACACTTAAGAGACATTCGGTTAGGTAGGTTTTTTTTCAGCTACAAAGTCCCTTATTTTCTATTCAGTACCTATGAGGTGATGATATCAAATTATTTAAAGTAAAACCTATAGGGTCGCCTGGCTGGCTCAGCCACTGGAGCATGTGACTCTTGATCTTGGGGTTGTGAGTTCAAGCCCCACGTTGGGTGCAGAGATTTTTAAATAAGTAAATTAACTTAAAAGTAAATAAAAATCTTGGGGCTCCTGAGCGGCTCAGTCGGTTAAGTGCCCAGCTCGGCTCTTGATTTCGGCTCAGGTCATGATCTTATGGTTTGTGAGATTGAGCCCCATATTGGGCTCTGCCCTGACAGCACGGAGCCTGCTTGGGATTCTGTGTGTGTGTGTGTGTGTGTCTCTCTCTGCTCCTTCCCTGCTTGTGCTCTGTCTCTTTCTCTCTCAAAATAAATAAATAAACATGAAAACACTTTTTAAAAAATAAAAATCTTAAATGAGTAAGTAAAAACGACCAAAAGAACAAGAAAAATTTGCAAAAACCATATTGATTTGTGAAATTAACGCCTCTCTCAGTCACCTCACTCAAGAAGTGATGTAGAAGACTTGAATAAAGAAATTCATAATCTAGGGGCACCTGGGTGGCTCAGTCAGTTAAGCATCTGACTCTTGATTTCAGCTCAGGGCATGATCTCACTATTCATGAGTTCGAGCCCCACATCAGGCTCTGTGCTGATAGCATGGAGCCTGCTTGGGATTCTCTGCCCCCGCCCCCCCCCCACAAAATTAAAAAGAAAAAGAAATTCATAATCTTGACTTAAGAGATTGGTAAACTCCAAAATAAGGACTACGTTGAGGATTTAACCTAATATTTACCGTATTGGTCTGTTGGGGAAATTTCTCTTAACTGCAAAGTTGAGATTCAAGGCCTCCCACCCCTTCCCCATTCAGGAGCCGCAAGTGAAGAGGTTTGTCCAGGGTCAGATCGCACACGCCTCTCGCTGTCACCTGCTTTGTCCTGGGCACGTGCTCTGTTCGGGCACAGAGGAGGCAGCGAGTAAACGGTCACTCTTCTTGTCTGGCTTGGGCCCCTGAGGGCCAGCTCCCCTGCGTTCTGCTGGAGCCAGTGCAGCCACAGTGAAACAGAGGTCCACGCAGCCTGTGCAGAAGTGGCTCATGGAAGTGAACTCAGACCGGCCCCACTGGCCCACCCTCTCCCGGGGACGGGGTCCTCACACCAGGTTCCTGCGAGACCCCATCCTCTCCGCCTGAAGGCCTGAGGTTTAAATAAGGTGCCCCGTCCGATGTAAGGGCTCTGCGGTCCTGAGGGCAAAAACTAGTAACAGGCACGACTGGGATGGGGGTGGGGATTCCGCCCCACCCCACCCCCACCCCCACTCCTCTCCAGGCCCCTGACTCCCCCACCCCCTCACCACACACCCACACTCGCACCCACACCCACCATCCCAGACCCACTTCTCCTTTGCAGCTGCCCTGCCGCCTACACCTTCCTGCATTGGAGTTGCTGGCCCGTGGGCAGGGGACGGGGAGGCAGTGCGCTGGGGCCAGCCAACTCAGGGGTCCGCTGAGTCCTCAGGGTCCCCTGAGCCAGAAAGCTGGGGACCAGACTTGCTCCCTCACGCCACAGCATCACTCTTTGCTCCTAAACATCTTCTATAATTTTTATATTTAAAATTTGTTTAAAGTTTAATTTATTTTGAGAAGAGAGAGCGCGCAGGGGAGGGGAAGAGAGAGAGAGAGAGAGAGAGAGAATCCCAAGCAGGCTCCATGCGGCTGGATGTCCCAAACCATGAGATCATGATCTGAGCCGAAATCAAGAGTTGGATGCTCAACCTACTGAGCCACCCAGGCTCCCAGCTCCTAGGAAACTTCCAGGTGGTTCCCCTCCCTGGTCCATGGCATCCTGTCACCAATTCTGCAGCAGCCAGAGAGGGGGTCCTTTCTAAAGCAGAGCTCAGAGAATCCCTCCCTGCACTCAGGCTCCTTCTGGGGCTCCTCACTGCCCAGGAGCCTGAGGCCGAGGCCAGACCCACCTGCCTTCCCTCCTCCTCAGCATCCGCGGAGGCCGAGGCCATGGCCATGCCCATCCCCTCTCACCTCTCTTTGCCTTTGCCCTGGCCAGTCTCTCTGCCCGGAAGCTTTCCCTACCACCTTGCACAGCAAAAGATCTACTGCTGTCCCCAAGCCCTTGCCCCATCCCCTGGACAGTAACTCCTGCCTCTGTGCACCCCCCTCCCCGAGTCCTGAGTGCTTAGGGGTCTGGGATGGCTCACCATGTCTAACCCCTGTCCCCAGGGAGGGGCAGCAGATGTCAAGGAAGGCAGAGGGGGCCTGTCTATATGTCTGAGACTCAATCTGAGAGAGACGTGGATGACAGCCGGGGGGCGGGGGGGGGGAACCCAAACACTGGAGAGTAGAGACAGACAGAGGGACCTCAGTGAGACACAGTGGCCAGCAGGCCAGGACACACAGCAGCCCTGGGAACCAGGAGCTGGGACGGGCAGGCCACCCGCTGGGTCTTGGTCTGTCTGTTCATCTGTTGGTCTGAGTTTCCCTCCTGCCTAGGATCTGGAGACTGAGCTGTCTGTCCTTGAACCCTCGGCTACCCTCCCCCTCCCCTGACTGTGCTCTCTACTCCAGCCAGAGGGTCCCCACTGTCACGCAGATCTGACTCTGACACTCTCTGCTTAAAGCCCTGCACGGCTCCCCAGTGCCCAGCCAAACAAAGCCCCTTAACCCTCAGTTGAGAGCCCGGCCCAGTCCTCTAGCCCAGCACTCTCTGGGCCCCTCCTCTGTCATGCTCCCCTTGGCCTCCCTCTACCCGGCAAACACCTCCTCATCACCTCCCTCCCCCATCCATGTCTGCTGCTGCTGTGAAGCAGTCTTTCCCTGCCTTCGAAGAACTGCCCTGGAAGGGCAGGAAGTTTCCCCAGAAGATGAGGCAGGTGAGGTGAGGGGGTCACGGCGCTGGGGACGGTCTGGGGCTGTGGCTGGCCTTGGGGAGAAGGACGGGGGAGGCCACCCAGAGGTCTGTGTCCTGGCTACAGGGGACCATCCTTCGCTCCCCAAGAGAAGGCCCCCATCTGAGCCCCAGCGCCGGCCCAGCGCCCAGCAGAGGGCCCGCCCAGTGGGCATCTGGGGGTGATGGTTGAGTGGTTGAGTGGAGGAACCACAGGTAGAAAGAGAAGGTGTGGGGTGCGGGGCCTTGGGGCCCTGGCTGAGAGTGGTCCCACCCCAGCAGGCAGGAGGGCGGGGCGCAGTGGGTGGCGGCCCCTCCTGGTTTCCTCCCCTGGCTGCTGCGGCCAGACTCAGTCCCGGTGCGGCAGGCAGCATGGGCAGCAGGAGGAGAGGCGCCAGGAGCCTGCGGGGCAGGGAGGGGCCGGGCCCCACCAAGTGTGCGGTGGACACGTGCTTTGACCCTCTGGTCCGAAAGTGCGTGGACTGCAAGCTCCTCCGGACGCCAGAACTGGGACCGGGTAAGAGTCGACACACTTGGCCAGCTGGTCAGCAGCGCAGCCTTAGGGAGGGGGAGGAGGGTCCGCCGCCGGACCCCTGCCAGAGCCCCAGGCATGGCCCCCGCCTGCCCCAGGATGGGAGGGGGGCAGTGGGGGGTGGGGACTGGGTCGATGGGGGGCTGTTAGCAAGGGCCTGGATGGGGACGAGCGGTCACCACGTGGCCCTCACCGCCCCCTCTCTTTCCCCTCCCCTGTCCACCCCTCCCGGCCCTCCCTCCCCTCCCTGGCCCAGCCTCGCCTCCTCCCGACCCTGCCCCTCCCCGGCCGTCCCTCCCCTCTGCCCCCTGCTCTCCCTCCCCGTCCGCTCCGCCAGCAGCCGGGCTCGGCAGCCTGGTGCCCGGGACGGCGCTGCAGCCGCAGGAGTCGGTGGGCGCGGGGGCCGCCGCCGAGCCGGAGCCCGAGGCCGCGCTGCCGCTGCCCGCGCTGCTCTTCGGCGCCCCCGCGCTGCTGGGGCTGGCGCTGGCCCTGGTCCTGGCGGGCCTGCTGAGCTGGCGGTGGCGGCGGCGGCGGCTGCGCGCGGCGGCTGCCCCGGGGGCCCCGGACCCGCACCCGCACCCGCATGGTGAGTTCTGCGGGAGTGGGGGCAGTGGGAGGGAGACGGGCCCCGGGCAGTGTGGAAGAGGGGTGGCTTGGGGGGGCGGTGCGCGGGGCACTAGGGCGGCCTCTGACGACCTCAGGCTGAGTCTGAGCGAGGGACACAGCTCTAGCTTCCCAGGGCCCTCTGAGCAGGAGACACAGGGCTCCCACACTTCTCCCTTCCGCCTGCTCTCCCCATTTTGCCAGCGCCCTCTGCACTTCCTGTCCTGAGGGCCCATCACGTGCCACCCCTCCCCACCCCTGCAAGAGGGGCTTCATGACTTATCTCTCAGTCCAGGGTGTCCCTCCAGTGCAGCTTCCAGAACAGGGGTGGGGAAAGGCTGTGATGCAACCCTGATCTTGCATTTCCTGCCCCCCTCCCACCAGAGCCCCTGGACAATGTCATCATCCACCCCCCGAAATCCCTTGATGCCACAGCTCCTGTCTGGCCTCCACCCAGAGAAGACCCAGCCAACACCCCACCTGCCCACAGCGTCCCTGTGCCAGCCACAGAGCTGGGCTCCACTGAGCTGGTGACCACCAAGACTACTGGCCCTGAGCAACAGTAGCGACGGAGGGGGCAGGAGGCGGCCCCTGTCCTCTCTGCGAGACGTCAGCCAGGGGCTTGGAGGTTGGATGCGGCTCTTCACTGCAGTGCCCACCTGCCCCTTTTCTGGGAACCTGGCCGCTCCCAGCTAACCCTGCAGAACCATGGACCGCAGACCACAGGGCTCAGCCGGCATGGCGTCCGGCTCGTTAGCATGTGGCATAAAACCAGACCATCTCTGGCAGCCGTCGGAGGTGGTGGCTAAGCTCCCGTGCCTTTGAGTGGCTGGGGCACTCTGCGTAGGAGGTTTTTCTTTAAGTGCAGGGAAGCCACCATAAGCCAGAATGAATCTAGGAAAATGATGGAGTGGGAGGATGCTTAATTTACAGCTGGGTGTTGTATTTCTTTAATACTTGCTCTCGGAGCTGTCCTGCTTTAAAGCTGATGCAAATGGCAGTGATGAGTAACCAACTGAGTGGTTTGCTTTAGGGTTTAATATAAGGTGATTTTAACAAATAGCCTGGATTGTGCTAATTCTCGGATATCTGTACCCCAGGGACAACCCTGCGCCTGGCCCTGTCTTCTAAGACCTATGATGCCTTTTTCACCCTGGGAGCAGCTTCCAGAGCCCCCAGTTTGCATCGTGAGAGGAAGTGTCTGGCCCCTCTGGGGCTGGACTGCAAACTCACCTGTCCCTCAGAGACCACCTGGGGTCCCAGCTGCCTCTAGGGCACACTCAGCTGTGCAGAGGGAAAGGCCCAGGGCCTGCAAGAGGTTCCTTTGTTCAGAAGTCAGAGCAGGCCGTGGCCTTGAACCAGCTGGACCTGACGTCCCTTGAGCTCCCCTCTGTCTCTGGTCCACCCTCCTCAAGCTAGGCCCCGGGTGCTGGGGTCACTTGGCCATTCTATGCCAGGTCCTGGGATCACCCATCATCCCAGGGGAATTGCTCCTCTGACAGCAGTGCCCTTGCTCTGGGGCCTGGGGCTGAGACCGTCTCCTCTAGCTGTGGAGCACGTTACACTTGGTCAGGCGCTGCCTCTCCTACCGGCCCTCCTACACAGAGTTAGGAACTCCGGACTCGGATTCTGTCCTGGACAGTCCTTGGACCTTGTCACAGCCTAGCATCCTCACAAGGAGCATGGACTAGAAGTCAGGAGACGGGGCTTTGGGTACCATTTTGTCTCACTGGAGGGCCTTGGCCGTATTCTGTTCCACGCATCAGATGCTTTCCGCCCACCTCTCCCTGACATTCCCGGCAGACACCCCCCCTTCCTGCCCACCCCCTCCTCAGCCCAGAAGATGGTCCGGAGCCCCCGGGACCCTGACACCCACAGTGAAGTCTTCCTAGCCACTCCCTCCCTGAATGCATCCCAAGGGCCCCTACCCCGCGGGCTGCCAGGAGGCTGGGGTGAGGTCAGGTGGCTGGCCGGAGGCAGGAGGGTAGGAAGGAGGCCCCGACATCCCGTCCCCTTCAACTCAGGACTGGGGCGTCTGCGCTGTTCCTCCTGGCCGCTCTTACCTCCCACTCATCGTTTCCATCACAGTCGGGGACTGGGCCCTGGAGGTAAAACACGTGGGTAAAACCCCTCTGGGGTCCAGACATGCAAACCTCTGGCACCACTGTGTCCCAGCCAAACCCCAGCTTCCCCTCTGGTCTTGGTTTCCATTTCTTAAAAATGGGGGCTGGATGCAGGGTGCTCCTCTGGGCTTATGGCCCTCAGAGGGGAAGGACTGGAAAGAACCTTAGAGTCCTTACCACACCCCCCTCCATGTTATAGATGAGGAAACTGAGGCCCAGAAGAAACAGGCTTCCTTGGGTGAGAACCAGGAGCAGAGGCAGGGGGAGAGGTTGGCAAAGAGGGGACCAGTCTCCCCCAGGCCTCAGTAAGGGACCCCACCACCCAGGGGCCTCCAGTCTCTGGCTGTCTGTCCTAGGCAGTGCTTTCTAAGGAGCCTTCATGATGTTACTGCATTTGATCTTAATGACAGCACTTGGGGGAGGAGCATGGTATTTGTTTGCCTTAAAAAAGTTTTGTTGTTTTTTTTTATTAGAAAAAAAAATCGAGGGACGCCTGGGTGGCTCAGTCGGTTAAGTGTCTGACTCTTGGTTTCTGCTCAGGTCACGATCTCATAGTTCATGGGTTCGAGCCCCACATCGGGCTCCATGCTGACAGCGTGGAGCCTGCTTGGGATTCTCTCTCTCCTCCCCTCCTCTCTGGCCCTCCCCCTGCTCGCTTTCTCTGTCTCTCTCTCTAAGTAAATAAATAAATAAATAAGCCTTAAAAAAATCAAGACATATGATTTGTTGATATTTTGGAAAGTTCAGGAGAGTAATCCAAGGTGGAGTCTATGGAGAAGTGACCCATAACCCAGTAACATCAGGCCCCTGAGGTGGCTTCTCTATATAATTATCAGCATTCCACACACAGAAATTCATATTTTGGCTGTCATATTTGGTGAGTTTTCTCTTTAAATACTTCGCAAACAAGGCTTTCAGTATTTGTAAAGTTTTCTGCTTAAGCCTTTGGTTGATTTTGGTTTTTACTCTTGTAGCTGAGGCGGGAGTACCTCCTTGACATAAGTTTTTGCCCAAGTTTTTTTTTTTTATGGCCCCTATTGGTTGAATCGATTTCCTGAGAATCTGATTTCCTGAAAATCTAAATTCTGTTCATGTCTGTGAACAGGGATTAGGTGTCCCATTTTGCAGATAGGAAAAAAGAGGCCCAGGAGATGAAGGGATCTGGCCCAGCCACACTAAGAGCTGGGCTAGATCCACACTCCTGCCCATGCCCAGCTCGCCTGCCCAGACGGTTGGTGGCCCAGGCGCCCTGCTTGCGAGTGCGGACTCCAGAGATCGATTCCAGGCTTTCCGTCTTGTTTTCATCACTACTCAGATTTCTCTTCCCCAGCTGGTCTCTTCTTCCTGGAAGAGGGGCCCAAGACAGACTTTGGAAAAACCGCTTGTTGGAGTGGGAACCGAGGGAAGCAGCTTCCCCTCCCCCAAGCCTGTGTTTCTGGCCAGTTTTTCCTGAAGGAGGGTCTGGTTTCCCCGAGGTCCCCAGGGCCCAGGGGCCCGGGCAGGTGGAGGCGGGGCTGGCTCAAGTCTCAGTTCCTCCTGGGGCTTCCTGCAGGCACTTTTCACTTCCTGCCCAGCAGCCCTGGGCTCTGGGCTCCTGATGGGGGTGGGGAGGCCCAGCTGGGGAGGCCAAGGGCTTGACCCCTTACCTCCCGCCTCTCAGCAAGGATGGCCCCACACAGCCCTTGCCTTTAGAAGCTGGTGGCATCACTCTGAGCCCGTCTCATCTTCAAAATGGAGCCCAAGGGCCAACCAGCTGTCCGAGATTAAAGAGGTCATGTGGCAAGTAGGGTCTTCACCCTGGAGTGCCTCCATCTCCACCTTTCCCTGGGGTGCAGACACTTCCTGCCCAGAGCCCCCAACCCTCAGAAATTCTCCTGGAAAGCGAGTTTCCCAGAGCTGGTCTGAGGCTCTAGGCTCAGCAGTTACCACTCCATCACTCGTCCATTTACTGCCCCACGGATCACGCCAGATCCGAACACACCCGCTCTGTGCCAGGGCTGTTCTGGGCAATACGTGGAGTGCGGCTTCAGGCCCTGCCATCAGGCCCTAGTCCAGTGGGAGAGATGGAGCGAGACACAGTGACAGCACAGGGAGGGCCCCAAGCAGGGAGGTCACGAATCCAGGATCTAGAGCATTCTTTGGACCATAGGAGGTATGCCCTGAGTCTTGCCCAGTTTTCCTGCTGGAATGGAGCAGAGAACGGGCGCTCCTGGCCCAGGGGAGTGCAGGCAAAGGTACAGAGGAGAGGGCACAGAAGGGGTGGAGAAGCAAACCACAAGGGGAGGGGCTGCAGAGTTGGGCACCATGGCCTCTGAGTGCCTGGTGAGGCTGTGCCAGAATCTTCTTGATACATAAGGGCACCCATCCTCAGGGAACCCAGGTGCTTCTCCAGCCTCACCATTTAGTGTCTTACCTTTCCCTGTCCCGTCCCCTCTGAGAGCCTGCAAGACCCCCCTGGCGCTCCTCTGGGCACAGGGTGGGGACTCACCCCCATGTGCTCTTTTCTGGGTGGCTCAGGCCACATTCTTCCTCACCCAGGGCTGAAATCTGACCTCCCTCCAATCTGTGCCTGCTCCGCAGCTGCCTGGTCCCGGCCTGGCGCTAAGGGTGGGGGTGGGGTAGGACCGACTACCCAAGGTCACGCGAAGAGAGGGTCAGGGAGGAGCCAGGAAGACACAGATGCCCACGTCCCCCGCCCATGCTCTTTCCCGGGACTCTGTAGGGCGGGGGAGCTGCCCTGGAGACGCTACAGGGGTCCCGGGGCCCAGAGGGCCTCTGAACGTCTCCTCCGTCCCTTGAGCTGCAGAGAGTCTGGGATCCAGGAAGATGCCGACCCCTCCGGGGCAGGTGAAAGTCTCTCTCCGCAAGCCCTGCGGTCAGTCCAGCAGGTGGCCCCTCGACTGCCGCCGCCCGGCGCGCGCGGGGGCAGAGCTGCGGGGACGCGCTGGGTGGGACCCGGACGAGAGGCGGGGCTGAGGGCGGGGCCAGGAAGGGAGGCCGGGCTGGGGGACCCCAAGTCTCAGCGGAGCAGGACAGGGGCGGGGCCAGGGCAAGTAGAAGGCGTGGGCTCAAGGCCGGGGAGAAAGGGCGGCGCCTGGTGAGCCGCTGCACGGGGAGCAGCGCCCTCTCCAAACCCCGCACCTCCACGCTCCCGCGGGGCTCCCGCGGGGCTCCCGTCCTCGCGTGCGTTCCGTGCCAGGAGAGACCCTGGATGCAGGACATGCCCCCGACTCTGGGGCGAAGTGTCTATGTCGAGGGGGGCAAAGCTCTCCCCCCCAACCCCGGGCTAGGAGCCGACCTCAAAATTGTGTCCAGGACCCGGCAGGCAGGTGGGACAGGGCCAGCCTGTTCCAGGTGGGTGGACGCACTGTGTGGCCTCCGCTGAGCCCTGTCCTTAGTGCCCAGCTCCGGATTTGCCTGTTCACTGGGGCCTTTCGAGGGTCCTGAAGGGGCGACTAATGCGGGTAGTTCAGGTAATTCCAGCTGTGATGTCCGGAGCACGACTCCCTGCGGCAGGGGGAGGGGAGGGTCAGGGAGAAGGTGCGCGGGGTCCAGAGGCTACACCCCAGCTCCCGGCACCGCTTCCCTCCCCCATGCCGCTCCCTCGCGACCTCAGCCAGGGCGCCCCCTCCCTCCCACAGGCAGCTGGAGCCTGAGTCACGAGCTGCCTCTTGAGAGACAAAGGAGCCACGGGCCCTCCCCTCCAGACCCCCTCCCGGTACTGGCATAGGCATCTGTGCCAGCAGGGAGTCCATAGTTCTCTAGAATCTCTGCTTTTTGGGTTACCCTCCTTCATGGAAGAAATGGAAACAAAATGGGCTTGGGAATGTGGCCTTTGAGGCTTGTGGATGGCACCCATAGCGGCCATCACCACCTCAGCACGGTGGCGGCGGCGGCGGGGGAAGCTCCCGCCGGACTGTATGTTCTCCTGTGTTTCTCCATCTGGGGCCGGTTGGCTTCTCCCTGCAGCCCTGCTGAAGAGGTGCTAGCAGCCCATCCTGCAGATGAGACAACTGAGGCCTAGAAAGCCTGAATGGCCCTATTAGAGCAGGAATTCCAACCCACATTAGTCTGGCTCCAAAATGAAGGATAAATAGGAGCTGTGTGAGGGGCTGCAAAGGCATTGCAGGAACGGAGAAGAGCCTGTGGAAGGCTTGGGGTCTCCCGTAGGGGTCCGGGCACAGCAGCACGGAGTGTGTTATCAGGGTGCAGGAACACTTCCCTGGGCTCCGGGCTGGGGTCCTACGAGCTGCTCTTCCTTTTTGTACTAACCTGGCCAGAAGGTAGGTTTGGGACTCACAGCGCAGGTGTCAAGCGAGACCCTGCCCTTCTGGGCTGCGTGCCAGTCACGGCAAATCATTTCCCTGCTCTGGGTCTTGGGTCTATGTCTAGGAAATCTCAAATTCCCTGGCCCTCGGCTGGGCAGACTGGTCACGGACCCACAATCTAAAATGGAGACAGCGATGGGGCGCCCGGGTGGCTTAGTCGGTTGAGCGTCCGATGTTCGCTTAGGTCATGATCTCGCGGTTCGTGGGTTCGAGCCCCGCGTCGGGCTCTGTGCTGACTGCCAGCTCAGAGCCTGGAGCCTGTTTCAGAGTCTGTCACTCCCTCTCTCTCTGACCCTCCCCTGCTCACACTGTCTCTCTCTCTCAGAAATAAATAAAAAAGAAAAAAGAATTAAAAAAAAAATAAAATAAAATAAAATGGAGACGGCGAGGCCCATCCTGGGCTTTCCCTGATGTCCATGACCTCTCAGGACGTTGAGCCTTGCACGGCCAGAGCTGGGCACCAGGCAGGGCTCAACAGTGCAGGAAGAACACGTGTGCACAGGCGCCTCGGCCCTGACACACATGTGTGTGCACATGCCCATGGTGGAGGGAAGGCCCTCAGAATCACGCTAGCACCAGACATGCACTCTGGCTCACGTTCACGAGCACATTTAGACACCCTCACACTCACGCTGCCAGAACTCAGAGCTGGGGGCGGGGCGGGTGCCCTTCAGGCACGGAAGACACACGGCTCCTCTGCCCGCCCCACGGGGCTCGCTGCAGATGCCAGGGGTTATTTTAAGCCTGGATCAATGGGCGATTTTTGGTGACACAGGCTTGGGGGGGGGGCAGGCAGAGGAAACAAGAGGCAGGTGCTCTGGCGCCCTGCTGTGGAGAGAGACCCCCGGAGTCCAGAGAGGACCGCCTGGGCAAAGGGGCCACTCCTCTGCCGAGCTGCTCCATTTCTAGATCCCCTCACCCGGCAAATGTCTGGGCACCTGAGGGGTAGTGCCATGTGAATGAATCGCCAGACCCCAAGACTCAGCCAGTCAGCCGCGGTCTGTGTCTGCATTTGTCTTCTTCCCCTGTTCCCCCTCTGCCACCCAACCCCAGGCTGTGCGTTCATATGAAGAGGGCATTAAGTGCCTGACATGGGTCTAGTAGATGTAGGCACCTATGGTTGCTGGGTGACCCTGAACCAGACTGAGATAGAGAAGAAGCCATGGGTGTGGGGAGGAACTGGGGGTTGGACCTCAGTTCCTGGGGGTGGGGGAATGGAATACACCAGCCAGCCAGCTCCTTCACTGGACAAATGAAGATTTTATATATATATATATATATACATATATACATATATACATAATATATATATGAGGGACCCAGGCAGGGGACATAATTCAGGGAAGAGCATTAGGAGCTCTGGGCCAAGTGGAATCACCCTACCTGGGAAGAGGCCACAGTGCCGGGGGGGGGGGGGGGGGGGGGGGGGGGGCAGTGACAAGCCTTTGTAACCTAGTGCCCAGCAAGAGGGTGGGAAAGGGGGAGTAAACAGTCATCCTCAAAGGCCCAGTAACCCAGAGGGCAGCTTAGCAGTGTGCGGTGGGGGCGCTGACACAAATCTGACAGTCTGTGCCTTTCTAGGACTCCCACCCCCAGAGGAAGCAGGAAAAGTCTGCACCAGAAAATACAGCGACTAAGTTCTAAGCTGAATAATAAACGGAAAGTTTGACAGCAAAAAGTAAACTAAAAACCAGTCACTGAAAAACAGTATGTAAAAATGGGGCATATTTTAGCATGAGCCGCCCCTGGTGATGCGATTAAGGCAATTTCATTTCATTCCTTTGCTTGTCTACTTTCTGTATCTCTAAAATTGTAATAAAGTCTTCTAACGGGGTGGGGGGGGTAGGGTCTTCCGAACTGGATCAGAAGTGTGTTGTGGGCAAGGGGGGAGGGAGCAGGCTATCTCTGGACAGGGCGCAAGGAATGCCTTTCACCGGGAGGGCATCTCCGCTACTAATACCTGAAATTAGCCTGTCAGCCCCTCATCTCTGCTACACAAGGACCTGATCCTCCTTTAAATGTAAATCCTTCTCCCTCTTCCTCCCTCCCCTTCCTCCACTTTTATAAGCTGATCCCAGTCGCTGAGTGAAGACACGATGCAAAGGGGAGCAAGAGACGCCCTAGGAGCCCGAATTCTTCATTTTATAAAAACTGGAGACTGAAGCCACTTCATCCATTCGCTCAGCAGATCGGCCTGTGTGTGCACGCTGGGGGGAGGTGGACGCCCAGCCCTCGGTCTCCTGACGCTCTCGTCTGGACAGTAGGAGGCACCATATTGATCCTTGCCTCCTGGAACAGGCGGATTATGAATCTACGCCCCCCCTTCCGCCCCAGGAAAAGTTTTTGATGTTAAGATGAGAAACTGAGGCAGAGAGAAGCCCCGGCCCGGGCACACTTTCCTGTTAAACCCAATTTGGAAAACACCAAGGCACGGCTCCGTGACAGATCCAAGTTGCGTACCGCCTTCCACCCCCTTCTCCCCTCGCGGGCCAGAGGACCAGAGCTTCCTTCGGGGGGCGGCGCGGAGGGGCCGCCGGTGACCCCTGACCCGGCCCCGCCCTCCTCTTCGGGGTCCAAGTCCTGCACAATCTCCTCCCCTTCACACTTGGGTAGCGAAGAGATCTCGGGAGAACGCGGCCCAGGCCACGTCCATCGCCATAGAAGGGGGGACACCCCAGGACTCCAACCCGAGGCCCAGGAGGTTCTGGGACCCGGGCGCGCGCCCCGGGGTTAACGCGGGGCCCCAGGCGGCACGTAGGAAACGAATACTTGTCCTTCTGCAGTGGCTCTGCTTGGGGCTTCTTTCCCATTTGAGAGGCGGGAACATCGAGGCGCAGAGAGGGCCGGGGCATGCCACATGTTACACTTGTGTCGCGGTCAGAACTGACAGAATGGGAAGGAGGAAGAGGGGCGGGGGCGGCAACGACCCTCCCGGGGCCCCTCCGTCCCCTAAGTCCCCGCACCTGTGAAACAGAGGCGCGCTCACGCGGGCCTGCGTCCGAAGTGACAGACCCGAGAGTCATAAACTGAAGGGTCTGGAGCTCCTAGCTCCGGGGGGATGTTTCGGGGAGGCCTTCGGGGAGGGTCCCCGGCGGGGCGCCCGGGCTGTGCGGGCCCTGCCGCGCCCCCTCCCTCCCCTGGCGGCGGCCGCGCTCCTCCCCCGGCTCTGCCTCCCGCCCGCCCGCCCTCCTTCCCGCGCTCCCTCCCTCCCCCGCCCGCCCGAGCCCGCGCGGAGCCCGAGCCGCAGCCAGAGCGCGGGCAGCGCGGAGCGGGCGGCGGGAAGGCAGCGGAGTCGGGCGGCCCCACCGCCCCCGCCAGGCCCCGGGCCACGCGCACCCGCCAGGCCGGGGAGCGGCCGGGGACGGCGCGCAGGCGAGGGAGGACTCGCCGCCAGGCCCGGGGTAGGGAGGGGGCGCGCCTCGGGGGCGAGGGCTGCCCGCTCGGGTCCGAAGTGAGTGCCGGCGGAGGACGCGCCCACCGGAGGTGCGGCCCAGCGGGCTCCGGGGCCCGAGGAGGAAGGTGACGGCCGGGGAGGCGCACGCCGGGACCGGCGCCCGGGCGGCGGGGCCAGCGCGGTGCCTGAGCGCGCGGAGGAGCTGGCCCGGAGGCCCGGCGGGAGGGAGCCGCGGCGCGCCGCCATGCGCCGGGCGCTGTAGCCGAAGGCGCGGGCCCGATGGAGCGGGCCGGGGCGCGGTGGCTGCGCGGCGGCCGCCCGCCGGGGCTCCGGCTCGCGCTCGGGCTGGCGCTGCTGCTGGCGCGGCCGCCGTCGGGCCGCACGGGCGCCCCCGAGGCGCAGGAGCCCGCGGCGCCCGGCACGGCGGCCCCGGCGGGGGGCGACCGCTGCCGCGGCTACTACGACGTGATGGGCCAGTGGGACCCGCCCTTCAACTGCAGCTCGGGCGCCTATAGCTTCTGCTGCGGCACGTGCGGCTACCGCTTCTGCTGCCACGACGGGCCGCGGCGCCTCGACCAGAGCCGCTGCTCCAACTACGACACGCCGGCTTGGGTGCAGACGGGCCGGCCACCCGCGCGCGCCCGCGACGCCGCCGCGCCCCGGGACCCGGGCCGCGAGCGCAGCCACACGGCCGTCTACGCGGTGTGCGGCGTCGCTGCGCTGCTCGTGCTGGCCGGCATCGGGGCGCGCCTGGGCCTGGAGAGGGCGCACAGCCCGCGCGCGCGGCGCACCGTCACCAGGTGAGCGCGCGCCAGCCGGGGCCCGGGGTCCGGCTCCGCGGTCCCCGCCGGTCCCTACCGGACGGTGCTTCCCGAAGGGTGGGCGCCCCCTCGGCAGCCTTCATCCTTCCTGCCCGTCCGTAAATTCTGGTCCTCTCAGCAGCGCCCTCCTCCTGGGCTTTCCTTCCTGGCACAGTCTCCAGGTCTATTCGCCCCCCCACCCCCCCCGCCCGACTTCGTGGAGTGACACAGGTGATACCTTCTCCCCTTGACCTTCCGGAGGGAGCTGGGTGCTGAGGCGTGAGCTGGAGTGGGCCCGAGGACTGGTCGCCCGGACAGAGGGCACAATGACCACACCCAAGAAAGGGAGTCTGGGTACCGGGTGGGGGCGTGGGCTGATGAGCTTAGGGCGTCTTGGGCCCCCAGAGTAGGGCATTTTCTGTCGCTCTCTTAGGTCTCCCTCCTCCTGCTTCTCTCCCCACTTTTCCGCCTCTCCTTCCACTTCCGTCCCCCCACCCCCTTTCCCACCCCCATAGCTGTGACTCAGGCCTGACCTTCTTTCCCTGGGGAGAAGGTCTCCCCAACCCGCCCTACTCAGTACACGCCCCCTCCCCCCACCCCAGGCAAGGGTCAGGGTCTCTCCCTGTGTAGAAAGAGCCAAAACGTGGCAGACACAGTTTAGCTGTTGCTGAGGCCAGGACAGGTGCTGCTTGAGTCTGAGCTTTGCGAGGAGTGGGCTCTACAGGACCCAGGTTCCCTTTGTCAGCTAGAATGGGGACTCCGGGATTCGGTGTCCTCACCCTGGAACCCTCACCCTCACCCACACCCCCCCCCACACACACACACTCACATCCCCCCGGCCACCCCCATGTCTTGGGGCCTCTGCTCTCCTCACCTACCCATATCTGGGCTCCCTTGGGTGTGCGACAGGCTGGTATTCAGAGGTGACAATAGAGAGAAGCCCCCAGGCCTGAGTGCACCAGGTATGGATGCTTCTGCCTTGGAGACTTGAGGGGCAGGGGATGAGGGCTTCCCAGGCACTCCGCAGCACCCCTGTCTCCCAGACCACGTAGCCCACCCCCTCCTAGACAGCTGCAGCGCAGAGCTAGGGGGTGCTGGGCTCAGCTACCGCGCTGCCTCGGGCGATGTGGGGGGCTCTCCTCCTGCGTTCTGGATGCCCGGAGCTTGGAGTCCCGTATGCAGGACCAGGAGAAAACAGGGCATGCCCTTGACTAGGCCGGGGAGCAGGAGCTGAGGGCCTTGACGGCGTAGAGGGGGCGGCTGGGGCGGTCTAGCTGATGCACTCACCTAGAAGCCACTTCATCCACAGGGGACGGTGAAGCAGGTCTGGTGATGCCTCAGGAAGAGCTGGCCCACCCCCCATGTGCTGTGTGGCCTAGGCCAGTCCCTTCCTCTGTCTGGGCTTCAGCTCCCATGTGCCCCCTTTGTTCTCCGGGGAGACCTGGAGCGCAACCCGAGCTCATGTGTGGGTGTGTGCGGAGCCCCTGCCCCCTCCCCAAGTCTCACCCTTCCTTCTGCCGTTTTGAGGTCGGCGGTCAGTGCCCCTCCAGCTCAGAGGGCTTGGAAGGGAGCTGGAGTCTGTCCCTAGAGAAGGTTTGTGCAGAGGCCCAGAGGCATGGAAAGTACGCAGGTGTCTGGGAGGGCTGGCTGGGGGAGCCTGTCATAGAGATGAGGCCACAGGGCTGGGCAGCTGAGGCGTGAGCAGGGCCTGAAGGTCAGGTTAGCAGGCACTAGAAGCCTTTGGGCCGAACAGCACCTACCCTAGGCTTCCCGCCTCTAGTGTGCTTCTTCGTGAATCAGCCATGAGTCCTCAGCACCTCCACCCCCCACCCGCGAAGGTGAGAAGGTCAGAGTGAGCCAGAAGAAAATCATGGATTCTGGGCACCACAAAGCAGCTGGGCTGAAGGCTGGGTTTCGCTGTCTGCAGGGAAGGCTCAGTCAGACACTGTCACAGCTGGGTAGGGCCGGGCGTCCTGGTACCAGGGAGGTGGCTGCCCAAGGTCACATAGTCTTCGGTGCTGGGCTTCCACCTTGGGCTCTCCTGGCTCCTCCCTCCCCTTACGTCTGGTCTGTTCTCCCCTCCGTGCCTGTGTGGCAGCTTTGCCCCGGGACTCAGCAGAAGCCCCTGCTGCAGGAAGGGAGTTACGTTAGGCAGATAAGGAAGGCTTCCTGGAAGAGGAGGGATTCTGGTGGGGTTTGAAGAATGAGTAGGGGTTTTGTGGGAGGAGATGGAGGTAAAGATTGTTGGCATGGGGAGCAGCAGAGTAAGCAAAGTCCGGGAGCCTGATGCACTTGCAGAGCTTTCTTTGGGAGACGAGGAATGGCCTCTGGGAGCTGGGGAGTCTTTGGAAAACAAGGTAGCCCTGGTGACACGTGACCCCTGTAGAGTTTCCTGACCTGCTCTGGAAGCGGCCATGTGTTGGGCCACAGGTCACGACCGATAGTAGAAACTGGATGTGTGAGAACAATCACAGGGCAGAAGGGGGGCCCGGAGAGGTTGAGCGGGGGACAGTGGCCGAATGACTGGCCTTGGGTAGGCCCGGGGCCTGGCCAGTGGGGGGGGCAGGAGGTTGAGAGGGCTGCCTCTCATCACTCTTTCCCCACAGGACACTGACAGAACTTCTGAAGCAGCCGGATCCCCAGGAGCCGCTGCCTCCACCTCTGGGCCCACCGCTGGGCAGCTGTGTCCAGGTGCAGGTGGGGGACGGCCTCCCCCGGGGCTCCCCCAACAACACAGGTGTGCAAGCTGCTGGGCCGGCACATTCGGTCTACAGCACTGGGCGCCCCTTGCCTGAAGTGGGCCTGGGAGCAGAGGAAGGGGTGTGCGAGGAGGGAGAGGCTCTTGGCTGAACGAGCTGCCTGCCTCTGCAGGTGTGTGAGTGGGGGCTGGGCAAGCCGGTCAGCTCACCTGGGTGGAGAGAGACCCTCTGAGGTGTCCCGCAGCTTCTGGTCAAGGGCACTCTGTGAGGAAGGCTCGAATCAGGGATCTGGAATCAGGCTGTGGGTCTAGGCCTTGGCTCAGTGCCCCGGGGGTGAGCCTGGCACCAGCCTGTGGATGCCCGTGGGCCTTTCCCTAAAGTTGGAGCCTCCCTCTTGGGCTCTTGCTGGTAAGTTGGTCTTCACAGCAACACCCCTCACCTCCCTATATGGTTCTAATTCTCAGACGTTAATGCCATCTCCTGAGAAGCAGGTCCTGGGACCCAGTGCCTGGCCCAAGTTGAACATGCCGAGGAGTCACCCGTTAGGCTAGCAGCCACTCAGGGCTGCTCCTCATCTCGTTATTCTGAGCCAGGCCTGGCTCCAGGCATCGGCGATTCTGCCTGGAAGTTAGGTTTGGCTCTCAGTCCCCCCAAGTAACCATCCCCCAAGTTCTCATCAGGGAGGGGGCGGCGAAGAGGTGGTAGTGCAGGTGGAGAATGTCCTCCAGGCAGCAGGCCGGGTCTCCTCTCCCCCACCCCGCTCCAGACAAGAAACGCCCCAACAACGCACCCCTGGGGTCAGCGACACCAGGCCCCCTGCGTGGTCCCAGGCTGCAGGGCGGTGGCAGCATGACGCTGCAGCCGGACTACGCCAAGTACGCCACCCTCAAGGCAGCCACCCTCAAAGCAGCCGCGCTCAAGGCCGCAGGTGAGTGGCGGGGTCTGTGCGGGGAGAGCCCGGCGCCGCACCCCCTAGATGAGAAGGCTCGGGGTCCCGTTTAGAGTCCCGCAGTTCCCAGCCTTCCGGGTCAGCGCTCCAGCCAACTATTGTATCGCGCCTACGCCGCCAATCGGCTCCCGTGCCTCGGCAGTGTCGCGCCCCTCGCCGGGCCACCAGGCCGTCACCCCACCGGGGCAGCCGGAGCCCGGGGGCGTGGACACCCGCGTCTCCCGAGCCCGGTCCGGGGCCTGTCCTGCCCGCGAGGCCTGACCCGCCCCGCCCCACCCGAGAGAGGCCTAGGCCCCGCCCTTGCGGCGTGGCCTCTCCCTGCCCCGCCCCGGGGTCGCTGGGGCCCCGCCCCCTGACCTCGCCCCCTGGCTCGACCCCACTGTCCCCGCAGAAGCCACGCCGCAGGACTTCTACCAGCGTTTTCCCGCTCCCGAACCCGCTCCGCTGACCCTCCCGGCGCGGCCCCAGCGGCCCCGCGAGGACTTGCCGGCGCTGCTCAACGCCTGCCCCTGGGCCCCGCCGGGCTACGCGGCCCCCGCCGGCCTTGCTCCATCGGGCCACTACAAGGCCTGGATCGCCGGCCGCCAGGCCCGGCCCGCCCCCCGCGGCCACCTGGCGGCTCAGGCTTCCCCCGCACCCCGGCGGCCTGGCCACGCGCCCCGGCGCCAGTTCAGCGTGGAGAAGCTGCCCGAGACCTTCGGCCCGCAGCCCCCTGGCCTTTACGGCAGCGCGGGCCGCGGGCCCCGGCACCTGAGCACCAACAGCAAAGCCGAGGTCACCGTGTGAAGACTGGGCCGCTGGTTCTCCCGAATCAACGCAGCCTCCGGGAGGGGCGCCTCGTCCGCCTGGGGGACGCCATGGGCCGGTTCCCAGCGCCCACGCCGCGGGAAGAGAGGCGCCGGCCGTGGAAGGCCAGCCCCGCCCTTATGCCTTCCCCAAGCTGGACTCGGGCTTTGGAGCCTGCAGGGCTAAGAAGGGGCCCACTGGGGAAGGCCAGTGGTTCTGTCCTCGGGGCCTTGGGGCCAGGGTTCCTCATGTAAATATAAAGCTTTTTCTGTGGCTCCCGTCCCTGAGAATAAAGGAGCCCCATCTTGGCTGAGAGGCACCGATGGTGGAAGCATTGGTCATTGACTGGACAGACGGCAGTGCGGGCAGAGGGCACAGCATGTGTGAGAGCAAAGGACTGCTCCTGAGAGCTGGCAGGCAAGTGTCCCAGGGGCCAGGGAGAGGGGACTGGAGACGGTAGTCAGGGTGAATGCCAAGCTTAATGTCCACACCAGTGGGAGCCAGAGGAGACGGGGCACCTGGGCCCCAGCCACCTGGAGGCTCCAGAGCACAGGGGGAGAGGGCCGCGGGGAGCCTGGGGCCCCCTTACTGGAGGTGAGCCCCTTCCAGCCAGTCATTCTACATCTTGAGTTGGTTGGACCTGGCTGATTCTCACTGACAGAGTCTGGCTCTGAGCCGGCACCTGGCTTGCAGGCCACTTGGCCAGCTTGGTCCAGGGCCACCCCCCCTAATGGGTGTGGGCAGTGGGCCAAGTGGACAGCTGGTGCTCAGGATGGGGGAGCCTCCTCCCAGTAGCTGCTGTGGGGGGAAAGGGGATGGGGATGCTGGACGCGGAGCCTTGGCAGTGCCCCCACCAGGGTGCTCACACATGCTTGGCACTGCCACCCCCCCCCTCCTGCCAGGTGGGCTCCGGGCATAACTCGCTGAGGCTCTGGGCACTGCCAGCAGCCTGGGTGCATCGAGTTCCTTGGTGCCCCGGGTGGTTGGGAGGTTGTCTGGGTTATGCCCCTCACTGTGTAACCTCAACGAAGCCACCCAGTTGGGCCTCAGTTTCCCTCCTGTGTGTCCTGGGCACGGTATACTGTTCTAATAACAATGGCCACCATCTGTTGCTGTTTCTTTTATTTAATCCTCACAAAAGCCCCATGGGTGTGTGCTTTACAGACAGGGAAATTGAGGTTTGGGGACCTAAGTAACTTGCCAAGGTCATGCCACTGATTAGTTTAGGACTCCTGTCCTCTGCCACTGTGGACCTGATGAACGGCAGAGGAAAGGTCTGAAGGCGTGCACTGGCAGGGAGGGGCCCTGCTCCGGAGGTCCGTGCTCTCAGACCTTCCCTCCTGCTGGACAGGGCCGCCCTGAGGCCCCCAACCCCCCCAGCTCTTCGCCTGTAGCAGGGCCCACCCTCACTAGCTCTTCTGACTTTTGAGGAAACCAAGGCCCAGAAGCCCCCGGACAGAACAGAGCCAGGAGTCTACTTCCTGCAGCGAGGGCCCCTGTGGCTTTAGGGGAGAGCGCCCTCACACCCTCAAATGGGGGTGCGGTGCCCGGAGGCCTATCCAGGCAGCTGTATAGAGGCTCTGGGGGGGGGGGGAGGTAGGGGTGGGTGGGTGCTGAGTCATGGAGCCTGCCAAGACTTAAAAGGATCAGGTTCCTGGGCACATCGGCCACCCACAGCCACCCACCCTGGTGACACAGGCCCTGACGGGGCTTTGCTGGGAGGTGGGTGCAATGCCTTGCTCATTCTCAGTCCCAAGGACCCTAGATCTCCATCCCAGGGGCCAGCGTGGCCGGCTGTGACCGCCCTTCAGCGAAGGCTTATTCCCCGCCAGGCCAGGCCACAGAGCTTGCTCTCCATGCTCCAGGCTCATCCCCAGGTCACTCTGGACTCTTCCGCTTCCCGCCCACTGCTGCCCGTGGTCTTGCCCCTCACCAGCCTCACGACGCACTTAACTGTACATGGTACTTTGTGCGTGTCATGTCGCTGAACCTGGCCAACACGTCTGTGGGCATTCAGTTAAAGGCAGGGACTGTCATCCCTGTGGTGCACACGTGAAGTGGAGGCGGAGGTGATGTCCTGCCCCAGGTGACCCAGCTGGGAAGTACAGGAGCGGGACTCGGATGTGATCTGTGGGCACTGAGCCCCCCGGGAGGATGGGGAAACACTCAGTAGGGGGCAGACTTCTCTCCGAGGGGTGAACACACATGGGCTTGGCACCCCAAATCTGAAACAGCCGCTGCTGTGATCGGCCAGTGGGGTGCTGGATACAGTGACCTCTGACCCACGCAGCACCTCGGGCTGCCCTTTTATCCCAGACTCCATGCCAGCGGCTGGCAGTGGAAGGAAGCAGGTGTGTGGGTGAGGAAGATCCTTCCAAACGAAACCTTCCAGGAGCCTCTTAGCAGAGAAGGGGCCGTTCTCAGTCCCTGACCCACCAGAGGCCAAGCTTTGCAGCCCCCTGGCTACACCGCCACAGTGGTCACATTACAGACCCTCACACACCTCATGCTGGGTGGTACCAATCTGTGTTTATTGAATAACCTACATCCAGGACACAGTGAATGATTCCATATCAAGGAAGCCATCGGTGTATCCCCTTCTCCGTGAAAAACCACCCCCTCCCACCCCAGAACAGTTAACGCGAAAAGGCACGGTATATACACGTGACACAGGGGCTGGCTCACCCAGTGTGGGCAGGGCCAGGACTTACAGTGTGGGGGGAGGGGCAGCAGAGAAAGAAAGCGGGTAACGTCCGAGCGGAGCCATTCCAGCCTGTACTCGCATGGGGGCGGGGGGCTGCCCATTCTCTACCCCAGCTAGCCTGAGGCCTGAGAACACAGGCAGGAAGGGAGGGAAGGCGGCCCCCCTCGGCCTCCCAGCTGGTGCTGGGGTCCCAGGGAGTCCTCAGGTCCTGGTAGAAACGGCCACAGGGAGGGGGGCACTGAGCCAGGGGACCCAGAAGAGTGGGACCACTTTTCCTTCAAGGACCCTCATCCAGGCAGGGGCCCTTATTCCTAGCGTTTACCCCGAAAAGAGGATTGTCACTGGGGAGAGACTGGGTCCCTGCCACCCTGGCTTATTTTCAGGTCAAGAATTCGGGATAAAAATAGATTATGGAGGTAGGAGTTGGGGTGGGAGGGAATTGAGAACCCACACGGAAGGCCCCTGGTCCCCAGTCCCAATGGGTGGCTCCATCGCTCCAGCCCCTGAGCCTACCCGATGCCTGTGCTGGCATCCCAGGGGGCGGGGCAGTGGGAAGGAACAGGACAATTAAATAAGATACCATTTATTTTTTAAAAAATTAAAAAATAATGCCGACATTATTTCAGCCAACCCCAGGCCTGCCCCCTGCCTCCCACGTGCCGCCCCAGAGCTGGGCTCCGCTCCGCCCCGGCTGTCCTGTGTAATGAAGAGAAAACAATGAACTGGCTTTGTCAGGCACAGGGGAGGGGACACAGACCCAAGGAGAGAGAGGAAGATGCCACAGCACCTCAGCCCTGCATCATGGCAAACCCAAGCCCACGGGTATAAAAACATCTGTATAAAAAGGGGGACGGGCACGCTGGGCACAGTGCCAAGGGTGAAGGGCTTTGTGCCCGAGACCGATGTCCCCCCAAGGGCAAGCCTGATAAAAAACAGGAAGCAGGAATGGGGGGGGGTGTTCAGAAGAGAGAAAAGCTGGGGAGGGCTGAGGGCGGGAGGCAGGGGCCAGGCAGCTTGGGGGCCCCCTGCCGCTTCAGTCAGGGACGCCCCACTTTCTGCCCTGCTCTTCCCGCTCTCAGGCCCACGGGGCCCTGGACCACGGGCATCTATCCACAGCAGCTTTTGGGGCTCTGCCCCGGAGGCCAGCCGGGCTGAGGTGGTCCACAAGCCTCAGCAGGCGACAGCTCAGAAGACAAGGCTCATCCCACAACTCCCAGAGGGAGCAGAGAGACCGAGAGACAGGCAAGAGGGAGAGAGACCAAGGGACAGAGGGAAGAGTGGGAGGGAGGCAGGGGCTGAGGTGGGCAGAGCCCAGGGGTCAGGAGGCGGCGATGGCAGTGCCGCCCCCCAACTTGACAATCATCTGCTGGCAGTCGTTGCAGGAGCGCCGGTCGCCCGCCTTCTCCAGGGTGCGGGCAGCCTCGGCCAGCAGCACGGCCCGCTGGCCCGGGGAGGACAGGAAGGACAGGGGCAGGTGGCGGCAGGCCAGCAGGATGGCGGTGGCCCGCTCTCGCTGGCCGGGCCAGGCGTCCACCTCTCCTGCGGGAACGGTGAGGAGATGCGTGGAGCGGCTGCTGGCGGAGCTGTCCGAGGGCTCACCCCGGGCTCGTTTATTTAAGCCTGGACCCAGCCAGTGTGGCGGGGTCTGCACGGGACGGCAGGGGGAACACGCCAGCACCCCGCGGCTATCACCCCGTGGCGGGGCTGTGCTTCTCCCTGGGCCCAGCAGCCCGCCCCTCCCCACCCCCGAGGCTGGACCCACAACCCGGCCAAACCCTGGCCCCACAGCGGGCTCAGGGGTCCTCCCCAGCCACTCAGAACCAGCCTTGGGCCACTGCTATTCTTGCGACAGCTCTGAGAACAGCGCAGGTGAGGACACCCACCAGGGCTCTGCCAGGGTAAGTGCGGGCCGAGACCCTCCTCCCCTCCCCTCTCCTCCCCTGCTCAGGCAGGGTCCACACCAGGCCCGGAGCAGGGGTTCAGGGAGACTCTCACCGTGCTTGGTGTTCTGGGCGGTCCGTCGGCGCAGACTGTGCTCCAGCAGCTGGTGGGTGCGGGTGGGGCTGGCTCCCGCCATCAGGCGCACTGTGGCTTCGTGCAGGAACACCTGGGGGTGGTGCAGGGGGGACGCACCTGTCTGTGCCCCAGTGGATGGATGCCTCTCCATGAGGCATCTCATCTGCCACCCAACACGGGCCCTTCTCTCTGCACTACCCTGCCCTACTTTCCCCTTGGAAGCAACCTCCTCACTCGGAGCTCTGAAGGAGCCAGACACCTGGAGGAGCAGCCGGAATGGGGAGCACAGTGCAGGCTGGCTGGACTTTCCTCTGCAGGAGACAAAGAGCCCAGACACGCCTGCGGGGGCTGGAACGCAAGCGGCCCGGGTCTTGGGGGCCTGCCTCCAGCTTGAAGACAGGCAGAGGTGAGGCGAGGGGGGGGATAGTGGACAGCCAGCGGGGCTGGCACCAGGGAGGCTCGGTTCTGTTTCCTTCAATTTCTTCAGAAAGAAATAGAGACCAGAACGTGGTCAGGGGAAAGTGCGGCTCTTCTGTAAGTATGAGTCACTGGGGAATGGCAGGCGAGGCCTAGGTCTCTAATTCCTTAAATCCCAAGGCTCCTTTCTACCCCTCCATGTCTCCACCTGTGGGGAGGGTCTCGAGTGCTGCCCGGGAAGGCAGTGGGGCCCGGGGAGCCGCTAAAGAGTTTCGGCAGGGGAGAGGCAGTGTGGAAACGGTGTCTCGGGGGAGGCCTCTGATGCCAGCCGTGCCCGGAGCCAGAGGGCCCCGCGCCTTGGGGCACATTTCCTCTTTTCCCCAGTGGAGGGTGGTTCACTGGTGATTAGGTAAGTTTTGTCCACCGTCTGTCCTGGCTCACTGTGCACAGTGGCCACAGTGTGACCCTGGGAGGGCCCGCAGCCTCACTGAGCCCCTTGCCCCTTGAGGACACTAAGGGCTTTCTCACTTGAAGTTTTAGAAAATAATTCAGGCAAAAACATGTTGAGTACATAACTAATTAGCAATAACAATAAAACATGCAAGGAAATGATTTGGGTCCAATCAGCCCAGTTATACAACTGCCTGAGAGACTTCTCAGATTCTGTGGCCGTGGCCACAGGGATGTCATGTGCAGCCAGGCAGCAGGGCCCAAGCCCCCAGCGGCTCAGAACAAGAATGAAGTGAAGTGCTGGGAGATTCCATCATTCTGACACTGGTTAGGAAAAAAGAGAGTGGCGCTCTCTCCATGCCCTTCCCACCCCTCCCAGGGCCAGGAGCCCCTCCCGTCCCCACGGGTGACACGGAAGGTGCAGGCAGTGCGGGCCCCTGCTGGTGGGCCCGTGCCTTGTGTGCGCCACGCTGCAGGGCTGGGCACGCGGCAGGTACTCACCTACACAAGCAGAAGAAAGGGGTACATGGCAGCCACCCCCGTGCTAGACACGTTAGCTGGCTGACCTCTGAGGGCCAACTCTGCAACCCCCACCGGAGCTTCCAGAACCCCGCATGCCCTCCCCTGCCAGCCGGCTGGGTCTCACCTTGCGGTACGCTGGGCGGAAGCCGTGCGCCAGCCTGCGGAGGCTGCCCAGGTCCCGCTGGAAGCCGGCCAGTTCGGCGCCGGACGCGTGGTATGTCTCGCCCAGGGCCTGGCTGGCTCCTGCCTGCTTTTGCCAGAGTGCTGTCCTCAGCGACAGCAGCAGGTCACAGGTCAGCAGCTGGACCACCTGTGGGACGAGCCACAAGGGAGGAGACCGGTGACTGGCCTATGGCCGGAGCAGAGATCCCAGCAGGTATCAGGCCCTCCCCAGCCCAGCCCTCGGCAGCGGCAGCTCAGGGAGAAAGTGGAGAGTCCCAGAGGGGGGAGCCTGGGAAACGCTCCACAGACGGCAAGAGAGCAGACGAAGGGCAAACTCGGGCTCACAGCGTCTAGTCCCTTCTCCGGCCCCAGGTGGGAGATCTGTGTCTCCCAGTCTGTGGGTGGGGAGTGAGGCCCAGAGAGGGCAGGAGCTTCCGTAGGAGATGTGTGGCCGGGGCAGGAAGCCCACCTCACAGGAGCCGCCTCGCGGCTGGCCCGGACGCTGAGATACCCCAAAGGTGCCATGGCCCTGCCCCCTCAAGTAGGATCGGAGGGCCTGAAGCGGGAGCACAGCAGGAGCTGGAGGAAGGGAAGGAGGCGAGGCTCACTTCAACAGCAGGCAGCCGAGGCTCGGCCCAGGCGGTCTCGGGTTTCCAAGAAGGCGGAACCAGGGAGCAGTTCAATACTTGGGTTTAGACCCACTGACCTACATCAACTGTGGTTTTACCGCCAACTGGCACACAACTGCCCCTCTCTCAGCCTCCGTTTTCTCATCTGTGAGACGGGCACCACAAGGCTACTGCGTTACAGGAGAGCGCTGGGTGTGTGCACCGCACCCGGCCTTTGGAAGCGCTGTCAGCACCAGCCGCTTACCAGGCATGGGTGCCGCACGATTTGGGGACGTGCCTACTGTTGTCCGCACGGCACCCGCAAGGCTGGGCTGCCTGCCTGGCTCCCATCAGTACCGGGAGCCGTGAGAGTGAGGACAAAGCAGAGTTCCTCGTGATAGGGGTCCCCCAGGGCCCTCAGGCTCTGATGGACTCCCCCAGGACATTCCTCTTCGTGCCCCTTCACCAGGGCACTGGAACCACCCTGGACCCTGCCCCGTGCCTGCCCGTTGTCCTGACCCTTTGCCACACTGTTTTCTGGCTGATGATGGCCTCAAGGGGACACAGATGAAGCCTCCCTCTTCAAACCAAGCCTGGCATTTCTAAGAGGTGAGCACTGGGGGAGCACCTTTGGGTGGGGGGAGTGGCCCGGGGCTGGATTCTGCCCTTTGACAGATGCCGGGCTCCACGGGGTCTCGCTCGGCCCACTCCCCCGTATAGAACTGCTGCCTGGGAACCCCAGCCCCAACGTGTGCCAGCCTCTCTCTCGTTCCCCAAACTCGGCTGAGACTACGTGACTCTCGCGGAGACAAACACCGCAGGTGGCCAGCAGAGGAAAGGCACGAAGCGAGACGTGGCTCCGCCGTGGGCTGGTACTTGCGCCCCGTCGGCACGGTGCTTGTCCTGCAGGGCGGCACGCTGGGCTCACCCGTCTCTGGGACTGATACCACCTCTAGCCAGAAGTGCCAGCCTAGCTACCTGGGACCAAACCCCAGCGAGGGGCTCAGAGTCTGACCCTCCAGGCCACAGCTTGTCGTTCCCTTTATGGAGGGAAACTCAGCTCCTCCTGAACGGGCACACCGTGCTCCACTTTTAGCTGTGCGCACTCCGCCCCTCCTCCCTCCCGGGTCGGCCGTGCTGTGGGATCCAACAGCGACGGCAGTGCCCTCTGCCAGGGCACGGGTGAGAAGTCTCTCGAGGGCCAGGCAGGCCTCTGTGATGCACTGTGGAAACATTGCACGGGTACCGCCAGAACATGCAATGCAACTACAATGCACCACAGCTGCCCGCTAGGAGGTGTGCACCTGGCCTTGGAGGTGCACAGGTGGTCAGTCGGCTGGGGGTGTGCATGCGGCTGGGGGCCTCTCTCTTCTAAGGCTGGCCTGCGGCCGTCTGGGGGAGTTGTGCGAACCGCCTGGAGCAAATGCGGAGCCCTGGGGGACCCTGGTCCACCTGGGGCTGGCAGGGCCGAGGACCAGCAGGCCCCGGGACTCGGGGAACCCAGCAAAAGCGCAGGTGCAAACTCGCTCACCCCGAGGACTACAAGGGAGCCTAACTGGGCCAAGGGGCGACGTCTGGGGGAAGGGAGGGTCGGAGTGTTCCCACCCACCGCAGCTGGGCATCTCCCCGAGGGGCCGGATCTGCCCCCACTCACGTGGTTGAGGGTGAGGTCGCAGGTGGCCCCGCTAACGTTGAGGCTGCTCCAAAGGTGGCCGCTGGCCCTCTCGCAGTGGCAGAAGGAGCTTTGCTGCCCATCCGCCTTCCCAGAGAGTGAGGTGTGCATGGCTCTGCAGGTGTGGAAGACGGCCTTCACCAGGGGGCTCCTGGACAGTGAGAGGGAGGGGAGAGCAAGAGGTCAGTGAGCGCCCCTGGCAGCGCGAGGAAGAGCCTGAGCCGGTGACACACGGGTCTGTCCGCTCATGCACCACCATGATGGCTCCAGGTCTGAGATGCTGGCCCTGAAGGAGGGTGGGCTTCCCACCCTACAGCCTCCTTCGTCCAGGGAGAACTGACGGAGCCCCGGGCCTGGCGATGCAGCAGTGGGCATGAGTCCCCGCCCCGCTCACTTTCGAGCGCAGGAGTCAGATAATCCTGAACACGTAACGGCAGGAGGTGCGAGTGCCGTGAAGGAAAGTCAGGCAGAGGAAGAAGGTGGCATCTTATAAAAGATGGTGGTCAAGGAGGTCCTCGCTGCAAAAGTGACATTTGGGCAGAGAGCTGAAGGGACAGGGGAGTGAGCTGTGTGGCATTCTGGGAGGGCTCCAGGCAGAGGAGCAACACATGCAAAGGCCTGGCCTTCCCCCTCCTGTGCCTCTGGTGACGTGGGTGCATAGGAGTGCCCGGTGTCACCCGCTTGCCTCCTGAGACTTACTCCACCTGCTGTGTCCCAGGCCTGCCTTCTCCTGTCCTGCCCCCCGCAAGCCTCCTCAGGCTGCCCGCCGGCTCAGGCCCTTTGTACCCACCTCTGCTCCCCTCATTACCAACCTGTGGTTTATGGGCCTCCCTCCCTCTGGCCCCCTCCCAGCAAAGAGATGCGTGGGCTGCTTCCAGAAGCCACCACTGGCCTGGCAAAGGCGATGACACCAGCTGCCCACGGGAGAGAGCACCTGTGCAGGTCGGGCCACCATCTATCTGCCTGTGGCCGCAACTTGCTCTCTTGTCCGCTGCTGCCTCTCAGAGCCTAGAACGCAGCTGTCACCAAGAGGGCCCTCATTTAAGTATCTACTAAATAAACAATGGAATCATGGAAGGGGTGCAGGAGACCCGGGAACAGGGCATGTGGCCGAGAGGAAGGGACCAGAGACCCAGCTCAACCACCAGGACTGCCACTAAGGAGCCACCTAAAATAGTCATTCAAACAATCTGTGTCTCAGTTTCCTCATCTGTAAAGTGGCCATAATCCTATTTGCTGCCACCTAAGGTGACATGGAGTATGGGCGCCATTATTTGTGCCTGTTCTCTGAGGGGCCATCTCCCCCAAAGCTGGCTGTGCAGCTTTCTAGAGAAATGTAGCTTCTTTTCATGGAGCCGATCATGGAGGGGTTGGGGAGGCTGGGGATGGGGGAGGGGTCCTATGGCGTTGTTATCCCCAAAGAGCAAAGGGTCCTCAGAGTGACTGAATTCAGGGGGAGGGATGTGTGCTGAGGGTCCTAGCTGATTCCAGGGCTCTGGTGCTCACAAATGAGGGGACTCTGGACACTCTACCTCCATGTCCTCAGGTGCTGGCTGGGAGAGTGTAAGGTGGGTACTCCCTGGTCAGGGTGCTTAAAACTGGGTTACTTAAATGAAATTGGGGTGTGGGACCTACCTTAGAGAACCTGCCTAGACCTACTTTTCTCAGCTTTTCTTTCCTGTTCTCCTGGTTGAGAGTCTGCGTGACAAGGGGATGTTCCAGCCTTGGGTCTGAAGACAGGACCTTTCTGTCTTGGAGCACTGTACACTTTCTCTGGGGTTGCAGATGATGTTAGGGGCACTCGGCTCAGACAGGGTGTCGGCAGGCAGGGCTGCATGGCACTATGGGCCAAATGCCCCCAAGAGGCAGGCCTTGGGTCCCCAAAGAGGAATGTCACAAGCTCTCATGCTAAAGCCTTTTAGTGACAGGGCAAATGGTGGGGGAGGGGGTGTGGTGACGGACAGCTGAAAGGAAATGGGGTACAATGCTGGCACACGAGAGAAGGACCTTCAGGCCCTCACAAGCCCTGGGCTGATTGTGAGCCATCACCCATCTGCCTGGCTTCACCGTGAGCTTCCCAAGATGCCAGGAGCCACACTGCTCTCCTTCCCCATTAGCCTGTGGCTCCGTGAGAATGGGGGAGGCGGCCCCGGAAGTGGCGCGGACAGCTGCTGGGACGACACATGCACCCGCGGGCTTGCCTGCCACGCTCGGTTTCTCCTGCTGCCCTCTTCCTCCCTCTGGCTTCACCTCTCCCTCCCTCTATCATGGCATCCCCAAGCTGCACGACCTTTCACCCCCATGGCCACTCTGCTGACACACAGAAACAAGCTTGACACCTGGCACCTGGCATTCCCCTGGAGAGAAGCTAGTGAGTGGTCAGGGAGGCTTACGCACTCTGTCACTTCCAGGGCCTTGGGGACACGCTCTACTTCAGTAAAATGAGCACGCACGGCCGTGTCATCTCCCTGGAGCCAGCCGATGGCCATAGTGATGGCGGACGTCCACCACCGACAGATGACATCTGGACCTACAATGGGACAGTACCAAACGTCACTGCAGCAGCCACATACCTGCGGAGCGCAGCCCGGCTGCCTGTGCCCGGGCCCTCTTTACCCTCCGGCGATGGGCTCGGGGCCTCTGCGTCACCCTCTCACTGAGATTCTGGTGGGAGCGTGAACCAGCACAACCTTTTGGAAAGACTAGCAATCTGTATCGAAAGCCTTAAAGATGCTCACTCTTATTACTCTAGTAACTCTACTAATCTCATTTTGGGCAGTCTGTCGCCAAAAAAAATGGCCCAGGGAAAAAAAGTACATCAAAGAGGTCCACTGGCATATAATTTTTCAGTAAAATGCTGGAAACAACATGAATCTCCAATGAAGTCATGAAAAATGGAGTTTCCCAAGTGTTTCTAGAAAGAGGCTCTGGTTAGAATCTGCAGTGTTTTCCTGTCAGAGGCTGTTTCCTCAGCGGCAGAATCACAGCGCTAGTGCTCTCACAACGCCAGGGCTGGGGCGGGGGGTGGGGGTGGAAGATAAAAGGCAGAAGAGCCTGGGTTTTTCTGAAGACAGCCACGGGGTCAGGGGTCATAATGGGCGGCTGCTTTTCTGGAACCCTTTCCTCCCCGGTGGGGGGCGGGGGGCGGGGGGCGGGGGGGAGGCCTGAGGAGAGCCTGACGGCCCCCTCTCCCAGCAGCCTCAGAAACAGCTGCTGTGCTATCACCCTGAAGACAGTCTGGGGACAGAAGCAAAGAATGTCCTGGCGCCAATTCAGTCAGCAGGCTGCACTGGCTCACCCAATGGGCAGCCGCGGAGCAGTAACGATACCCGGATGAGAAAGTCCCTTCAGCAGAGACTGACTGTCAGACATAAAAACAGCCTCAGGGCCACCATGCATCAACCAGCGAGCTCCTGGTGTCCAGACCACTTGTTGCCCAGTCTGGGTGTTTGGGAAAGTTCCAAGGAAAGATATTCACTGCTCGTGGTCCCACTTCCAGGAGAATCGTTATTTCCTGTCCCCAGAATGCCACCTAGTAGGGGGTAACTGTGGGTTGGAGCTACATGGGGGCCATAGATACACACACCTCAGATCCAGAGAAGATTCTCAAGTGCACACTCATAACTGACCTGGACCCTCTGGGACAAAAGGGATTAAGCAACGTGAGGCCTGAAGAGCCACCCTGCAAGGTGCTTACCAAGGGCTGACTTGAGCACGGAGTGGCTGGAGAAGGGTGGCGTCACAATCCCCACAGAGTCCACAAAAGAATTAAGTAATTTCAGGTACTCCAGAGCGTTAGAGAACTCGCTAGAAAGAAACGGTTCCACGGTACATCAGAGTGTACAGAAGGACCACGCCCGTGCCTGGCTTCAGCGCTCCGGTTCCAAGACTCAGTGGCCACATTGGCCCCCGCGCCCCCCACCCCAATCACACCAGGCACACCCTCATCCTCGTCCCCGACACCATCCACAGATTCCACAGGCCTTCCTTCTTTACACGTTCCCGGGCTGTTCCGGATGCTCCAGCCTTTCTCCTCCATCCCTTGTCTAGCAAAACCGGACTCCTCCCCTCAAGGCCTAGTTCAAATGTCATCTCCTCCCACAAGTTCGCTGATCTCCCCGGCAGAGCTGCCCTCCCTTCCCCGCTCAGGTGCAATCCACTCAGGACCTGGGCCTTGTAGGAGAGGGACTCTGGCACCTGTCCGCCCCTCAGCTCTTACTCTCGGCACACTGTATAAAGGTCTGGGCCCCCAGATGTCTGCCTTCTGCTCAGCCCTCTGCATTCTGTTCCTCATGCCCTCGACAGGCCACCCCTCCCCACCCCAAAAGCAAAGCAACCTGATCACATCTCTGATCTGCTGCGAGAAATGCCTCCGCTTGGTGAAGGGATGGGGGAAAGAATGGGGGGGGGAAGCAGTGGTGTGGGGGGAAAGGTTGCAGAGGTCAGGTCAGAGTTCACACGGGACTCTGATGAGGCTGCCAGGTTTGATAAATACCTAGGAATCATTCGATTTCCCTACAGATCCTACACTAGGTGTTGTTTGCTTCCAGGAACGTGGGCCTTGCAGCCGCCGCCAAGCTTCCTGGGCAGACGCCCGAGGGAGGGGCCCATCCTGGGGACATTACCAGCTCTCTTCTTCCTGTTCTCCAGCCTTCTTCTTGGCCTGAGGCTTCACCAATGACTCAACAGCTCTTTCTAGCAGGTTCTTGCAGAAGGCCTGGTGCACCTGGGCAATGGGGTCCGCTGAAGAAGAGGGGAGAGGGGAAGGGTCAGATGGTCTAATCTTGAAACCCTCTTTGTCTTTGCAGAGAAAACAGAGGGTACTAAGACGACCCCGAGAAACAGCTATCCCCTCTGAATGGGGATCAAACCCCTTCTCAACCAAAGCCCAGAACCACCTTGTCAGACAGCTGGAAGGTGGGGGCCAGGGAGGTGTGTGCGAGGGGTGCTGGGTGCACAGTATTAAGTACTTCCCTTCAAGGCTGGGGCTGCAAGCCTTATCAGAAAACAGAAAATGGGCAGGAGGATGGTCAGCTGAGGGGGACAAAGTGGTGGCCGCTGCCCTGATGTGACATGGAAGCCCTGCACCTATTTTCCAGACTTCCGCAGCCAGTGACGGTCTGGCTGCGCTGATTAAACAAGTGGCCTTGCAAAGCTTGCCATGGCAGTCACGGCCGAGTCCCCACTGGCAGGCCCAAAGTGGGGTGACACCAGCCCCGCCCTCCCCTCACACGTGCAGACGCGGGGCCCTCTATCCGACCAGGACCGGGAGGCAGGACGCTTCTGAGCACATTCTGGGCAGCCAGGCGTAGAAGCAGAGCCTGCACGAGGTGACAAAGCCACTGGAAGTCTGTGGTGTAGACCGAGCACATTGTGAGGATGGGGCTGAGCCTTAGGATTGCTTTTACTTTTATTCTCCCTTTTTGGTGTCGTGCACCGAAACTTCTTATATCACACAATTAAGTTGTTTTTTAAAAGAGGATAGAAGCTCACACACGCCGTACCTGCAGAACTCGCCGCGCTCTCCCCAGGCCCCTGCTGCAGAGAGAGGGGAAAGCGCGCGGAAAGCCGACCGCTCAAGTCAGAGCTGGGCGAGTCACCTCGAATCACTGTCAAACACCAGGGACAGCAAGCCAGCATCTCCCCTGATGCCTGGAGCCCTGTCCCTGCCACCACTCTAAGCACTTGCAGACCGCCTGTCGCCTATTGTTCTCTAACTGCTCCGTACATGCCTGCTCGCCAGTGGGACCAGGAGGCTGGGGCCAGCGAGCAGCAGCCCCACACATCTTTTGTGTTCAAAACACCCAGAACAAGGGCAAGAACGGTGTGACTGATGTGAGGACACGGGGCTCTGAACGTGCGAGAGAGGCGAGCCGCAGACGGAGCCGCTGCTCACGAGGCTTGGGACCTCCCTGGGCTTTGGGGAAAACAAGACCGAGACCACCTATGTCCCCATGCATTTGGAGCACAGTCCCCCTGAAGTGCTGGCGCCTTTCACGGCGCTCCCACTCCCCAGTGGCTGCAAAGGTGTTCTCACCTGGGTTCCTCTGGGCACAGTACAGACTCTCCTTGGCAGCCGACTTCACCGACCAGCTCCGCTCCATGAAAAACTTCTGGCCCAGGGGGTGGCAGAGCCAGCGTAGCGAGTCAGGGACAGCGCTGCGCTCAGGGCCACACAGGCTCTGGGCTCTGCTGAGGAAGTAGCTCTGTGGAAGGACATGGACCAGGGGTAATATCAGGGTGGTGGAACGCTGGCTATGGCCACCACGGGGCCACCAGAAAGCGCCACCGTGGTGGAGGAAGGCTGGGGAAAGGAGGTCAACAGGAGGGCTGGGACGCTCATAGACCCGGAGGTAAATGCCACCACTGTAACTGGGGCAAGTAGCCCTGGGGGAGCCGGCTGGACTTGGTGACCAGGTCCAACCTCCAGCAGGGGGGGTGGACAGGGCTTTGGGCTCCTTTGGGGCCCCCACTGCACCCTCCCTGCCGGGTCTGCCTAACCTTCCTGGAATCTCCCTCTGGCCCTGCTGGCATAAACCTGCAGAGATGGAGAGGGGGTGCTTTGTCGAGGAGGGGTCGCGAAGGCCTCCTGGCTGCATGGCCACCCTCGGCCCTGTGAGCGCCTGTGTCCAAGCCAGGCAGCCCCTTGCATCCTGGGACTTTTTCTTATCAGTCATTTTAATTACTTACCTTTTATGATATTTTTAGGCAAAACGGTGTTCTGCTCTAATTTTTCATCTCTTTTACCTCTGAGTATGAAGAGTATAGAAAAGGCACACAGCAAGTGGCTAGTAACTGTTAGTTAACATCATCGTCACACTGGAAAGTGCGAGAGTGAACGGGTAGCCCCGCGGCTTGTCCCAGGACCTGTGCAGGCAGGCACGCCTGCGGGTGATGCCTCTCCCCCCAGAGCCAGCCTTTCAAGGGCTGCATCTAATCCTCTCAAGAGACCTCCTTCCCAGCCCTAGACGACCCTCTGATGTGAACACCAGCTGGTGAGGAAATGACCAAGAAAGACTTTGAAAGCGGCTTTGCCGGGACATTCGAAGTCAGTGCCCTCGTCTCCCCAGCCCGACCTCTGCTGCAGGGGAACGTGGCTCGAGGCCCCCAGGAGGAAGAGCTGCGGGCATCAGGCTGTCTACCCGTGTTTTCAGAAATTCTGTCCCTTACTGAGTGAGGATATTTTTATTCTAAAACCCATGATTTCCAACCCCCAAAACCACTCAGTGCGGGCTAATCTGAATGAGAAGCTGAGCAGAGAAGGACGGGAAGGAGGGAGAAGCCTAAGAGCCAGAGCTCAGGGAACCCGGGCAAGAGGCCGCTGGGACAGGCTCGAAGACGGAAACGTTCACACTTCCGCCCCAGCCTCCACAATGAGGGCAGCGCCTCCTTGCCTGCTTCGGTCTGACGGTTCTGACCTTTACGGGGCTCTAAGTAGCCATCAGCGAACATAACGGCTTCAGAAGACTTGAATGCCAGGGTCAGAAATAGCACCACCGAAGTGCCACTCAGGGAACACAGACTGAGATGATGGACTCTCTTGGGGGGGAATCTGGAGGTTGCTGTCTGAATCTGGGGAAAGTGACCTGGCCCAGCTGCTCTACAATACACTCGAAGATGATTGCAGCACTTAGTTCACGGGGCCAGCAGCACTGCTGGCCTTTCCTCCTCTTTGCTGGCCGCCATATTTGAGACGGGAGACTGGAGAGCACATGCAGAGGCACCCACATGACCTTCTCTCGACCCCCCACCAAGTGCTTGCTGAATCTGAACTTGTAACCGCAGTGGAGGAGCTTGAATGGGACAGAGGCTGGGGGTGGGGTGGCAGCAGTACCAGCACCTCTGAAATCAAGGAAACTTCTAACATTTGCCTGATAAGCAAGGGAGGACGAGAGCTGCTCCAGGCAAAACAGAAAACAACTGGTTCCTGAGAAAGGCCCCAACATCAGCAAAAGCAGCAGAAACAAAGCCTGGTCACGTGGTTTTGCAAGAGGAACCCAGAGAAGCCATTTAGAAAATCATTAAGTTAAAATACATTTTTAAGTTTAATTCTTTAAAAAAATTTTTAAATGATTATTTATTTTTGAGAGAGAGAGACAGAATGTGCACGGGCGCATGAGTGGGGGAGGGGCACAGAGAGGGACATACAACTCCAAGGAGGCTTCAGGCTCTGAGCTGTCAGCACAGAGTCTGATGTGGAGCTCGAACTTACAAACTGCGATATCATGACCTGAACTGAAGTCAGACGCTTAACCGACTGAGCCACCCAGGTGCCCCTAAGCTTAATTCTTGAGAAAAACCTTAGTTGTAAGAAATCTCAGCGTGTGTGTGTGTGTGCGTGTGTGCTCGCGTGCATGAGCTGGAATTTGGTGGTTTGAATTAATAAGAAATATAAATCCTGGGATACAGTCATCCACAGTATAATTTCTAGGAGGAAAACTAAAAAAAAAAGTCTGTTGATCTTTTAATTTTCTTGGCATTATTACCCTGTGATAATTTCCCTAAATTTTACAGACACCAGATTCTACCCAAGCTGCAGCCTATGAGCCCCCTCCCCTAAGTCACCTGCTAACTGCCAAACTGAGCAGCTGTGGCAGGAGTCTCAGAACTGCTTAGATCCCGAGAGCCACCCTATACTGCCCAGCTGGTCCCAATTCCACACTGTCCTCCCACACCAGGCTTAGCCTAAGGTTCTCGAACTGTGTGCCAAGGCACCCCGAAAGCATCACCGTGAACTTGGGAGGGGTGCCACCAGATATTTTACAAGGGATATTTTCTGAGGTAAATATAGCCATGCTCAACACAAGGCAGACTCCAAGTAAACTACTAAATGGGGGTAGTTTGAAGTCTCAATGTAAGACTGCATGACCTTCCTTTGGATGATGTCATATCTTTATGAAGCTGAGTTTTTAGAGGCTGTTGTAATAAAAAGCAAGCGCTATAGGAAAACCACTGTGAGACAGGAGATGAAGCCGGTGTGTGACTCTGATTTCAAAGTCTGAGAGGGTATGTGGTACCCAACAGACACATGTGCCCCAGTAGTAAGTAACGGTGGTTATCAGGGATAAAAAATATTATTTCTTCTTTCAATTCTGTGTATATTTTTTAACAGCTACTAAATTGTTAAGAGATAAATATGTATCAAGATATCAAGATGTCTGTACCTAACTGAACGGAACTGATAGGTATTTCTGGGGTGCCTGGGTAGCTTAGCTGGTTAAGTGTCAGACTCTTGATTTCCGCTTAGGTCATCATCTCATGGTTCATGGGTTTGAGCCCCACGGCGGGCTCTGTGCAGAGTGTGGAACTGGCTTGGGCTTCTCTCTCCCTCTCTCTCTGCCCCTCCACCACTTGTGCACGCCCTCTTGAAATAAATAAACATTAAAAAAATGAAACAGAACTGTTAGGTCTTTCTTTCAGCCCAGGGAACCATGAAAAAATTACTGAGATACAAAGTCTCAGAACTGAGACTGAACTGAAACTGAGAAAGGTTGTGAACCTCTGCTTTAAACCATTTTCACAGAGGCCAACCCTCCGTGTGTCCTCAAAGTCTGACTCGTTTGCTAGCAAAATATATTTGATTGAATTCAAAGCTTCTTCCTCTTTAGCAAAGTACTATCGGGGTCTCCTAGTCTGTCCCCTCCCAAGAGAAGCAAACAGATGAAAGGGGCAGTGACTTTCCTAGGAATCAGTTCCTCTCCTTCGCCCACCTTGCTGAACATGCAAATTTGGCAATACCATCAAGTGTTCCAGATATTTTTGGCCTTTGAGTGAGTGTCACCACCTCTAGAGATTTAACCTCAAGAGACACTTTTTTTTTAATGTTTTTTTATTTATTTCTAGGAGAGAGAGAGAGAGAGAGACAGCATGAGCAGGGGAGGGTCAGAGAGAGAGGGAATCACAGACTCTGAAACAGGCTCCAGGCTCCGAGCTGGCAGTCAGCACAGAGCCCGACGTGGGGCTCGAACCCACGAACCCACGAACCACGAGATCATGACCTAAGCGAAAGTCGGACGCTTAACTAAGCCACCCAGGCGCCCCTCAAGAGACACTTCTACAAGTGGCCGAGGAGAGTGTGTGATGACTCTCTCTGCAGCACCAGGACCACAGATCCTGGCAACAACCCCAGGGCCCGCCAGCAACCATGCCGGGGTACCAAGTACCTCTGCAGAATAAGGAGGCAACAAAGAAAGAGGCCAAAGACATCGTTTGGTTGAAAAAAGCAAGTGGAAACCCGGGGTTTCTGCCATGATCACACTAAACAGATTACAATGCATATATATTATTACACATAAGAAGAACATTCTGAGGAAGTCCACATCACACTGTTCACTGCTTGTCCGCATATCAAATATTTGGGGGGTGGGGGGCTCACGGACAGGGACAGTTTTAAAGGAACCATTCTCCTGTTCCTGAGCTGCCACACATATACCTTCCTCAGACGGACTGTGTCCCTCTGAAGGGTGGCCGCGTCTTGGCAATAAGGACAATCAAAACCCCAGAGGGACTTCTGGGATGACAGGATGATCCTATAATGTACAGGGGGAGGTAAAGAGCAAAAACTAGTCACTAACGCTAGAGGGCTGGCAATTACAGATACCAGGACGTATCAGAAGACTCGACCATTAGGGGTGTGTGGCGGTGTGCAATGGAACAGACTAGAGCATCCAGAGGCAGCCTTGTTATACGTGGACTGTACCACTTGGTGCAGTGGGGAACGGACAGTCCTTTTAATCATAGAGTCTGGGGCACGGAGACATCCAGGTGGCACAAAAAAGTAGCTCTTGCATCCCCACCTCCACCTCATACCAAAAATCCACTCCCGGTAGACAGGGACTCGGGCGTGGAAACAAAAAGTCCATTGTCTCTCAGATGACAGGGGAGGGCGTCTCCACAACCGAGACAGGGAAGAGCGTCCCTGACCGGGACACAGAGTGTCGGACTGTAACAGAAAAGATTGATTTCATCTGACTTCAGAAATACTAAGAAGCTGTGCTCATCAGCTGACACCATTAAGAGAGACCAGGCAAGCCCCGGAGGGAGAGAGATCCCACAAAGGGGTCAGAACCAGAATAAAGAACTCCTTGAATCAATAAAAAGACCAGCATCCCAAATAAATAGGTAGGACTCTTTTGTGGTTTTCACAAAAGAGAAGATCCAAACGGCCAATGAAAAGGTGCTCGACATCACGAATCCCCTGGGAATTACAAACAAAAACTATCAGACACCCCCAGAAGGGCCAGAAATAGCACTATCCTCTGTTTGGTGGGGATGTGGAGCTGGAACTTTCCCTCACACACTGCCGGCGGAGTGGCAACAGGTGCACCTGCTTTGGAAAACCATCATGCAGTGTCTACCGAAGCTGAACATCCGCATAACCGCTGATCGCGCAACACCAGGCCTAGAAATGCGGTCTCATGCTCACCAAAAGATGAGCGAGGATGTTCATGGCAGCACGATTCCCGATAACTAAGAACAGGAAATGACTCAACAGTCCATCTGTAAGTCTAGTCATAGAATGGAATACTATAAAGCAAGGAGAATAGACCACCCATAACTATATGCGACAACACAAATGAATCTCACACGTGACACTGAGCAGAAGCAGCTGGACATACAGTACATACTGTTTGACTCCCCTGACGTCAAGTTCCAGCAGAGGCAAAACATCTGAGGTGGTCAGGGTGCTGGTGGCCCTGGCCGGAGAGCGTAGGGGGTAGGGGCACTTTGCTAACTGCAAGGGGCCCAAGGGACACTTCTGGGGTCCTGGTCATGTTCTGTTCTTGATCTGCCTGCTAATTATATGAGTGTGTTCACTCTATGAAGTCACCGAACTGTGCACTTATGATTTGTGTACTTTTCTACATGCATATTACACTTCAACGAATAGTTTATAAAGGGGCGCCTGGGTGGCTCAGTCGGTTAAGCATCCGACTCTTGATTTCGGCTCAGGTTATGATCTCACAGTTCATGAGATCAGCCCCAAGTTGGGCTCTGTGCTGACAGAGATCAAGCCCCAAGTTGGGCTCTGTGCTGACAGTGTGGGGCCTGCTTGGGATTCTCTCTCCCCTCCTCTCTCTCTGCCCCTCTCCTGCTCATAGACTCTCTCTCAAAAACAAATAAATAAACTTTAAAAAAAGTTCATAGAGATAACAAGTAAGAGGCAGATCAACCTATGGTGACAGAATTCAGAATAATCGTTATCTTTGTAGGGGACACTGTGAATGGAAGCCTGAAAAACTTCTGGGCGTGATGGGAAGTCCTACTTCTTCTTCTTATTTTTTTTTTTTTTTGAGACACAGAGACAGACAGAGAGAGATCACACAAGTGTGAGCGGAGGAGGAGCAGAGAGGGAGGGAGGGAGGGAATCCCAAGCAGGCTCCACACTGTCAGCACAGAGCCCAATGCAGGGCTCAATCTCACAAACTGTGAGATCATGACCTGAAATCAAGAGCCAGGTACTTAACTGACTGAGCCACCCAGGTGCCCCTCTTTTTCTATTTTTTCAAAGATTTTATTTTTAAGGAATCTCTACACCCAGCGGGGCGCCCCAGAAGTCCTACTTCTTGCTCTGGGTGGTTGTTATAAGCTGTTAATTAAAATGTGCACATTTTTCCGTACATGCATTGTATTTCGATAAAATTAAGGTCTTCAAAACACTTTTGGGGGGCGCTGAAGTTACAAGTGTGATAACATGCCGATGTTATCAGAACATGAGGACAAAGGAATGAAACAGGGAATCAGCCCGGCTGATGCCTCCTGATCTCAGCCTAGAATGGCCTTGCCCAGAAATGCCACCTTGACTTCCCTGCAGACTGGGTCAAGAGCCCAGCGTGTTCTCTGGGCAGCCAAATGAGCCCCAGCCTTGCACTCACCTACTGTCCTTAAGGTCTGTTCCTTGTCTAAATCCCCTGCCAGGCCCTGTGCTCCCTGAGGACAGGGCAAATGTCCTGCTCACCGCTGAAATTCCACTGCAAAGGACGCCTGGCCTAGAGCAGGGACTCAGTAACGTTGCTGAATGAACATGGTTATCCAGGGTCAGTGAAACAGGGCTGAGGCACAGAAAGTACACTGGGCTTTCCCATGCCCTCTGTCACCTAGACTGTGGTGACACACATCAGGAAACATCAGTGCCACCACAGGGCACATTCCTATTCATCAGCTCATCAGTGTCATTACTGAGATATGCCAACAAACGGAGATGTGATCGTTTTGTTCTGAGCACGGCAGCCTACTCAAAGCAGGCGCCCAATAAAACATGCCAGTTTCTGCTGCAGTAAGAGAAAGCCTGAGGTCAGCAGACGCTGTGAGCTAGCTGATAACAAGGACTGTGAATTAGCCGACTGTGAATTCCCAAGGCTGGCCTCACGCCGGGCACAATGGAGGCATCTGGTAACAGCAGTTCCTGCCCCGGGCCTGACCCGAGTTCCTTGAAGACGTGTACTGTTTTCCATTTCTGGACCCACAGTGCTATGGTTAAGGTATGTAACCATGACCTTTTTTTGTGAATAAAAACACCAGGAGACACAACCAAAAATTTCAAAAATCTTTATGACCACAATGGGGCGCCCGGGGGGCTCAGTCAGTTAAGCGTCTGACTCTTGATTGTGGCTCAGATCGTGATCTAACGGTTTGTGGGTTTGAGCCCGTGTTGGGCTCTGCACGGACAGTGTGGAGCCCACTTGGGATCCTCTCTCTCCCTCTCTCTCTGTGCCACTCCCTACCTGCGCTTTCTCTCTCAAAAATAAACTTAAAATTTTGTTTATGACCTCTTGGAGAGCAGAAGTCATATATTTAAGCCCTTGGAGCCAGGTCACTCTATCACTGAGTCAGTCTTACTTCAGGCACCAAAATGTCCTGCTTATGCTTATAAGGGCCACAAGGGTTTGGGCTTTTTTGTTTTGTTTTGTTTTTTGTCTTTTTTGGGGGGTGGGGGCTCTGTTTTGTTCAGTGACAGAACTATGGCCTACTGAATAAATATCTGCCCCTCTAGGCAGTTGGCACCCAAAGGCGGGCCCCACACCTGTTTTTGCATCTTATCTCCTAGCTGGGGAAGGGCGCTTAGTGCAAGTTCGCAGAAGGGACCGGAAGGGTACTCACCGCCAGGAAGCCCAGCCGTCCCCCACAGCGGGTCTTGAGCCCCATGGCGGCAGTCAGATGGATCTCAACCAATGTGCTGGGCGGGACTTTCTCTTCTGCGCACTCGGCCAGGTTCACGGCGCACAAAGCCATGTGCACGTCTGAACAGGCAGATCCTGCAGGAAGCTTCCCTGCCACAGGCAGAAACAGACGCGGATGTTAACACACTCCTCCAGCCCAAGTTTTTTTCCGTTTTCTCTAGTGCAGTAGGACTGGAGACAGTACTTGAACTCTGTCATCAGACAGTCCTGGATGGGAGGCTGGGCTCTGCGACTCAGTAGCTGTGTGTTCCTTTCTACCTCGGGGGTTGTTGGGGGCCAGAGAAAACGCGTGTCAAGCGCCCGGCACGCAGGGTGTGTAAACGGGAGCCCTGTGACTGCAGGTTGTGTGTGGGACTCGGAGATGCGCACTGCAACGTTTCCCACAGCAGTGCCAACAGCACAACCATGTTCCACTAACACATCGTGCATCTCCAAATCTCGGAAGAGGTGATAAAAATTAAAAAACCAAACAGGAAAAAAAAATGCCATTAATTTATTTTCATTTAAAAGAACCTATAGTATGTAAGCACACATCTTTCTGAGGGGGAAGTAACGCAACAGAAAGACAGCTGGACACATCATGGGTTGGTAGTGGAAGGCTAGGAAAGGCTTACTATGCGCCTCTTGTATGGGGGCCGCACAGCTCACGTGGTGCCACCCTGAAGGCACGGGCCAAAGAGCCCTCGCACAGGCACGGGGGCTCATCGAGGCTGCTAGGCTTCCGTGCTGTTGCTCGCTTTGGTCCTCAGTACAGGGCTAGGAGGTGGCCAGGGCAAGCAGTCCTCTCGCTTTGCTAAAGGAGGCTCAGCGTCAGGGGTGGCCCCATGTCAAAGTTCCAGATGGTGGCCAAGCCAGGCCTCCTGACCTCATCAGCCCCAGGTTCTTCCTACGGGGCCACCCTGCCTCCCCCACCTTTTTACCAGCCCCTACACTTTGTTCTGCACAGGCGCTGGGGGTCGGTCTCCCCCAGGAGGCACCGTGTGGCTTTCTCTTTTCAGGGGAGGGAGGGTGGAGGCGATGTGGGGACCAGGCTTTAGTCACCTGTCCTCTCGGTGCCTTGCAGAAAGCCAGGTGCACTGAGCTGAACGGTTCAGCAAATGTGGAGAGAATGAGAGATGGGAACTATCCCAGCTGGAATTCTCCAGAACATGACAGTGGGAGGACGCAGCCTCTTGATCAGAGACCTGGGAGGGAGCTGGTCCCATCCCCCAAGGGCACACAGAGGGGGCAGAGAATGAAGGAGGGTCTGCAGACAGGGCCCCTCTGTGGGAACGCCATCATGACGACGGTGTTAAAACCCCACGGCTGGCCCCACTGTTGGGCTGAAGCTCCCTGAGCCACCCACGCGTTCCCATCACCTTCCTGTCACCACATCCCGCCACTGCTTTCTGACCTTCATCAGATGTCCCTGCAGCAACCTCCCTTCTGAAGCCTCCGACTTTGCTCCCCCAACACCAAACCTCTCGGGCAGCCTCCTCCTGACTCCTGCCGCTGGCCTGCTTGTGACATGTGGTGTTCTTCTGGGTCCCTGGAGCGTCCCCTCCACCAAAGGCCTCTCACAGCAACCTTGGCTTTCATTTACGCTGGAGGCCAAAGACCCAGCTCCTTTCGTGGGTCGCAGATGCAGCAAGCTCACTGCCCACTCCAGCCCTCACAGGCAGGAGCCCTAACAGAACTCCCCACCTTCGCCCCGGAGAACGGCTCTTCCACTGGGTTCCCTCACCTCTGCTGGCAGCAACGACATTCACCCAAACTCTCAAGCAAGAGACCAGGGAACCATCTTCGTCGCTCCTTTCCTTACCGCACGTCGCACGGGTCCCCGGGTCCCGTCAGTCCCAGCTCCTACTCTCCCTCCGCCTGTCCTCCCCACCCCACTGCGCATCTTCAGCTGCGTTAGGTCCTGTCCGGCCTCCCCGGTGCGAGCCTTAACCCTCTCCGTCCACCTTCCACCTGCCATCAGGGCTTCCGCTGGGACAAATAACTGGCAACCCCAGCCGGGGCACAGTCGGCACGGGGCCCCTAAGGCCAGCCGGTGGTGGTGGCCCCGCTCACCTGTGATGTGCAGCTGGTGCAGGCTGTGATAGGCCAGGGCCGCGTCCCTGGCGCTGGCCTTAGCTTCGTCCTCAAAGCCTGCCGTGGCGGCCGGGGTGGCCCGCCGGCGCTGGAAGACCTTCTTGAGCAGCCAGCGCACCAGGCGCAGCTTCTGCAGGCTGTAGCGGATTACATTCCAGGAGAGGCTGCAGGCCAGGTCCAGGCGGGAGGTGGGCAGCGCCCGGCCCAGCACCGACAGGCAGGTCTGCAGATTGGCCGCGGCGGCCGCAAAATCCCCCTGGAAAGCGGCAAGAGGTGGAATGTCCGGTGGCCTCGCTGTGGCCTTTTTATTTTGCTTTAATGAAAACGTTTACTCTCCCTTCACTCCCTAGATCATCAGAGTAAAAATCACCAGGAACCTTATCCCCCAGAAATGTTGACATTTTCATGTGTTCTCCTGGCTTTTTTTTACTAAATTGGGATTGTACCGTGGTCTATCTATGATCAAATACTATTCACAAATTCCCACAGTAGTTTTATGCATAAGATGACAGAATGGAGTTAGGTGATCTTTTAGTCTTTTAGGCTCTCAAAATGTGGTGCCTAGACCAAGTAGCATCAGCCCCTGGGATCTTGTTAGAAATGCAACTTCTTGATCCTCCTGCCCCACCCCTCCCCCACCTATCGGATCAGAGCCGCTCTCTGAGAACCATTTTTTTTAATAGTTTTTTATTTATTTTTGAGACAGAGAGAGATAGAGCATGAGCGGGAGAGGGGCAGAGAGAGAGAGAGAGAGAGAGAGAGAGGAAGACACAGAATCCGAAACAGGCTCCAGGTTCTGAACTGCCAGCACAGAACCCGATGCAAGGCTCAAACCCACGAACCGCGAGATCATGACCTGAGCCAAAGTCGGACACTTAACCAATTGAGCCACCCAGGGGCCCCTGATTTCTATTTTTTCTTATTTTTTAAAATGTTTATTTACTTTTGAGAGAGAGAAAGAGAAAGAGTTTGAGCGGGGGAGGAGCAGAGAGAGGGAGACACAGAACCCGAAGCAGGCTCCAGGCTCCGAGCTGTCAGCACAGAGCCTAATGCAGGGCTCGAACCCACAAACTGTGAGATCATAACCTGAGCCGAAGTTGGATGCTGAACTGACTGAGCCACCCAGGTGCCCCTCCTTTGCTGATTTCAAAAGAAAACATTTAGCTAATTTTCCTGCTCAAAAACTTTCTTGGTTCTCCTTGGGAAAAAAGCCCCAAATCAGTTACTAGTCAAAGACCTCTCTAATATGGGCCCTAGATACACTTCCTGCCTTAGCCCTCGCCCGTCCCGGACATACCCTATACTCCAGACATACCGATCTACCTGCTGGTCCCCAAATATCCCATCTATTCAAGACTTCTCTACCCAGAAGGTCCTCCCTGCCCTTGCCCACTCTGCTTGAGTCCCATTCCCTCGGCCAGAACTTGTCCCTCCTGCCCCAACTCCCGCGGCACTTTCTTCTTCCTCTGTCACAGCACAGACTAGTGATCATCCCGTGTCCAAGGAATCACTGACACGTAGGTGTCCTCTCACCTGCTGCCCAGTGACTGTCGGGGGCAGGGTCCCTTCCTGCGCTCACCGCCCCCAAGCACCTACCACGGGACTTCATTCGCGGGGGTACTCAATGTCAGTCACTGAGTTACGAGCTGCTCCTGGGGGAGGACGGGGAGAGGCAGACGGCAGGACTCACCCTGGCGAGGTCCAGGTCGGCCTGCTTTCGGTGCCTCCAGAAGGTGATCGAGGAACGTGAATGTGGCCGGATCACAGGCTCCCCATGGACCAGCAGCTTCACAAAGACGCTCAGGACAATCACACCATTCACCAGCCATAAGAGGAGCGTTGGCATCATCCAGTCAAACCAGCCCCCAGAGCCTAAGGAGCAATGTCTCAGCTGAGCCAGAAGGAAAGGCCTCCCTAAGCAGCCGCAGGGGACCGCAGGGCACCTCATGACCCCCAGCATTTGACAGGGAAGGCCTTCTACCTCCTTTTCAGAAGTGTGGATGACAAGACTGCTTCATTTCGTAACAGCGTCTAAGTGCTTTCGGTAGGGATAATATATAACCTTAATCTGCACTATGGGCAGGTCCGGGACAGTCCTGTAGCCTCAGCAGGAACCCCGCAGCCCGTGTCAGTATGGAGCTGGGTGCCGCAAGTCTGTGTTAGTCACGGTGAGGTCAGGCTACTGGTTTCATGACTCGGGCAAAAATATCGCATCTCCCCTCCAGTAGGTATACCCCCCATTCCCGCAGCCCCATCCCCACAACAGCAGCAGTGTGGTTGCTGATTTGCTCTCTTCTTACCGACTGAACTCGGGCTTGCCCTGCTACCTTCAAAATGGGACTTATGCCGGTCCCTACCATGCCTGAGACAAAAGCCCTTCGGGACCCCGTGGACAAGCAGTGCATTCAGCACACGCAGGATCCGTCCCCTGCCACGGCAGCCCACCACTGCTTGGGTGGCACGAAGGGCCTTCTGCCTACCTGACTCAAGGGACAGTATGCTGCGGCCGGAGCCTGAGTATGGGTGCTGGTCAGAGCTCGGGGCCCTGCCCCATTGCAGCAGCGCCGTCAGGGGGTTAAAGGAGAGGCACAGGAAGGTGAGGACACACAGCAGAATTCGAGAGCGGTCCACCATGCCCAGGGCTACAGGAGGAGAGTCTGGCTCATCTTTGACCTTTAAGACAGGGCAGAGAGGTTGGAATGAGTATCACATGGTTTTTTGCAGCATTTTACTAACATATGTATTGGAGTCAGACTGGGAGATTCAATTTAAGCCCGCCGAGTCGGACAGGAATAGAGGCAGCAGGCAACGAAGTCCACGGCTCTCCCACTGCTTCTCCCACCCCGGCACGCTCACCCTCTGGCTCCCGACACAAGGACCAAAGTTAGAGGAGTCCTGCTTATCAAACAGAGCTCTGTCACAAGAGAACATTATGCATGACTTTGTAGCATCCCACAACGGAAAAGGTCATATGAAGTGACAGAAAGCAGATCGGCAGCTGAGGCTGGAGGGGGTGTGAACTACTTGCCATGGCATATGAAGGGGTTTTGAGGGTGATGGGAACATCTTGACTGTAGTGACAGTTACATAAGCGTCTACACTCGTTAAAACTCCATAAACCGCATGTCGGTAGTACCGCTTGCTACTGTTAAGATAGGTGTGTTTATCGCGTGTAAATGAAACATCAGTAGAGCTGATTAAAGACCTCCAACTTCAGGATGGGTCTGCTTTGCCTGTTGTAAAACCATCGTGTTACTTTTCTTCCCTCCCCATTTCACAGAGGGACAACTGGAGGCAGAAGGCCCGCTGCCCGGGGAGCCCACAGAGGGAGGGAGGGAGCCTAGAGCCAGATCTCCCCGGCTCCGGAGTGCACACACTGCGCCACTCCTTTTCAGTATTTGAAAGCCATCTGAAAATGTCCTCTGAGGGCAGATTCCTAACTAATTCAACATATCTATTGTGTGGTCTTTTGTTACCAAACAGAATCACATTTATGAAATATTTCAAAACTAGAGCTCCATCAGTAAAATTACGTACACGATACTACAAACAGTTTGATCAAAAACTTAGGCTACAAGGGAAGTTTGTGCTCTCGAAGTCAGAAACTGCCAGTGGTCTCTGCAGATTCCCCGGGCTACATCATTAGGCTCCAGCCTCTTTTGGCTAATTCCATTAAACAACAATTGCCAGGGGCTTTCTTTGACAATTAAAGGCCCTGGGTTGGAATGTTTTTTGTTAGACTACAAATTGTAATCATTTCCAGAAGAGGACCCAGAGGCAGCCTTACCCTGAACTAACTGAACCACCTCAAAAAGTGGTCTTGCCAGGCCCATTATGGGCGAAGGATGTAATGAGGCGCCTCCGGCAATTCCTCGCGCTGGCGTGACAGCTGTTGTGTGTTCCCGTGCTGGATCTGGCCCTCATCCCTCTCAGATGGGCTCGGTCAGCAAGGACCAGTTAAGACCAGACTACACTGAACCAGTTAAGCAGATTCTGTGGGGGACACAGTAGGACCTGACTAATTCACGGAATTCCTAGTCTTCTCCAGCCCTGGTCCTCTGAACACCTGGCCCGGCCCCTGCTCGCAGCCTTTTCCACAGTGAATTAAGGAGAGATGGGGCGGGGGAAGGGGGGAGATTCCGAGAACCGGGGGATTTCAGAAGCTCATACCTTTGCATCATCCAACAGAGGGCTTCCTGGCTCAGAGTCAATGGAATAGGGGGAGAAGCCAGCCTGCGACCCTGAGTCAGAGGCCGGAGGGGACATGAGAAGGACATTCTGATTAAAGTCATCGATCTTTAGCTCCACATCATTGTCCACCAAACTGCCTAGGTCGATGCCCTTCAGGAGCTCTGCAAAGAAAACCACATCTTGTGAATGGTCTGTTTCTACAGAGCCCTGCCTGGGCCAGGGCTGGGCTGGGTGAGGGGCACATGGTCCTTGCTCTTGCTTCACCCCTGAAGGCACCCTGTACACATCAGTGGGCCCTCCCCAGTGCTCAGCACAGGACTTCTACAACCGCAAATGAGCTCACTCACTGTTTTTCTGATTTGCCAGCTTTAGCACCATGTTCTCCTGGCGCAGTTTATGATTGACCTGCTGCAAGTATTTGATGTAGTCAATGGCCTTCCTCAGGACGCCAGACTTGTGCATCTGGGAAGGAAGATGGGTGAAAACGCAGTGGCATCACTGCAGGCTGCAGAGCGAGAGGGGAGAGACCCAGAGCTCGTGGGGTGAAGGCATAGCTCCAGGTTCAGATGCTGCCTCACTCACTGGTTAGCTGTGCAACCTAGGACAAGTTATCCAACATTTCTGAGCCTCACTTTCCTCCTCCTTAAAATGGGGATAATGATAATACATGAATCACAGGCTTGCAGTGAGGGAAAAATGAGATAATACAGGTAAAGAGAGGAGCCAGTGATATGGTGCATAGTGATACTCGATAAATAAAAATTAGTTAGTACTCACATTTCTTATTATAATCCTAGAACTAAAACAAACTTTATTTTATTTTTAAAAAGTTTTTAAATGTTTATTTTGGGAGAGAGAGAGACAGACACACAAAGTATGAGCAGGGGAGGGGCAGAGAGAGAAGGAGACACAGACTTGGAAGCAGGCTCTAGGCTCTGAGCTGTCAGCACAGAGCCCAACACAGGGCAGGAACTCATGAACCCTGAGATCATGACCTGGGCCAAAGTCAGACGCTTAACCGACTGAGCCACCCAGGTGCCCTGAACCCACCAAAACAAACTTTAAAGAAAACAAATGACAAAAGACCAGAGCATTGTTGGATAGGCACCTTAAGTAAAGTTATATTAGTACATTTCAAATCTATAGGCTACAAGGAAAATAAAATTTTCTTTCAAAAACAGAGATAAGGAAGCACAAAAATAAACAAGAAAAATAATTTAAAAAACAGAGATGAAGATAAACAGATAACAAGTAAAAAAAAAACCTACATGATAGAAGACACATTCACTGAAACACCAGAAATATTGAAAAATCTATGTCCTCTATTTACTGTTAAAGATCCTGTCTCCATTTTGTCTCTTCCCTCAAGGGTAACAGCACTGCTAACCACCCCTGAGCATGATTAAATATATGGTGGCAACGCCACCAGCTGACTCCACGGGACACACAGTCCTGCACCTGGCTGCTGGCGAGCAGGAGGTAACCCTCTGCCTGGGCTATGGGGACCTGCGATCACTGCAGAGCAGTCTCAAAGGTCCAGGCGGGTCACTGCCTTTCCGACCCCCAACAGTTCGCTTATGTTAATATTTTATAATCTTGAAAAAATCCCAAGATGCTTTAATTAGTAAGAAAGCAAATCTCAACCATTCTTATGTTAACTCACTAGACCTGGGTCTTCCAGAGTCCCTACGGTAAAGATCAGCGGAGGGGAAAGGGTGGGACATGAAATGCCATTTTGCTTGGCACCTACCTTGGCATCCGTCCCCATGACCAGGTCCTTCAACTCGATGATTTTGTCATTGATAGAGGAGCGATACCGCTTCTCAATGATGTTGTGTGTTGTCCGCCTTTCTCCTTCTTTGGGGGGCTCCAACTGCTTGACTCCCCCAGGTACCTGCTTAATGGGCACTTTCTCTTGCCCCATCATCACAGGCATGGTGGTCAAAATGGTCCCATTGCTGCCCACCAGAGTCTAGAACAGGCACAGACACAGGGCAGAGTTATCCCGGGGTCAGTGTGAGTAAAGCAACCTCACAACACAAATATATTGGCCTTGGCCATGCGGCACCTCTCCTTGCTTCATTAAGTCAGGCCCCAGGAAGCTGCAGGAGCCATGGTACCTTAGTTACTATGCCCCTTTCAGAACCACTGTCATCAAATCATCCCACAATAAGATTAACATGGATACATAGGTTTTAAGCTTGGATCTAGGGGTACCTGAAACAAGCCCTATGATTTCTGCTTTGCTGGTAAACTATTAACCACCTCTGAGCTCGCACACAATGTACCATGTCATTTTGGCTCCAAGGAAAACTTACTCCTGGTGTGGGATACATCTTTTCCTTTCATCAGACGGGGCAGCCACTTGCTGCACTGCCTTATATAATCTGGCCATCAAAATGCACAAGGGCAGAACTGATGGAGCCATTCTATTAGATAAGCAGGCCAACTCCAGAGGCTTCCCCTTCCCCCCTCAACTCTGCCTTCCCCCATTTCTATTTTTACTAATTTTAGTTTTATCTTCTTCACAAAATGATCTTAATATCCAAACGGCCAATGAACAAATAAAAAGCCACTCAACTTCACCAGTCATTGAGAAATAATTCACACATAATAAAAAACACATATTTTAAGTGGACAGCTTGACGGAGTTTTATGTTTGGATACAATGTGTGTAACCAAGACAACCCAGACCAAGGCACAGACCATTTCTATCCCCTCAGAAAGTTGTCTTGTGCCTCTTTTCAATTACTCCTGTCCCTTCACCCTCTTGTGGTCACTGCTCTGATCTCTATCACCACAGCTTAGTTTTGCCTCTTCTTGAACTTCATATACATGGAATCACCAGCATGAACTTTTCTGTGACAGGCCATCTTTAGCTCCACACGCTGTTTTTGAGGTTTAGCAGCTGTATGTATCAATAGTTCTTTTTGGACGTGTGGGCTACTTCCCGTTCTTGGCTTCTATGAAGAAAACTTCGTTTCAAATTCTGATCACCTTTTACTAGATTGGACTCTCTTGCCACAAGATGCTGAAAACGGCTATGACTTGACAGCCCAAGGATGGGTGCCTTCCATGTCCCTCACCTTGGAGGCACCCCCCGCCTGGTGGACCCAGGGTCCTTCAGAAGCCAAACCACCATCAGCAGGACCTAAGAGTCCTCCACACCGATGGCCCTGTGTGGAGGTGCTGCCCATGAACTGGGGGCTAAAAATCACAAAGGGGGTATATCTGCAATGCGACACAGTCCATGGAGCTTCTGTACCTACCCACCGTGTAGAGGCTCTGTTAGCATCTCTGAGGCCTAAGACCTCCAAGGAAGGAGGAGGAGAGGGGAAAGGGGGAGGCAGGGAGGAAGGCGGCTCTTACTGGTACTTGAAGGGCGGCTGTCTGGATGGGGGTGGTGAGGGCAGTGAGGGCTGGGTTCTGGACTGCAGCCATGACGGGGCTGCCATCTGTCTTGAGTGTGGTCAAAACAAGGGAATCTGTCTTGATGATCTGAGGCTGTACGAGGACCTGGATGGAGAAGGAAGAAAAGGAAAAGGAAGGCAGAATTATTTTTCTATTTTGCTTTAGCTTCTTACCACACAGACTCCCTCCGGGAAAGAATGAAAAAAAAAACAAAAAACATTTTCCTAAAACCGAGAACACAACTTGATTACTGGGTTGAGACAGAGAAAGAGCATGGCTAAAGAGGGTCCTGGGTTTTAAGGATGAAAGGCTTTGAGGACAGCAGTGCCAGCACCTGGCAGGGGCCAAGCTGGGGGATGTGGTGGAGGGGAGGGAGGTCTGATTTTGGACAAACTCTGGAAAGCCAGGAGCATGGCTGAGAAGCAGAAAGGAAAAACTTGGATTTTTTTCCCCCAAAGATAAATGACCTTGTTAGTAAGAAAATACAGTCCACTAGGGTACCTGACTTAGAAATATCTTAGCACACCTCTTTCCAGTTTTATACCCATGAGATGCTTAAATATCACAAACTGCCCGCATTTACGGAGTCTGTGTGAGGGCCAGTGTACACCTACAGATGCGATCTCAGCCAGGTCTCCACCCTGAGCTCACGGGAGCCTCACAGGGCCCAAGCGCCCCAAATGCTGCTCCCTTACACTCCACCGGTCCTTCAGAGTCTGTGGGCCACACGCTCAACCAAAGACCGGCCCCAACCAGTACCTCCCTGGGTCGTCACCAGCCACCTACCGGGACCTGCTGCACCTGGGGGGCGGCAACCGTCTGTACCGTGGCCGGGGCGAGGGTCTGCAGCGTGCCATTGGCCGTCTGTGTCAGCACCCGCTGGGCCTGCACCGTCTGCACCTGCTGCTGGATGGTGACTGGCTGCACCTGGGAGGACGTCACTAGGCTTTGGACTTGAGGCTGAAGGACTTGGGAGAAGAGGAGGGAAAAGTCACACGGACGAGGAATGCACTCTTTTGTCACTGTAGCTGCGGTAATAACCGAGGATGCAGTGCCTCAGAACGCTCCCGACTCCCCACCTGCTGCTGAAGGAGGTGTGCACAGCCATTTACAAGCTGGTCCAGATAACAAGAACATTCCGTGAGAGCTGCATCAGTTGCTGAGGGAACGAGAACAGGTGATAGTGTCGCTTTGGGTGCTAGGGCTGAGGTGAGGGGAACTCATCAGCAAATGACTGCACCCAGCAAGGGCGTTCATAGATACCGAGAACCAACAAGGCCACGGGGCTATACTTCCTCTCATGAAAAGAATGGAAAATGCACTTTGGGAGGACGGTCTCAGCTTTTTGCTTTGCTGCCTCCCTGCGGCCCCTAAACCCTCCACAGCCCACGGAAGAACTGTCAGAGGCTTTGAAATTCAGAGTAATACCAATCCCGCCCAGGGCTCCCTAAAGGGTCAGGGGGAAATCTGATGCAAAGGCACTGGGCACAGCGCAGCAGAGAAAGCCACTCACTCCCCCTCCCCCATTCACCCCCCCCCCCCCCCCCCTCCCCCCCCCCCCCCCCCCAGGGCCTAGTATGAGGCCTGCTGCACGGAGACCCAGCACCTGCTAGGAGTCATATATTCTCTGTAGTGGGTGCTCAGGAGATGTCTGCTGAATGAATGGTTCTCAACCTACAGGTGCCAAGATCTGGCTGTTGCTTGGGTCAGTTTCCAGACTCCTTTTTTCAAGCCTGTAGCCCTAGTTACCGGGGTTGTGTCTACTATGCTTGTTAGATTCTCCGACCAAGCGTCCTTGAAGCAGGCACAATAGATGTTAAGGTAACTAAAGAGGCAGAATGTGAACGGTTCCCGTACCCACTGTCCTTCCTGCTTGTTACCCAAAATTCCTTCAAACAAGGACCAAACTGATGGATTCTATCATCCCCAAACAGGATAGAACCATTTGCCTCAGAAGGGTCTGCAAACTGGCACACACACTTTTGAATAACCAGTCACTACGGCATCTGACTTCTGATCACCTTGAAAGCTGGTAGCCGCGTTCTGGTATATCAAAGGCTGCTGGATGATCCTCGTCTGGGGAGCTGTGCTGAATGTCGGGGTGATCATCACCGTCTGCTGCTGCAGCTGAGCTGGAGGCTGGGGCTGGGGCTGGGGGCGGGGCTGAAGAACTGGAGTCGCCCTGGGGGGGGTGGGAACTGCGGTGGGGGGGACTTTGACCTGCAAGGCTGGAGCCTGGGGGGAGGCGGCCGAGGGGGAGAAGGAAGGCAGAGGGACCTGGCTGAAGGACCGCTGCAGGGAGGGATCTGCGGTGCCGCCCCCGCTGCCTCCACCATTGCCGCTGCTTCCACTGCTGCCGCCACCCCCGCCGCCAGGGAAGGAGCCACACAGCTGCTCGGAGAACAAGTCAGGGAACTCTCCAACTTGATTGCTGACAAACTGCAGCATCTCTGTGGATAAATAAGAAGGAGTCATTCTATTACCACCCAAAATATCTAGTAACTATCAAATTTGCTTAAGAAACGGAGGCCTGCAAATCAAAAGGTTTTCCCATGACCATTGCAAAAATGGGTCGAAACTTCTCCTCCCTCTTAGGAGGCAAACCAGGAGACAACAGGGCAAGACTTCATCTCTTTGATGTTCTCTTTCCCCACCCTACCTCCAGGCCCTTTCTACCAACTTTCTTGATGGTTTCAGGCCAAACAGGAGCTGCCTCTGTGCTAAGTGAGCATTGCTTGTGCAGGTTATTGCTGGTCTCATCTTACAGTTAGGGACACTGGGGCAGGAAGTGGGTAGTGGCTGTCCTAAGGCTTTGAGGCTCAGTAGCCTCAGGTGTGAGGCCACCTCCAGTCTCTGCACTGTTCTCCGTGGCAGAGCAGAAAGGCGGGAGTCAGGCTCTCACCCCAGGCTGCCCTCGCCCCTCACCACAGGTGGGCTCTGGGCCTTCTCTCCAAGAAAGGTACATACAGACAGCCCTGGGCGCTGCTGGTACCCACAGGAACACTCAGGGATGATGGAGTTGATGGCCTCCAAGTCATGGATCGTTAGGGGTGGAGTGGATGGAAAGATCATATACAAAGTCCGTAACGGGGAAATAACTTGGCCAAGGTCCCATGGCTCATCAGGGCACAGTGAGGGTTAGGACCAGTTCTCTGCCTCCCCGCTTCATGATCTGCCACTGTACCACAGCGCACACACTACCGGAAGGTCAGGGCAGAGCAACCCCAGCCCTGGGCTCCATGCTCTAGGGCGCCCACCCCAGCCCTCCCCTGGTTGTGTCCCTTCTCTCCGGGCAAGGAGTCTGTGAGACCAAGGGGATGTGTCCACCTGAAGGCCACGGCCCCCTTCTAGATGACGCTCTAAGTACTCGGGACCCCTACGTTCCTAGCCCAAGGGGCCTCAAGCCTGCCTCCAGGGCCTCTTCTCCTAATCCATCCTCCTCAGAATTGCCCAAAACCCAAGATAATCCATAGCTAACAAGTCATCTCTCATGACTCCTTCCTCCCTATGGGCTGGTCCCCATCAGAAGTCTGGGGCCTCGGCTTTGTCCCAGGTATTTTCAGACCTACAGTTCTTTACACTCTCCATCCCCTCCCCCTTCTAGTATGTTCCCAAGTGGCTACTGCTTGTTCCTGAACTGTACACCCTCCTCTCTAAACATTCAAGGCCACACGATGCTCCGACTTAGTCACTAAAATTCCCCAAACCAAAAAAAGGCACCACTTCTTTTCATTTTTTTCCCCCAAACTGTCCACCAGCAAGGCCCTCCCAGGCCTTTAACAGTGTGTGCGCGCGCTCGTATGTGGAGGTAGCGGGGCTGGGCTACGAAGAATCTTATGTTAGGCAAGCAGAAAGCTATTGGGGGTTTCCAGGGTGACCAGGTAGGACTGATACTTAGCAGTTCGATGCTGCCAAAACAGCATCTCGTAAGATAAACTATGTAGCGGTATTATTTACCAACACCTCAGCACTCTGCCGTGGCCCCTCCACACTCAGCCTGCTGTATGTGGGAGGGAGAAATGGGCACATTGCCACACTGTAACTGGTACTAACCAATTCCAATTCCTCGTACATGAATCAAACTAAAAAATGTCCTTAAACTCAGCACAAGATTTAAACAAAACACGATTTAGTGCTGACACATTCCAAGTACAACACAAGATTTATAAAAGCATTTTAATAAAATGATTAAGAGAAACCTAGTAATCTGCTGAACTTCCCAGAGTTCCCATAAAATCCCAACTCTGGGAAATCAACACAGAGGCCTGCTTTGTGAGCCCAAAGAACATCACATCCACGGAAAGCTAAGGTAGCACGAGGCACGAGAGGCCAGAGGTCTGGTAGATGGGCACAAGCTTTGGTACTAGATGGGTCTCAGGAGGCCACCTACCCAGCTGTGTGAACGTGGACAAGTCACCTCTCTTAATTCCTGCTTCCCTCACCACAAGAGGCTGCCTTAAGAATACTCACCCCAGGGGCGCCTGGGTGGCTCAGTTGGTGAAGCATCCGACTTCAGCTCAGGTCATGATCTCACGGTTTGTGGGTTCGAGCCCCGCATCAGGCTCTGTGCTGACAGCTCAGAGCCTGGAGCCTGCTTTGGATTCTGTGTCTCCCTCTCTCTTTGCCCTTCCCCTGCTTGCACTCTGTCTCTTTCTCTCAAAAATAAACATTAAAAATTAAAAAAAAAAAACACAAAACAAAACCTCATTCAGCTTCTTTTCTGTGAGGACTAACAAAGCTAATTTGTGCAAAGTGCTTGGCAAAAGGCACACCTTTACAAAGGTCCCTATTAGTGGTCATTCCAGAGCCCCTCCTGCCTGGGCACCCGGCTCCACTGATCCCATTGGGATGAGTGCTCTCCAAAGCCTTTCGTGGAGAAAGGCAGGGGCTGGCACAGTGAAGTAACCTGCAAAGGTCACAAAGCTTGTTTACAAAGCAGGTTAAGAGTATGTAGGCAGATGGGACGCAACTGCTTAAATTTAAAAAAATAAATTCTTTTCAACCCACACACGACAAGCTCCAGTGGTGTTACCCGCAGCCAGGCAGATAGGCGCAGGGTTGAGTGGCGCAGAGGGGCCCGTTAAGACCAAGCGTTTGAAGGAAGGAGTAATGGGAAGAGGCTCCTTGAGCCCCCGCTCCAGCAGGGCACACCAGGCCTCCCCGAGACCCCATCTGGTCTGCAGTGACAGAGACGGGGAGGCCCTGCCAGCCGGAACGAGGCCTGGAGAACCACGGCACAGGAGGCCCACTCCGGGTGCAGTTTTGCACTGAAGCTCCAAGCCGTACCCCGTGGGAGCGTCCTAATGTCTCGTGTTCCCTGCTCTAATCGCTGGAGCGCTGCAATCACACAGGCTCTCATTTCCGCCGAGAGCCATGAAACCCAGAAAATGGAGGCCTGGAGAAGGCACAGGTTTTATGGGGCTTTGAAAAATGAAGTTCCAGAACACGTACGATGAGTGGAGGGCCAGCCAACTGGGGCCTCTTCGGAGCCGCCAGCCCTGCAAACCGTAGCTTACCTGGTAGGGATGCTCCTGGCGGTTACCCTCTCCGACTAAGCCACAGTCCAATTGTTTTAGTTTAGTTTTTTTAAGTTTTATTTATTTTTTGAGAGAGAGAGCAGGGGAGGGGCGAGGTGGGGGGACAGAAGATCTGAAGAAGGCTCTGCACTGACAGCAGAGACCCTATGTGGGGCTCAAACTCATGAACCATGAGATCATGACCTGAGCCGAAGTCACACACTTAACTGACTAAGCCATCCAGATAAACCCCCATTTTTTTTAAGTTTATTTATTTATTTTTAAGAGAGAGAGAAAGAGAGAGAGCTAGCGTATGAGCAGGGGAGGGGCAGAAAGACCGAGGGAGAGAGAGAATCCCATGCAAGCCCTGTGCTACCAGCACAGAGCCTAACACGGGGCTTGGATTCACAAACTGTGAGGTCTGGACCTGAGCCTAAGTCAAGAGTCGGACACTTAACTAAATGATCCACCCAGGAGCCTCCATATTTGTTTTTTAGATGCTTCTTAAAGGGATAAGTTTGCTTAATTAAAGTAACCTGGGCCCCAAGAAACTACACCTGGGCTTTGGTCCCTTTAAAAGCAAATAACCGGGGTGCCGGGGTGGCTCCGTCAGTTGAGCATCCGCAATAGTTGCCTTTCCCGTTTCAGTTCAGGTCATGGTCTCTCCACTCGTGGGTTCAAGCCCTGCATCGAGCTCTATGCTGACAGCTCAGAGCCTGGAGCCTGCTTCGGATTCTGTGTCTCCCCCTCTCTCTGCCCCTCCCGTGCTCAAGCTCTGTCTCTGTTTCTCAATAATAAATAAATGTTAAAAAAAAAAAAATTTAAAGCAGGTGACCAAAATCAGAGGCTGTGGCTGTCACCTGTGCATTGCAACTACTCTGGAGCCTCATCCAAAGATGCCCCAAGTTCACATGCACTTTACGGAGCTTGCAACCTGAAGGTAACATAAATCACTCTGTCCAGCAGCCAGCAGCATCTACCTGAGAGTGAGGTGACCCGAAATCTGGGCAGATTAACTCTGGTCAGGAATAAAGAACCTAAAACCCCAATGAGGTAACGTAGCCTCCAAAATGCAGTCAGTCAACAATTCTTCAGTGGCCATTTGCTACTTAGCCCAGTTAGGTGCTGAGAGCACAATTTTACAAAGTAGGTCATTTATTCTTATATTTTGTATTTATTATTCACCTGTGTTAGATAATGTTTTAAAGTAACTTTCTTTTTTTTTTGAAATTGTAAAAGTGGGACGCCTGGGTGGCACAGCCGGTTAAGTGTAGAACCCTTGATCTCATCTCACATTATGATTTCAGGCTTGTGAGTTTGAGCCCCACATTGGGCTTTGTGCTGATGATGTGGAGCCTGCTTGGGATTCTTTCTCTCCTTCTCTCTGCCCTTCTCGTTTGTGCGTGTGCTTTCTCTCTCTCTCTCTCTCAATATAAATAAACTTTAAAAATTAAAAATAGAATAAAATTGTAAAAGTAACATTTACTATCGAAAAATTCAGAAAAAAATTAAATGAAGAAAAAAATCACCCAGCAATGCCACCTCCCTGAGACATCCACTGTCAATGTTCTCATATGTCCTTTCTGTACATGCATGCATGTGTGTGAACAGTTTTACAAAAATGGGATCACACTGAAGATGCTATTTTGTACCCTGATCTTTTCACTTAATAAAATATTAAAAGTATTGTGTCAACCATGATGGATAGAACATGAGGGTTTGTGAGAGTCCCATAGCATTGTACCGTGTCATATATTGTATCAATGCATGAGAATTTAACCACCTATGGGGCGCCTGGGTGGCTTAGTCAGTTAAGCGTCCAACTTCGGCTCAGGTCATGATCTCATGGTTTGTGGGTTCGAGCCCCACATAGGGCTCTGTGCTGACAGCTAGCTCAGAGCCTGGAGCCTGCTTCAGATTCTGTATCTGTCTCTCTAACTCTCCCCTGCTCATGCTGTCTCACTCTCTCTCAAAAATAAATAAAATATTAAAATTTTTTTAAAATTAAAATAAAAAAGAATTTAACCACTTAGGGATGACAAATGGTTATTTTCAATTCTTTGGCATTAACTCTTGTAAAAACTCTTGTCCCACTTATCTGACAGGGCAGGGGGATAAAGTTCTAGAAATTGGGATCAGAGGAAAGGTATGTGTGTTTTCGAAAAGTTGTAATAATCTATGCTTCTGTCAGCATTTCCCCACCACTGTTTCTGCCATTCAAACAGCAGGGAAAAGAACTACAGCAGTCAGGGTGCACGAAGTACTATACGAGGCTGAACTTCTCCCTGCCAATTTTATTGGCCATTTGTATTTCTTTCTTCGTAAATTGCCTGCTCTTGACCTTTGCCCACTTTTCCATTGGGCGATTTGTCTCTTTGTACTGATTTGAAAAAAATTCATAGATGATGGATATTTGTTCCTTCTTATACATTTGCAACTGTTTGCACACTGCTAGTTTTTCTTTTATTGAAGTTGAGTTGACATTAACTTTTTTTAAAATTTCTTGAGGAAAAATAATGGCATAATGAGTAAGGTATCATGCCCTAGTGCTATAACTTGGGCTAAGTTTTACTTCTCTGAGCCACAGTTTTCTCATCTATAATATTGGGGCTGAAATTATACCCACCTCATGCAGATGCTGAGAGAATCTGCACAAAATCTAAAGCAGGCATAGAGCCTGATGCTTGGTATTAATTAGTGCATATTATTTGTGGCTTTTTTTTTTTTTTTGACAGTTTTGCTTGGACTTTTGTTTTGAAGATTTGAATGTGTCCCAATGCATTTGGGTATATTAGGGAACAGTTTGGTCACATCATGAATTTTGTGTTTCCTTATGCATGACGGAAACAGTAGGTAATGGAAAAACATACCCAGCTGAAACATGCCACATGGGAGTACACAAAATGAGCACAGGCACACACCTCAGACATCCACCAGCTTCATCAGGTCTCTGCATGTGCCATGAACCATAACCATTAAACACCTGGATGAGAACTTCCCATCAGATGGCACACAGCCCTCTGTCCATCACTTCGTAGTAACTCAGGGACTGTAACTTCCAACGCCCACTTCCACAAGCAAACCTTTAATAAGGGGCCCTATTTATTATGGTATTTATGTACTTCTTAGCCACTTAGTATCGGTAAAACAGAGCTGTTTTTTTAGAATCCTTCCTTGCTTTTAGTCTTTTTATTTTTCTCTTTTTTTTGGTCACTTCTGAAGATTTTGAGTGTTGTGACCCGAATCTCATTTTCCCCACAAGCCCTATGGTTTACATTACACGGTTTTGGTTAGTGCAGTGATTTTAAAGGAAGGGCTATGTTGCATTATGGCAGAACTGACTGTATACAAATGCTACTGTTTTTTTTTAAATTTTTAAAAATGTTTTATTATTTGTTTTTGAGAGAAAGAAGGCAGAGCACGAGTGGGAGAGGGACAGAGAGAGAGGGAGACACAGAATCTGAAGCAGCTCCAGGCTCTGAGCTGTCAGCTGTCAGCTCAGTGCCTGACGCGGGGCTCAAACTCACAAACTGCAAGATCATGACCTGAGCCAAAGTTGGACGCTTAGCCGACTGAGCCACCCAGGTGGCCCACAAATGCTACTACTGTGTAATGAAATGACATGGTTTTTGTGTTACACTTGAAAAGTCCCTCATCCCAAAGATTGTAAGGATATTCACGTAATTTTCTTCATGTAGTGTTGTTCATTAATCTTTCACATTAGATCTGGCCAACAAGCGTAAGGACACAGAAGTAAGTATAGTGTGTGATGTTGGTAGGCTGCTGGGAATCAGATGGACCACAACCAGTGAGCGGGAGGGTGGGTATCACGAAAGTTAATCCACAACTGTGAGCTTCTTAAGAAACAAGTATCTTGCTTTCAAGCTGATGACCCTACTGTCCCTCCTAGGATGTTTTTTTTTTTTTTCCTGATAATAAGAAAACAAAACAAAATAACATCAAATGTAGACCAGTATCACACCTGAGGGTCAACAGATCACTTTCCCTGCCTCCACCATTTTGCTATCTGTGATCACCACTGCGTTCTCGGGACCTGAAACATTAGTTACCTCCATTCAGGTCACCCAGAAGAGCACTTAAGGAACTGGGCTGTCGACTAAACCCATCAACACAGAAACCCTGAAATGCAAGAATATAAGGAACATAGGGACACATCACAGGTAACTGGTGCCTAAAATCACTTCAAACACCAGGGGGCACATTTGCTAAGCCGCTCAGAGCACAGAGACAGCATCATGCACTTCAAGGCAATTCTGGGTCACCTTCCTGGCGGACACGGAGTCTGGAGGAGGGCTGAATGACACAGGATGGCAAACTAGTGACTCAGGCATCTTATATTTTAAGCGAGGGATGAGTAAACCCTTTTTACTGGCAAAGAAGCCACAAAAGAAAATTGGGCAGGGAGGTGGGGGTTCTTAAATGCCTGTGTTTCATAACACACAGAAATGTGTCACTGCATGTATCAAATATTACATAATAAAATAAAACATTTGAAAACTAAGAGAAAAAGAAAACACAAAGGGAAGCCAATGCCATTCTCACATGGTCTTCTGGACTCCTCTCCTACCTCTCTCCCCCTATCTGCCCAGCTGGATGTTAAGGGCAGCCTCCGAGAGTCCCAGCTGGCAAGCCCTGAACTCTCTGGTCCAACCCAGTAGGGGACCTGAACCAGCTCCCAGTTTCAACCAGGACAGTGATCTTCAGCACCACCTTCAACTCAACTGCTCTTTCTTCTTCTTCCCTCTACCCTAAGTTTACTATGAGCTCCTGGCAAGCCTCTTTTCATGGTGTCACAGTTCTCTCCTCGCTTCACTTCCATACTCAACTGCAGCCTCCTACCCAGTGACAATTGTCTTCTGTGAGTATCTTGTTGGTCCAACAGTCTTTCAAATCAAATCAAATCTCTTATTAAACACAAGCTTCAAAACTTCCTGCCAAACTGCTCCCTCCCACTCCTAGGAATTTCCCTTCCCACTCACCTTTGCTCATCATCCACCTGGGGGGAAATACCCACTCCTTTTATCTGTACATGCCTTTGTGGGGGAGGGGGAAGATCATTCCAGAATGTGACTGCCACAGCGCACCTTTTCTGTTCCTCACCACCCTCTTCCTTTCTGAATTCCACAATTCCATTTCAAAAGCACTTAAATGACTTTCAACAAGTACTCTTCTCTACCTCGGATCCAGCCATCTTTGAGCTCTTGAACCCAATTATGATTTATGTGTTAAGAAAAATGATCTGAAACTTGGAAAACAAGGCAATATATGTACATATAGTGTCCCTTTAAAGTCATGCTACAGGGAGTAGTATGCGCTGTGACTACTGAAGGTCATCCGATGCTCTGTGGAAACAAACTCGTTTCACTTCTATTTACCATGGGTTAGGTAAAGTTAGATGTTCATTTGTAGAAAATTGTTAAGTGGTAAATGATTTCTCTCTGATAAAAAAGATAAACTTGAAGGCTTTGTTTGTATTTCCCTGTAGGACATTAACCAGTTCTGCACCTAAACTTGCAATCTTATTCCTGCATCCTTTTTTTCTTTCTAAACTATGTTAAGTATCAGTTTCTTACATTCTCTTTTTGATCCAGCTTTGTAGTCCTGATGGTATTCTCATTAACAATGTTAACAAATCTCTGGTATGTGCTGATGATATGTTAGCTCACAGTAGGTTTTGAATATTCAAAACATTTTATTTTGCCACATTACATAAAGTTATATTTTTTTAATGCTTTTCTCATAGATTACGCTTCACAAGCACATGGACAAAATCTTCCACTCTCCTAAACTTCTCCAAGTACTAACCATTCTGGCAGTTAAAAAAAAAAAAAAAACTGGCATCAATTCACTGAAATGCTCCCCAAAGCAACTTTCATGGAATCGTAAAAATGGCAGTTACGCTTTCTGAACCAAAACTGGAAGGGACATGTCACCTCACAATGGGACAAGATATTTCTGAAATTCAAGTTATCCTGGGAAATCTGGACAAATCTGTTATTTCTGCAAAGCTTCTACTTTTGGTGACATGGGTATGTAAATGTAAATGTAAATCCTACTTTACATACCCACGTTAAATGTGCTGAGCACCCACTGTGCGCTGGCCTAGAGAGATGATAAAAAAAAAATAAAACTTCACAATCGCAGCAGCAAGGACGACACGGGGAAGGTGCTGGTGGAACGGCCTCTTGCGGGAGCTGGACTAAGGCTGATGGGCACACAAAGGGGATTCGAGGCCCAGGGAATCTCAGAAGCCAAGGGCTGGTTTCTCAGAACCCACAGAGTTAGCACAGTGGGCTGAAGAGAACGGGCAACTGCCAGGGCCATGGGCTGGGCAGGAGTCAGGGTCAAATCACGACAGGTTATTCGGTAGCTCATGGTGATGAACTTGGTCCTTCTCTTTATTAAGGAAGGAACAGTGAGTTATCCAACAGCGCTCTCGGAAACCCCTCTGGGTCAGCGGCTGCTCGTACTGGCTTGTACAAGGGGGCTTGGGCCCCCCAGAACCCCCCAACATCCTGAACGCTTTAAGTTCATTCTGAGCACGAACTCGAGGCTGAATTCTGACTTGAGAGGATAATAGCAGAATAGCTGAAACAAAATCTTGGATAACTTCATCAACTGATGAGGACAATCTTCTGAAAACTGATTAAAGACAAGGTCTGGTTATATGTGAGGTTCTAAAAAATGGTCCACACTGGGAAACAGGCCACCTCCTAGAGACAGTGTGAAGGAAGTGTGGCAAGGAGTCATATTAAGGGAAAAAAGCAGGATGTCAAAAAGCTAAACCAAGAACTAACTAGAAGGCCGAAGAGAAAAGGGATTCCCAAGCGTAAGTTCAAAGAGTACTGAATGAAGAAGATCTGGCTATCGAATAGCAAAACCAGACCATGAATCTGTCAATGTAACTGCTGTGCTGACTTTGGGGGAAAAAAAATCTCTCTGAGGCTCATTTTCTTGTAGATATGGGAATAATCCAAACTCTTACACATACACATTATATATATATATTCCTATCCATATATCCAGAACATAAAGAGTATTTGATTCTCTGAGTATTGATTTTTTAATTTTTATTCTTCTTATTTTTTTTGAGAGTGAGTGAGCAAGGGGTAGAGGGAGGGAGGCGGGGAGAGAGAAAGCACCCAGATGCCCCAGGAGGCACATGTTCTGACAGCGGAAACCCTGTGCAAACATCTGCCAGGGTCAGGCACCAAGTGTTAAGATAAAGAAGCTGTAGAGCATGTTGTTTAAAAAGGCTTTGTTGTTGACTTTTACTGCTATTTATCTGTTTGTGTGTGAGTATATATTTATATGCAAAGTTTAAACATTTTTTTTTTCTTAACTGCAAAAGCACCTCATTAGCACTGTCTCCTAGTTGTTTTTGCCTTTAACACCTTGCTGGCACTTTCACATGTACTGTGGTATATAATCTTCAAATCACCCTGTGAAGTGGTAGTTTCAAGTACTCTTTTAAAAACTCTTTTAAAAAAGAGTCAGTGCATGTAAAGTACTTTAGAACAGTGCCCAGCACACAAGTTCTTGAAAAGTGACGGTGGTGGTTACACAGGAAGAAACAAGCCCAAGTCCAAATTGGGGGTGACGTGCACACAGCCTTAGGCAGGTGGGCAAGTGCGCGGCAGTGACCTCTTCCCGAGCCTGTGCTCTTTTCGCAAGTACCCCGCACCAGCAGCTGCCCCAACAACCACACCGTGGGGCTCCCTCCCTGGATGTCCTTCCTCGCGGACACCCCGCGAGGTGGCCCAGGGCTCACAACACTGCCGCACTCAACAGTCCAGGCACACCACCCATGTAAAAGCCCCACCCTGGGTCCCAGCCGGTGAAACCAGGCCTCCCAGTCCTCAGAGAATCCAACTGGAGGCAAGTTAGAGGCATCAGATTGTTGGCACCCCACATTTGAAAGGCTGTCCCTCTTTTTCCATTTAGGACTTTGCAATGTCTGCTCTTAGAAACAGGTCAGGAGTAGACTCTGAGAACTAAGAAGAAAGAACTTGAGGCAATCAGTAGTAGCCATAACACAACCAGTACACTAATTGTTAACACCTACTAAGCTCTTAGTGTGCGTCAGCGATGGCGTTCAGCACTTTGCATAGTTTCCTCATTTAATCTCACAACACTCTGAGGCAGATACCATTATCACCTCCACTACACAGACGAGGAAAATGAGGTACAGTGAGGTTAAGGAACTTGTCCTATGTCACCCCGTCAGCAGGTAGTGGAGCTGGATTTTGCGGTCAGGTCTTAGCCACCACACTGTACACTTGCTTTGGCTCCATTACTGGTTGAATGGATGTTACCAAACAGACCCTGGCATCGGGCAGATGCTCATTAAGTGCCTCGCTCACGAATGAGAGCCCATACCTCCCACTCGGGAAGGGCAGGAGTGTCATCTCAGGTCTTTCTGTATTTCCCGTCTTCACCTGCTCCCGCCCTGCACCACGCTGCTCTTTCACTCTCCTGGAACAAGACTGAAAGGTGAGCAAGACATGGAGAGCGAGACTGCAGAACCAATCCTGCACTGTCCTGTTCTAGAAGACAAGGGCATCGCATGTCACGGTGCCAGGTAACCAACCGAGTGTCAACAAAGGCAGGTGCAAGCTGAACCACTCTCCTGACCCTCCTGGGGACAGAGCCTCCACGCCAGGGGATCTCAACCTTGTTCAGTCCTAAAACCAGTCAGGCAAAGGTGAAAGACCCCAATGGCCCACCATCCCACCCTTCCACTCACTCCCCTAAGACTAGGGACAAAACAAAAATTGCAAAGCAGATTAGTAAGTCGTGCTATAAGCACCCACCCAGCACCCACAGATACTGGGTACTATGTTGCTGGGAGGTGGAGGAAGCCCAGGGCAAGGATTCCCAAGGGGCGTGGCTCCCTTCCCACCTTCTCATCTCTCTCTTTTTTTTTAAATTTTTTAAAAATGTTTTATTTATTTCTGAGAGAGAGAGAGAGAGTGAGCGTGAGCAGGGGAGGGTCAGAGAGAGAGGGAAATACAGAATCTGAAACAGGCTCCAGGCTCTGAGCTGTCAGCACACAGCCCCAACACGGGGCTCGGACCCGTGAATGTGAGATCATGACCTGAGCCGAAGTCGGATGCTTAACCAACTGAGCCACCCAGGCGCATCCCCCTCCAACCTTCCTATCTCAAAGGGAAAAGATAGGGAAACCCCACCAACCCCCACCCACTGTGACACGGGCGAGAACAGAGTGCTTCACAAAGAAAGGGCTGTTGGAGGGGGCTGGCTCAGTTGGTGGAGCATCTGACTCTTTTTCTCAGGGTCGTGAGTTCAGACCCCAACGTTGGGTGTGGAACCTACTTTAAAAAAAATAAAAAAGACGTTAAAAAGAAAAAGGAAAGAAAAGGCTGTCGGAGAGCAGAGGAAGGACTGATAAGAGTAGAGGAAATACTGAGCCTCTGGCAGGCAGTGGAAGAAGAGTTTTTGGAGTTAAGAGAGAAGGAAGGTCACAGCAGACAAAGGAAACAGGCTGAGCAACCTCCCCCCCCCCCACCCCAGGAGATGCCCTTCGAGCTGCTGAAGAGGAGCAGGCATGGAACAGAGTGGAGCGGCTCCCAGTCATGCTGTAAAAGGCCGGGGTGGTGCCACAAGGCGTTGGCTCTTACTTTGGAGGCAAGGAGAGGCACAGAAAACGTAGTGGACGCTTGCGCCTTTCGTTGTTTGTCCATCATTCGACCCGACGCTCCCATCGGCACCCTGCTCTTCCTTTCAGAGAACCCCCATGAGCGGTGCTGGTGGGCGGTGAGGCTTCCCTCCAGTCAGCCCTGATTCATGCACACCCCCACCGGGAGCGTGACTCTTGTGGGGGTGACCCACGAGAGCGACAACCTGTCGGGCCTCACTGCGGTGAGGGGAGGATCTGACCCAGGTGCCCTGGACCATCCTTAGCTGAGCTCTGCTCCGGAGCCTCCCTTGGTTCAGGCCCCTTCTCCAAGTCAGGCGCTGCAGCTTTGCTGGTCAGTCGGTCACCACTGTCCTTCCAACAAACTCCTTTTCTGTTCAGGCCAGAGGCAGTGTCTGCTGCTCCCCACCCAGCCTCCTGACCGACACACTGAAGCCCAGGAGGGAGGGACCTGAGCAAAACTGTGTTTGAGAAAGATAACAAACTGATAGTTATCAAGATTGTAGTCTGTAAATGGCCCACACACTCAACTGCCTTTCCAAAGGGCTGTTCCCTCAGCCTAGAATATGACTCCTCTCTCCTGCCCCTTTATTCAGCCGTTAAGACCTCCGCTTACAAGGTGCTCCACAGAGAATTCCTCGGATCCACCCTTCCACTAGTTAGGTGTCCCCCTCCCCCAGACGCCATCCCAGACTTCCCACACTCAAGATCTTAGGGAGTGCACCCTGGTGGGCTCTTAGACACATTGCAGGTTGAGAACCTTGATCCCACAATAAATCACGTGTTCCCAGAACAGGCCAAATGATTCCCAAGTTTGGTCCAGCTCTACCAAAAAGAACATCCTGATACTTTTCCCTTCTTATAAAGTTCTGTTCTTTCTTCCCTCACATCTCAGCTCAAATGCCAAAGTCCCTGTTGAAGACACTGCTGATTCCCTTCCTTAGTGCTCACTGAACTACTTGGAGTTGGAGTCTCTGTCATGGCCTCTGTCGCATTTCACTTCGTATAATGTCTCGTTATTTAGATGTCAGCTCCCTGAAGGTGGGGACTGTTCCACTCACCTCCAACACCCTAAAGAGCTCTAACACTGTGCTGGGAATATAATAGATACTCACCCATGCTGAATTGGTTCAAACACATTTTAAAAATTATATTAAACATTTTTAAAATAACTTCTGCCCAGAAGGGTCACCACTTATAGTGACAGGTTTCCAGAGTCAGGACACATCCCACCGCATTCCCACAGGGCAGAAAAGTATATGGGATCCCATGTTAGGAGGCCCAAATTCAACTCCCGACTCCATCAGCATGGGAAATCTTGGGCAAATTGTTTTATGTCGCAATGTCTCATCTGCAAAATGGGAAGAAAAATGAAGCATTGACCTCACAGCACTGTTAGACAAATGTATCAGTAGGACTTTAGTAAAAGTGTAAGGCTTCACCATCAATTTCACACTTAGCAAGAAGCATGACTTCCCTGTTGCTGTGGAACAGTGAGGGCCAGTTTCACAAGGTGGCTCTGCATCTGGCTCAGCCGTCGGAATTTCATCACTGGTCCAAACCAGACTCTGAACCCAACAGACCAGTTTCACAGGCCAGATCCAGAGGCCAGATTATAAGACATTTAGACACATGTTCATTAGCAATTCCAGAGGCCTAAGTAATTCAGAAAGAGTTCTGCTTTTCCAGTTTCCAAACCGGTCAATGGTTTAGGATTAGTTTCTAAACAGAGGTTCCCAAGGGAGCCTTACCTGGAGGCCCAGGCTCTGGGAGCCGGCTACTCTTAAAAAAAAATTCCATCAAGTCAACCAAGTTTAACCCTTGAGTCCTGTGCTTCAGAAATGGAACACTTTAGGGGCGCCCGGGTGGCTTAGTTGGTTAAGCGTCTGACTTTCGCTCGGGTCATGATCTCGCGGTTCGTGGGCTCGAGCCCCGCGTCGGGCTCTGTGCTGACTGCCAGCTCAGAGCCTGGAGCCTGTTTCAGTCTGTGACTCCCTCTCTCTCTGACCCTCCCCTGCTCACGCTGTCTCTCTCTCTCTCCTAGAAATAAATAAAACATTTAAAAAAAAAAAAAAAAAGAAATGGAACACTTTACTCTGTACTCTGTGACTAGTCCTTTGTGTCCCGCCCACCCCACCTACAAGAGCCCTTACGAAAGAAAAAAACACCGTATTCTATAAAAAGGCCCTTTGGTCCTAAGAGTCAACTTGCAAAGTGAACTTCCTTATTCATTCTCAGATAGAATCAAAACAGCTTGTCAGTTCCTGCCTTCTTCCCTTTATGTGCTTTGGCTCACTTGATTCTTGTAGTACCTGTGATATAGATGTCCCTGGTCCTCACCACACAGCAGGGACAAGGCTCAGAGAACTGTCGCAGGACGCGGGGGAGGTCACTTGAAGCGCCAGCACAGAGCAGACCCCTCTTGGTAAATACGGGTCACTAAGTGTGCTTCTGAGCAGAGGCTCCCGGGTCTCTCTGGCGCTAGCCCACCACACCATCTCATGTTTGCAGCTTGGAAGCCCATTTACATCAGACAAGAGATGGGGCTGGCGAAAGATACACGGGTTTTGGGAGTTAGGCCTGTCTGGACTGAGGTCACCTTTCTACCCCTTACCAGTTGTGTGATCTGGGCCCCGGTTTCTCAACTGTACAGGCCACAGAATCAGGAGACAGGATTAAAAGCAACGTTTTAGGAGACAACATGGGTAAAGGGCCATACGCACTGTGTGAGGGCAGGGTCCTCGCTTACCCTGCCAGTGTGGCATCCAAAGCCCAGTTCCACACAGGCCCTAAGTAAAGGTCGGAACTGCAGGCCTGACGCTGCTGGGCCCACAGCTGGTGCTGCAGACACAGTGATTTCAAAACCTGGTGACGGATGGAAAAGTAGAGGTAACTGCAGGCACAGTCAATAACTAACAAAGCAAAAGATGAATCATATTCTCCTAGGGAACACCAATAACCTAAAGTTCAAATGAAGGTATTTGAAGTATCATGAGGACTGAACTATTCTTAACAAAGGGCACTCCCTAAAATGCCTGTCGATTTGGGTGAAAAGTAGTCCTAAGAGAATTATGGTGAAAGGAAGCAACTTCCAGAACACCACTTACAGTGACGGAAAGCCCCCAAAATTTTTTCAGAGAGGACGCACTGAAATTTTGGGGCAGCAAGGGCTGCTGCCAAGAAACTACATGAAAGACAGCACAGGCAGAGAAGAAAGTCCCAACAGAACCATGTAAAACAAGAAACTAGTTTTCAAGTCCCCCAAAGCAGAGAGCTGAAAGTAGGAACTGCTCTATGTTAAGGAGAAATTTTAGGGACGCTTGGGTGGCTCAGTCAATTAAGCGTCCAACTTCAGCTCAGGACATGATCTCACGGTTGGTGGGTTCGAGCCCTGCATTGGGCTCTGTGCTGACAGCTTAGCGCCTGTTTCAGATTCTGTGTCTTCCTTTCTCTCTGCCCCTCCCCTGCTCGTGCTCTGTCTCAAAAATAAATAAACATTAAAAAGAATTTTTTTTTAAAAAAGGAGCAATTTTAAGTAAAGAGAGCAAGCAAACCAAATTGAAGTGGCAGAGGTGATGGCCAGTCCCAACCACGGGGGTCCCGGGCAAGCGAAGGGACCATCTGAGGCATAGGAAGGGATCGTTCAGAAAGCTGGTCACTACTCACTGTCCAGTGGTTCTAAATATAGGAAAGTGAGGCACCGGGAGGCCAGGCCAGAGGGGTCTGTATATTGGGGGCTCGGGGTGGGGCTAGGGTGGCGTGAGCTCTAAACAGCACGCATGTACAAAGACAGTCAGAATAAAGGGACCAGAGTCCTAGACTCTGCCGGGAAGTTGACGGGCAAAAGGCTCTCTCCTACACACGGATGGTGGCGTAAATTGGCACATCCTCTGTGCATGGTGGTTTCACAGGATCTCTCAAAACCACAAACGTGTGGAGCCAGAACAGAATGTTAGTTCCTGCCCCTTCCATTTATAAGTTTTCTATCATTTGATTCTTGTGGCATCTGTGATGTAGATCATCACCAGCCCCACTATGACCCAGCAATCCCACTTCTGGTCCTTTACCCCGCACGTACACCTGCACGCGTGTGCAATGATGAATTTACAAGCTAGTCACCACAGCGGTGTCTTTAATAGTAGGACCGGAAGCACCCTCAAATGTCCATCAGAAAAGGGCTGGATGAATGAAGGCACAGCAGTACATGTATGCAATGGAAAACCATGCAGCAGGAAAGATCTCTGATATACATAGTTAAGTAAAACAAACAAAAACAAAGGCAAGGTGCAGAAGAACAAAGCTTGTAGCATGCTCCCTATCTGTGTAGAGATAAAAAGGGGAGCAAATATTAAAAGCCATGCTGGGGCACCTGGGTGGCTCAGTTGGTTGAGCATCTGACTTTGGCTCAGGTCATGATCTCTATGGTTCGTGGGTTCGAGCCCCGCGTCGGGCTCTGTGCTGACAGCCAGCTCAGAGCCTGGAGCCTGTTTTGGATTCTGTGTGTCCCTCTCTCTCTGACCCTCCCCTGTTCACGCTGTCTCTCTCTCAGAAATAAATAAAACATTTAAAAAAAGTTAAAAAAAAAAAGCCATGCTTATCTGCTTATATTTGCACATAAGGAAGTTCTGAAGAAGGTAAAGAAACTACAGAATGAATTACTTGAGAGGAGGCGGGGCTGGTGGGCGCTAAGCAAATGCCAGCAGGGCTGGGACATGACTTCACAGTCCTCTCTCACATTTTTAAATTTCGCCATAGGAATGTACTGCCCTTTTCGAAAAACTAAAAATATTTTCCAAGTGGTTAAGCCCCAATCACCACAGTAATCACAGTAATGGACAGCGAACGGAGAGTTTAAAACCTGGAAGGGCTACGGCTGCCAGGGTGAAGGGGCCGCCACCCTCCCTGCGCGGAGTGCTCTCTGGGAAATACACACCAGGGAACTGACTCCAGAGTGACTTGCTCATGTATGTTCGAGCCAAGAGTGTTTATGTTCTGCAGGGACATGGATACGCAAGGGCCTGTCTGTGCTGGGGGGGACGGGGGGGCAGGTTATGCTGCATCACCCAGCTATTAAAGCTCAACTGTTTCAACATCTAGCAACCTGTCAGTGAGGATGTTGTAACAATTCAGGCACCCATTAATCAAGCTCAGGCAGCATCCAGGGGATACAGACTATCTGATCATCAGAAAGTGCTCCTTTGAATAAAGTGGTTTAAGAACCTTTTAAATTATGAAATGCAGGAGAGAAAAGATCCAGCGGAGACAAATACAAAAATGTATTTTTTAAAAAATACGAACACATGAGCTGAGTGGGAGAAGGACAGAATAGACTGTTCGTGACCATTAGGCCAAAGGCCTGGGTGTGAGTGCAGGGCAACGTTTGTCAAGGGCAAAGCCAAACACACCGGGGAGGGAGGAGAGACCCAAGGAGGCTGGTTCAGTGGTCCAAGCGACCCCCAAAAACTTTGTCCCAGGAAACGGAACGGGATCAGAAGCTAAAAACGGGTAAACAATAAATAAGCTGTGAGCAACAGCAGCACTTTCACCCCAGACGTGAGCCACGGTGATGTATACTCAAGTGTCAGAGCAAAGTTTCTTCTTGAAAAAGCCACACATGGGGTAGAACGTACATCTGTGCTTCGCCTCACCGAGCAGTTTTCCCCCAGAATGACTCACCAGAGAGAAACGTGCAAGGTTTCCGCAACTCGCACCTCCCAGCGCGGTGCCGGCCACGCCCTGCCACACCCGCCCCTGGCTCACCGGCTTGGCCACTCCAAGCTCCCCATAGACGTGGACCACCTAGGGACAGTGGCTTCAATGATCACTCCCCAGGGAGATGGCTAAGGTAATCCCAGGATAAGTGCCCGACAGCAGAGCCAGACAGACGTCAGGTGGGGCAAATAGAGGACAGGGGATAAAAGGAACTAACTTTGTACTGAGAGTTTCTGTCACAAGAACTAGGGCAGAATTCATTGCAAGAACATGGAAAGTGAGCAAGTGAATAACCAGTGCTATTACAGGGCCTAGGGAAAATACAAACAGCAACAAACAACGCAGAGGACTGGGGCACCTGAGTGGCTCAGTCGGTTAAGTGTCTGACTTTGGCTCAGGGCATGATCACAAGGTTCGTGGGTTCGAGTCCCACGTCGGGCTCTGTGCTGACAGCTCAGAGCCTGGAGCCTGCTTCAGTTTCTGTGTCTCCTTCTCTCTCTCTCTCTCTGCCCCTCCCCCACTCATGTTCTTACTCTCACACTCTTGCTCACTGTCTCTCAAAGAATAAATGTTAAAAAAAAAAAAAAAGGAGAGGACCTATACAAGAGAAACGAAAGCCTACGTCCAAACAGTTGCACACAAATGTTCACAGCAGCTTCATTTATAAAAGCTGAAAAGTAGAAACACCCTAAATATCGGTCAACTGATGAATGGATAAATAAAACACGATGTGTATCTCCACACAAGAGAACGCTCTGCTGCAACACAGATGAACCTCAACGTCAGGCTAAGGGAAGGAGACCACATGTTCCATTTCTGTGAAGTGTTCAGAACAGTCCAATCCTCAAGGACAGAAAGGAAATTAGCTCATTGAAAAGTTTCTTGAGCCTTCTCCAAAGAAAACAGCTGCCTCTACTTGCCATCATCTACTCACTCCCGACCTCTTTCTGGCTTATCTAGACTTGGACCCCTTCATCTGACTGCTCTGTCAAAGGCCGATCTCCTAGCAGTCAAATCCCATGGCTCCTTTCATGGCCTTGTCATCCCTGCTGTCCTCTGCAGCAGGATCTCCGGCATCTACTAGCCACTCTTTGAAAAGTTCACGTTCCTTCAGTTTTCTATTACACTTTCCCCACCTGATCTGACTTCCCAGTTCTATCTTCTCTCACCTCTAGCCTCAACTCCAGTGACTACTCTTCAATCTCCATCCCCAGTTGTGACCTTTTCCTGAGTAACTGGCCTGACTTCCCAGTGGAAGACCACCCCCTCCCGCCCACCAGCACCTCAACTGCTCTACACTTAAGACAAATGTTTATCATCTCCCAAAACCAGCTCTTCCCGCTTCAGAACTCTCCCAATGCCCGAGGGTCAAAGTCTTGATAGGATCATAGAATTCCACCTCTACTCTGCCTTCAGGGCAAGGTCTCCACTGAGGCCCCAGCCTGCTATGTCCACCATCTTGCATGATGGCCACTTCCTATAGAGACCCCATCACCCTCTTAGTATTATCACCTCACACCCAGATAGCTGCAGTTCCCTCCTAAACTGGGCTCCCTGACTCTAATCTTCCTTGCCCATCACCACAGTTGAAGTCTCCTGAAACCCGTGACTGATGCATCATTTCCCTAGTTAAAAATCCTGAGCAGGTCCCCCTCGACATTCCATCAAATATGCACATCAGGTATGAAGAACCCCCCCAGTCTGGCTCCAACCCACCTTTCAGACCTTATCTTCTACCGTTGCCTTACACATACCACGTGGGTCCAAGAACTCACTAGTAATCTTTGATCTCTAAAGCAGCTCGATCCTCCTTGGCCATGTGCTTGTCATGATTCTGCCACCTCCTTGGCCATGTGCTTGTCATGATTCTGCCACCGATCCTTTTGGGTCTTAGGGGAAGGACACCTCTGTCATTGCGCCCTTCCTGAGCCCAGTGGAAAAATATCTCCCCTCTCTGCCTTTGCAGAAGGGCAGGTTTATCACAGGACGTGAGGCACTTCTCATAATGCAGTCACCCACCATAAAAGAAAGTGCCCTAGACTCTATCATCAGAGGACCGGAGGCCTGGGACACCAGAGCATCCTTCAGGGGAACGAGCCCCTGGAGACCAACTGAGACACCATGCTTTGTTGGGCCTACACTTTGAGCCAACACTTAAAAATGTGGCCGTTTCACATAAAAATCCTGACGTGGGTACCTCTTGAAAAAGAGACGGCAGATTCCTTTTCCAAGAGGCCTCCCTCACCTAAATTAGTCTAAATTAGTCTGCCCTAGTCATTCTATATTAACATGGGCCCATATTATTTTCTTCATGCGTTCTGCCAGAAGTGTTCATTTTAAGTTATTTGTTCCTCTTGTGTTTCCTCCCTCCAGAATTCCTTCTCTGAGAGGGAGGAGAATGTGGATGTCTTGTTCAAAGCTATCCTCAACACCCTGTCCATCACAGGGGTACTTAGTAGCCACTCAAGACATGTGCTGAATAAATGAATGGATGCGGCCTCCATGGACTCACATCCTTGAAGGGCACTCACAGATTATAGCACAGATGAGGTTGCCCAGGGAAGGATCTTGCCCAACTGGTCTTCCTGGGCCAGATATGAAATCCCCAGGTTGCAAGATGTGCAAACTGCACACCATCCCCCAACACACGCACAAAGTATATTTATTCATTCTCATGGTCTCTTCCTTACCTGACTGGCTCTAGAAACAACTGGGCAGGTTACCCCTGATCTAACCCAACTCCAAGATTCAACAACGTAGAATTCTGCCCAGACCAAGGTCATTAGATTCATTCAGGCATTTCACAAATACTTGGTTCTAAGTGCTAGGAATACAGCATGAAGGAAACAGAAGGACCTGGCCCTCATGGACCTGACCTTCTGGAGGGGGAATGGATGCATAAGAATTCAGGAATTTTTGTAACTGCAGACCACTGGCCTTCAGCCTGCCCAAGCCTTCTTGAGCTCCAAGACCCTGGTCAAAGGCCACCTCCTTGGAGCGGTCTTCCTGGTATGCCAGCCTTGACCAAGCTTCCTCAATGCTGACTTTCACTTATTACTCAGAGTAACTATAAGCTATTCTATACTTAGCATTACACTTTTATTGTTATTCATCTTAGGCTCCATGAGGCAATATAAATTCTCTTTCCTAACTTTCACGTTCCCTACCGCTCAGAAACCACAGCTGACACTTGAATACTTGTTGAGCAACTGGAGACAGGGAGCCACTTAGGTCCCCTAATCTGGTATGGGGACCTGTGAAGCCACTGAACCACTGCAGTAGTTTCTAGAATGCATATTTTACTCAGAAATCTAGGGGGCCAAGGTTAATACCTGACTACTAGATAATTAACACGTTACAAATTAGAGAAACAGGAACTGGTTATGGAATGAGAAGGCAAAATGCACATGAATTTCTTCATGTAAGCTTGTTGGTAGGCAGCCTTAGGCATACTTCTTACTGGGTGGGTAACCTTGGGTAAGTTAATGAACCACCTTGAGCCTGTGTTTCAGGATCTGTGAAAGGGGATGAGAGTAGTAGAACAGATGTCTCTATCTATTGAAGCTGTTGTTAAGGATTGAGAACATTAATGTGTATGAGTGCTTAACACAGTGCCTGGCACATAAATGCTCAAAGCATGTTAGCTGCCCTTCTTGAGTTCAAGAATCTCTCTCCTCTATGTGTTAACACATCTCCAGCACTTAGTGGAAAAAAATCTGTGGCAAGACTTGGGGCTTCCATTAAGGGTCTTAGCTCACTGCCAGGATGATCAATAACAGAAGGCAAGGACAAGCCAAGGAGTTAAACGTTACAGACGCAAAATGGGAAACATTCTTTTCAATGAGCCGCTGCCACTTATCTCTTCTCCTAGAAGAGAATCTTCTGCTGCCTCAGTTTCTTCATCTGTATAATAGGGATGGAGCCGCCTTTCCTGCCTGCAAGACTGTAGTGAAATCCTGGACCTGATAGCACTTTATAAACTCATGAGCACAATGCAGTTTCGTTACTGCTTACGACCATGGGTTCTGGACAATTTAAGGTGAGTGACCTTGGACAAGTAAACATCTGACCTCAGTCTCCCATGGGATTGTAGTGGGGAATAAGTGAAACAATGTAAAGAATTTGGGGACTAACAAGAGGGCCCAAATATTGAGAGTTATTATTGTGGTCATTAACCTATTTATTGGCCTCCTCAACCCCAAGAGTCAGGTGAAAGTCTGCTATAGAGACACCGACACTTTGCCCAGGAACTGGGCTCTCTTGCTGGTGGACCTTGGGCAAGTAACGACCCTCTCCAAACTTTGGATTTCCATGGTCACAAAATGAGAGCATTGCAAGAGAGAATCCCTGGGCTCCAACCAGCTCTTCCACTCCGCTGTTAAGGTCGCCTGAACAAAGGCTACCCTACCCGCTCCCCCGCCTGTCCCCGAAGGGCCACAGCTCAAAATTCTTGCTGCCCAATTCCCTTTGCAGCGCGATAGCAGGAGCGCCCGAGTCTCCACGCGGGAGAGAAGCGTCCATACTCTGCCGCCACCGCTCGCTTCATCAGCAACTTGCTTCCGCAGGCGCTCCCTGCCCAAAGTTTCCCAGAGCGCCAGGAGACCTGGCAGCGGGTCACGCCCTGGGGGGACCAGAGATGAGAGCGCGGAACCTGAGGACCCTGTTTCGGTAATCCCAAAGCCGCCCCCGCGGCCGGGCGGGGAGTGACAGGTGCGACGCCGAGCTGCGGGCGACTGGAGTGCGGGACCTCGCGCGGCGCGTGTAGGTGCGCGAGGGAGGCGGCGGCCGCGCGCTCTCCTCCGGCCGCTCCCGCTGGGCGCTCGCGACGCCCCCAGCTACACGCTCCCGGCCCCACGACCCCCGCTCCGCTTCCGGACACGCGGCACCGCAGAACCGAGGGGCCGGGTGGGGACCCAAACCCGCAGCGCTCCGAACGGTTGGGTTCCGCCGGGCAGACCGCGCGTGCCGATTCTTCCCGCGCGAGCCAGGGCTGAGGGGGGTGGGCGCAGGCGCGCCCGCGCGCTGCCGTAACCCCTTCCTCCCCGCGCGCCCCCGCACTCCCACCCACCCACCTACCACTCACCGTCGATGTCCCCCAGGGTCAGCTCGTCGCCCAGCTCTGTGAGCGTCTCCATGGTCTCCAGACCTCCCAGCTCGCCGCTCTCGTCCATCGCCCAGCTCGGCGCGGAGGCCCCCCTTCCGTCCCGCTCAGGGAGACGCGGGGGCGGTGCCGCCGCCACCGCCCATGACACCCGACAGCCCCCTCCCGTGTACCGCCTCACCGGCCGGTGCCAGCCGCCGCCATGTTTGCGCCGCGCGGGAGGGGCGGGGCGGGATTCCCCCGCCCCAACCCGCGCCCTCCGCGGCCCCGCCTCCAGGCCGCGCGCCCCCTTGTTTGTTGTCAATGGGACCAGGGTGGTCGTGGCCAATCAACGCGCGAAGCGGCGCGTGGGGTGATGGCGCGTCAACGATCAGCAGCTCAGATTTGCATAGTGAGGCCCCGCCCCGCGAGGGCTCGCAGCAAATGCGGAGAGAAGCCTCCCGGTCCTCAGCCCAACCTTCCTCCCTTTGCTTAAAGGCGCCGCTCCGTTTTCAGTTGCGTCTGCCTCTGCAAACTAGTCCATCTACCGGCTGGGGGTGGAAGGGTTAACACCCTCCACCCCCGCTTGCGGGTCGCCCCCTGAGCGCGCTGTGAGCACATTACGTCATCTTCTCAGCCGCTTCCCCCGCCCAGCCTGCCTGGGAGAGCGGGTAGAATCAAACCTGGCCCCCAACGCTGGGGCCCGGAGGAGTCTCGATCACTCAAGTAGCGTTCCTAGGAAGCCGCTTGCGAAGGCGGAAATGGGAGGTTTGGCGTGGGCAGTGAGTTGTCCCAAGTGCGGAGCGCATTTTACCTCTGCGCCTTTGCACCTGCCGCGACCAAGCGCTTACTCCGACGGTCCTCACCCTAGGTCCCCCCGAACCCCCTGCAGACTTTTAAAGCAATGCTACAGCCGGAGACCCACCGCAGGCCTCCTAAGGTGTGACCTAGGCTTGAGCGTTTTGACCGCGCCGCAGGGATTCCGACTTGCAGGCCCGCCCACCAGCTCCCACTGCTTCGAGCACCTCACTGCCCCACCTTGCAGCTGGTCTCCACGTAACCAAATGTGCAGACTAGTAGGAATTTATCCTACGGAATGAAAGCATGAATGCTCAAAGAAGGGCGCAAATATGCAAGTTCAAAGACGTTCACCACAAAGTTCTCTGTAACTGGGGCAAGTATTGGGAAGCCCAATAAAGGACCGGATGAGTAAATTACCTCCACACAATGGAATTAAATGGTATCATTAAAGATCACGTGCATAAATGTCTATTGACAAAGACTCTCACAATATATTGTTAAAAAGGGAAAGTATGTTAACAGAGCTGTCGCTTTGAGGTCAAGAGAGCACGCAGGCGGTGCGGAGGCAGACAGGGATCCACTATGCAGGGTGACCTTGGGCTGGCTCACTAACTGCTCTAAGCCTCTGTTTTGTCATCTCTAAAATGCAGGGAAAACGGTGCCCTCTCATAGTTTTGAAGATTAAAGGAGCTCATTTGCACGTTCATTTGACCATATTTATTGAACATTCCCGACAGGCAATTCCTGCCCTCTGAGAGCTTCCAGTCTAGTGAAGAGAACAGACATTAAACACAAATAGAAAGCAGAGAAGGTACAGGTAATCAAGAGAGAGTAATGGGTGTGCCAAAACTAACAAAGGACCTAACTTAGGTTGTCAGTAAAATGTCAAATGACTCTGACATTTAAGATGAAACCTAAAATTTTGAGGAATCATGTCTGGTGTAGCCAGGGGAACAGATGATATGGACAAATGCTCTGAGGCAGGAGGGGCTGCTGCATCGGTCTCATAAGGCCTGGCATATAGTACGTGCCGTACAAGTAGCCACTGTAATTGAGAAAATAGGGATCTATGTGCTCACATGAAGGGCAAAAGGCTGGAAGGCCCAACAGCTGAGTTGTCAGTCATGATTATGGGAGTGGTTGGACTTAGGGTGAATTTCATTTTCTTCTTGGTGTTTCACTATTGTTTAAGTCACTTCTTATAATGAACACGTATAACATAAGAAAAAAACAGCGACTTATTTTGGGGGGAACAAAGGACAAGAATGTTTCTTCACTGTTTATATGCACAAGAGTTTCCATGCGGTCTACACCTAGCAGTCTCACCCTGAAACAAAACACCAAATCCTGATGCCCTGCCCGGGACCAGGCATGGAGTTGGGCAGGGCCACCTTGGGCTGCACCTCGCACAGCCTCTCACAGGGCTCCCCACGCCGAGGGCTGACTGTCTCCTGCCCTACCATAACTCAGTTTGGTCCAGTGGTTTCCCAACCCAAAGCCCGAGTAACCCCCTGCAGAGGGCAACCGAAGTAGCAGGTCAGGCACAGCACCTCCCACTCCGTGCTGTCCCCACAACTCGCTATTGGACTTGCCTAGAAGCTGTGGGGCCTAATAAAGTGGCCAGAGGGAGCGCAAATGAAGGCTCGGTAGAAACTGCAGAAAAAGTGTGGCTGCACCGCACCGAGCCCCAGCAAAACACTGGCATTGTCCCTGTGGCCCTGGATCCCACCTACCTGAACGTCTCTCCCAGTTGGCACCTTGCCCTGGCTGGGAGAACAGAGACTGGCTCTCGGGAGTGGAGCAATCTTAGACAAGTCACTCCTCAGGACCTGGGTTCTTCATCTGGAAAGGGAGGGACCAGATGACCATAGAGCCAGAGATCAACCACAGATTGGGCAGTAACTACAGGTCACAGAAGAGAACTTTGCACGTGCTTTTTCACTGAGTACCTTTGATGCCTCCCTTTTCAGGCCCCCACTCACAGTGCCTTGTCACCTTCTCCCTCCGCCCCCAACCTTTCAGGATTTAGTTGTCACTTCCTCCAGCGTTAGGCAAGAACATGTACCCCACGGATTGACACAGAGATCAGGCCTGGGGATGGGAAATTGCCAAGTTTGGTTTTGGATAAGCTGAAACCTGAGGACTGAGGATTATCAGTGGCAAGAGGGTCAATCAGCTTTGGGGTCTCTCAGAGGATGCAGGTGCCCAGCAGAGAAGAGCAGAGAGGAGAGACTAATCTAAAACTCTTCACTTACGGGGTGGGTACGGAAAGAGGAATCCGGAAGAGACAGAGCAGATGGAGACCAAGGGCAGAGAACCAGGACAACATGGCAGCCCAGAAGCCTGGAAGGAGCATCTCAAGGAGCTTCCAATAGCATCTCAGCCGAGGAAGATGTAGGGCTTGGATAAGGAGGGACAAGTGCTGTGGACCAAGGAGATTTTGTCGCCAGGGGTCACGTGGTAATGTCTGGAGACGGCTACTAGCACCTGGCAGGCAGGGGCTAAGAACGCTGCTAAGTGTCCTCACAGCACACAGGACAGCCATCCTCATAAGCACACTGGCCCTAAATGTAAATAGTGCCACTGCTGAGAAATCCTGCCTCACAGGATACAGAGGAGCTAGCTCCCAGACTCTTCAGCGGTGCCTGAGATGAACTTGGAAGCTCAGCAGACAGGAATAGCCTAGACCGTGCTGAAAACACCACCGAAGACCTCACTGTTGTCACCACTGGGCACCCTTGGTGTTGATCTGGCCACTAGAACGCCCCCACCTCCTGACCCCCCGCTACCTCTGGTCCCAGTGGCCACTACCTTCACCAGCACAACTCCCACACAGGCTGGTGCATCTGGTTGATGGCACTTTGCTTGAGAGAAAGCTGGACAAACAAGTGCCCTCGGGCCTTGAGGTGGGAAGGCTCTGCCTGCGTAAGACGCAAGGTGGAATTCCAGGAACAAGTAACAACAATCAACAATGGCATCAAAGGGAAGGAGAGAGGGGGAGAGCAGAGTGGTTCTGCCTGTTTCTTTGAAGGTGTCAGATGGGAAAACTTGGGCCCATCTGAGGATGGAGAGGAAGGAAATCAACCAAGATGAAGAGGCTGGAGACGCAGAAGGAAGAGCCTAGGAGGATGGGGGTGCCAGATGGGACAGAGGTGAAGACAGGTAAGACTGGGTCCTTCTCTTTAGCTGCGCATACAGGTGTGCTCAGCAAACCTGTGGGATGGTGGGGGGGACCATCAGAGAAGGGCATCGGTCACTGAGAAGCCAGACCCAGCCTCAGAGAAGCAGTTTAGGGCCGGGGAGGGTTCAGACATTATCAAATTCATTTTGCCAGTGAAGCCACAGCACAGGGACGGGCTGGGCCAGGGTCAGTCAGCGAGTCTGAGGGGCTGACACAAGACTCAGGTCTCTCCTCACAGCCCTGTCAGTGGTGAGCGGCTGGGGGATTCTGGGATGCTCATGTGTCTCTCCCCTTTTAAGGGGGCAGACCTGGCGTGGCAAGGTCAAAGAGACGAAACTAGAATTCCCACCAGAGCCTTTCCCTCCTCTGCCTGGGAGGAGCATTATTAAAGGGCAGCTGCCCCCCCTGCTCTGCCGCCACTGCTCTCTGCTACGGGGAGCTCGCAGCCTCACCATCCAGCCTGCGGCAGCTCTGCCTTTACAAAGCACAGCCTCCTGCAGAGCTACAGCCCGTTGCCCAGCAGCCCCTGCCCATAGGCCAGGGATCTCCTAGAGTTGCCAGAGGGGACAAGTTGAGTCCACCCTGCACCTGCTCTCGGACTGTCCCCAGAGGTCTGAGGACAGAGATCATGTTGCTCTAAGGTCTTTGGCTAAACACCCTCCCGGGACACTCCCTTCATGAAGGACGGTGCTGAGAAGGGGAAGAGGAGGCCTAAGCCAAGCCCCTGCTTCGCTGCCCTGCTAGGGCCTGGCGCTCCTCCTGATGAGGTGGAAACACCCTCTAAGGTAGTCTCTCTGTCTGTGAGGACCTCTCGTCCCCCCCTCCCACCCAGGCCCCTGCCCCATGAAAGGGCTCCCAGCACCCTGGGGCCCAAATCAGCCTCGGTTAGCCCAGAGGACTTGCTGGCTTCTCCTGTGTCTGCAGGGGGCTGGGACCGGTGCCGAGCAGCTCAGTGCCACAGTGGGGCCAGCAGCACGCGTGGCACTTCCACGAGTGGCCCAGGGTCTGATTCTGCTGCCTCCTCGTGAAAGGCGGCAGCCAGCTGGCCAGCGGTCCTAACTCAAAGGGAGGGTCCGGCCCAGGATCCTTCCAGCCTCCCCCCACATCTCAACGTGGCTTGATCTGCAGCATGGCATCCTCTGAAGGCCTCCTTGGCACCCACGCCTCCAGGAAGGCCCCAGGAAGGAAATCCAGCCTTCCGTGGCCCAGTCACTTCAATTAGGGCACAGAGCCGGCTCCAGGGGGGCTGAGCAAACGTCGCCTCCCCTTTCACAGAGCTGGCTCTCACCGCCAGTTGATGCCTCTGCCTCTTCCTCCAGACTGGTCTCCTCCTGGCCCCCTGAGCCCTGGGCCACTCCCGGCTATAACTCAGACTGGGACCTCGAGATCCGCGGGCCTTTTCGGATCTCTTTCCGCTTCTCCTCTTTCTTCCTGCGTTTCTCCTCCTCCCTCAGGGCCTTCTGGAAAGGGTCAGTGCTGGAAATGAACTGAGAGAAAAAAAAGAACAGTCTGGTTTAGTCTGTGGGGAGCAGAGAGTTTGTCTGAGGCTAGGCCGCTGTGGGCCTGCGGCAGCAGGAAGATCACCTAGACGCAGCCCCTGCCCTCAAGGAGCCCGCAGACAAGGAGACAGTTCAATGAGCTCGGGGAAAACTGCTGAGAGTCTTGAGAAATACCCAGGAGCTCCCCAAGCACACAGGATGAGGGAAGAAAAGGACATTCCAGGAAGGAGGGATGAGTGCTAAGGTGGGAACCTGCACGGGGCATTTGAGAAACCGTAAGCAGGCCTCTCTCAGGGTGAGGGGACGGAGTGCCCAAGACACCCAGACCCCTAGGGCCCTGGCTGCCGCACAGGAGGGGAGGGCCTCCAGTGAGAGCAGGAGACGGCAGGCATCCGGCTGCTTATGAACAAGCTGCAGAGAAGCCCAGGCGAGGGAGTGCATGGGAAGCAGAGGGCCAGAGGTCAAACTGGCAGACCTTGAAAAAGAGGCGAAGGAGAAGACTGTGGTGTCCAGGTTCATGGCTTCCACGGCACGGGGACGGTGGTGCCCGGTGAGGAGACAGGAACCCAGGGTGGCCAGGGTGGCGGAGGAGGACTTCAGTGGAAGCATTCCTCGACTGCAATCCCCGGGGCCTTTGCCCTTCTCCCGCTACCCCCTCCAGACTGGCTCATCTAAACCCACGGCTTGCGTTAGGCGTGTAGGTCAGTTACCCCTCACACCTGCATCTCCACATCTAAATGCGACTAGGATGTCCCAGACGTGCCCCAAACTTGGCCCGGCGCCATCTCCCCAAAACCCAGTCCTTTCGCAGCATCCCTGTCCTCATGAACAGTGGGGCCCCACACCCCCACCGCCCTCCCTCCTTGACCAAGGCCTGGCTCATTTTAACTCCTCAGTGTCTCTCAAACTCCGGTCCTCCTCTCCGTCTCCCCTACGGCTACCCTCGTCACCACCCGCACCTCTCCCCATGCCTCGGGGCCTCCCCACGCTCTCCACACCCACGCTCCCCACGCAGAAGGTGCCGCTCAGACCTTCTCCTCAGTGCAGTGAAGCTCTTTTCAAAATGCAAATGTGACCGTGTCACACTCCTGCTGAAACCCTTCTGTGACTGCACGGCGCTCAGGATAAAGCTCCACACGCTCCATCTGCAGGCCCACCCTGCCCACCTCTGTGCTCCACCCTCACACTCCCTGTTTTGGGCTCTCGGATTCCCTGTTCCCTTCCACCCCCAGGCCTCTGCATGTGCTGTGCCCGGGCCCAGAATGCTCTTTCCGGCCCCTGCTCAGCTGTTGCCATCCTGGGGGACCTGCTCTGACTCCCAGTTGGGGCTGGCTCCTCCATCTCCTTCTCAGTGCTTCATGCCTGTCGCGCCCACTGGAAAACACTCTCCGCGAGGACAGGAGGGTCCTGTGTTGCTCACCGTACCACGAGTCCCTAGCCCAGGACCTGCCTGGCTTATAGAGGGCCCTCGGTATGTATTTTTTAAATGAACAAATGAATCGAGTAGAATATGAAATACAATAATAGTACCCCAAACTCAAGTTAACTATGCTGTGAAATATGCCCGTTTTATTTGTTCTTAGGGCAAATGTGACAAATGTGTAATCAAGGTAGGCATTAAAAACAAACTAGAAGCTCTACCTTGTGCAGAAATCTACCTGCCATGTTAGATTGAACTATGAGAGTCTGGAAGATGGGGTGAAATCAGAGAAGTGTGGCCCAGAGAGGGTAGGTGATATGCTTAAGTCACACAGCAAGTGGGAGGCACACTGGGACCAGCCCCCGGGCCTCCCACCTCCCTGACCAGTGTTGCCCCTACCACACTCTGCCTCCTATTGCGAGGCTTTAATCCATATCCTCTTGGGAGGAATGAGGAGCTGACCCCCCAGGTCACAGAGACCCCACACCCTCTGGCTCTGGCTGGGGTAGAGCAAGTCAGAAGATGTGGGCCTTCCAACCGCAGCCGGCTGAGCCTCACCAGAGGAGCCCACACCTAGCTGGGTCAGAAGAGAAACACTGCCTCTCCCTTTCCCAGACCGCTTCCCCACTAGGCCTAACTAATGCCTACTTTAAATTCCTGGTGTTAACCTCCGGCGGGCCCTTCATGCTGCCTGGCAATCCATGTCTCCTTGGCCTGCTCCCGCAGCCGCTCTCCTAGGCACACCTCCTGGGGCCTCCCAATCCTCCCCCCTCCCCCCAGACCATGACCCAGCTCTTTATTTCAGAGAACAGAAGCACTCACAGGACAATTCCACAAGTTCCCACCTCCACACCCGCCAACCCAGCTGCCTCTGTGCACAGCCTGCTCTTCCAGACAAGATGGACTCTTCCCCCGGGGTGCCAGATCTTCTCCCCTGCCTGCCTTCCTCAGGGTGAGGCTCCAGCCACTCTTATGCCCCCGCACCATCGATTCTTTCCCCCTAATGGGCCGTCCCCATCAGCATGCCAACATGCCTAGTCTCTCCCATCTGACTAAAATCTCCCCTGGAATCCACACCCCCTCCGGCTATGTTCCCACTGGTCTGTTCCTTTTGAAAAGGCAGCTCTTCGAAGGTAGTCTGCCCTTGCGGCGTCCACTTCCTCGCCTCTCCCTCTCGAAATCCAATCTTTGTCCCCACGGCTCCACCAAAACAGCTTATAATACGATCTCTGATGGCCAGTGTCCATGTTGCTAAATCCAGTGGCCGGTTCTCAGGCCTCATGCTACTTGGCCTTCCAGCAGATTCTATGAGCTGCTCACTCCCTCTGCTGCCCGTTTCTCACAGGGCCTCTGTGAAATGATCTTCTGGGCGTCGACTCTCACACCGTCATTCTGGAGCTTCTTTGCTCGTTCCTTCCCATCCTCCCACCTCTACCAGGAGGCGCATCCTAGGACTCAGCCCTGACCACTGCTCTATCTGCCTTGACACCCTACCTGCCCCGGGGTGATGGACCGTGACCTGTGCCACGGCTCCCCACACCTTCCTTCATAAGCACGACTCACATTTGCAGCCCCAGCTTCAACCTGAAATCTGGAGTCCTATTTCCAATCACCTCCATGACATCTTCATCCGGATGCTCACCAGGCCCAGAAACAAAGTCTTGCTCCCCGATCCAGGCCTCAACCTGGTCCTACCACAGTGTGCCCGTTTTAGAAAATGGCAGCCCCGTTCTTCCATGTGCGCAGGCCAGAAGTCTTCTAGTCCTTCTTACTGCGTTCCTCTCAGGCCACATCTGCTTCCTTAGCTGGCTCTACCTTCTAAACAACCAGAATCTCACTGTCCTCAATGTTGTCACCCTGGTTTTGGTTTAAACCACCATTAACTCCCAAATGGACCAGCCCAGCCGTCTCCTCATCAGTGTCTTTGTTCCCGCCCTGGCCCCCTAGACAACTCTCCACACAACAGCCAGGCTGATCCTGTACAGGGAAAGCCAGAGCCCATCACCCCGTTCTCCATGTGTCTCAGAGTAGATGCCAAAGCCCCGGAGAAGACCCCCAAGGGTCTTGTGATCTGGCCTATTCCGACCTTATCGTCTCATGGAACCTCCCTCCCCTCCAAGTATGCTTCCAACTCAAGGCCTGTGCACTTGCTGCTCCTTCAGCATGGAATGTTCTTCCCCCAGATCCATGACCCGCTCCCTCACCTTGTTCAGGTCTTTTTAGTAAGACCTTCTGCATCGAATTCACATGCAACAGCAGTTGTACTCTACCTTATCCCTGATTCCGTAAGCACATTCCCCCGCTTTTTTCTCCATAGCCTTGTTACCACCTCCCATGATTATATGCTTTTTATTGACTATATCCTCCAACTGGAGTGGCACTCCCAGGAGAGCAGGGCTACTCTGCTTCTCTAGTAGCTGGGATTCGGTAGACACTCACCAAAGGATACATAAATGCATGTGCTATGCCTCTGAGCCTCTGTGCAAGCTAGTGCCGTGGCCTGCAGGGTCTTCTCCAAGCCGGTCCACCCGGCAGTTCTTACTTACCCCAGAGCCCCCACCACCTACCTGCTGAAGCAGGGTCAGCCTCCCTCTTAGGGGTTCCACAGCTCATCCCACTTCCCTCCTCCACTGGTGCGGTGATCATGCTACATCGGGACTGTTTCCCTGCCACCTTCCCCAACAGACTGTGAGCATATGAAGAGCAGGGAGAGGGCCAGCTCCCTCTGGGCAGGGACCGTGACCAGCATACAGCCTGACACAGGCTGGCTCTAGTTATGGGTGCATAAGAGGTACTTATGTACAGAACACTCACTAGCACGGAGAGTGCATGAAGGGGGCTGAGCAAGCCTGGGCTGCTGGTGGGACGGGTCCATGCTGGATGCTAAAAAGGGAGTAAACGCTTGAGACCGTCCCTAGCCAGTGAGAAGTAAGGAGAGCATGTTGCTGGTACGGTTATTTCTAAGCAGAGCACATTATGACAAAGCCAAACTCCATCTCTCCTGACACCCATCCTCTCTGTGTCAGGGGCCCTCATGACCTGCAGGGCCGGGAGAGCCAGCCTCACAGCAATAAAGCATCTCTGTGGGTGCCCCTCCCTGGGAAAGGAAACTTGCCATGGCCTTGAGTGTCCTTTCGCATTCATGCTGGGTAGGCCCTGACTGTTCTTACATTGGCCACTTATCAGGGTTGTGATTGCAGCAAGCAACCTCGAGGGGGATATTACATGACGAGGTGACAGCAACCTAGTGGGGAAACCCTTATCTCCCATTCTGCTGCCTGAAGCAAAGACGCAGCTTCAAAGGGCCCTTGATTCAAAGGTTCCCCTAAACACTCAGGCCTGGCTCACTGACTGTTCGCCTAAACTAAGAGCTAATGGTACTGTGCAGAAGAGTTAACACAGCCGGCCCGACTGCTATCTTTTGAAAGGCCTGTTTCTAGGGTTGCATCCTAGCTGGTGTCTGGGAACTTGGATTTTGGGAGGGCTCCCACCACCCTAATTGGTAAGAGTGACTCACTGAGCCTAAACTGTGCAAACAATGTGGTTTATACTGAACACCTTGCTTTCCTCCTGGGACTCTGGAACTCTGGGCAGAGGGAGCTTTACATTACCAGCTCCCAATAAAAACTCTAGACGCTGAGTTTTTAATGGGCCTCCTCTCAGGACAACTTCTCACATGTCACATCTTATTGCTGTGGAAATTAAGTATGCCCTGGGTGCCTCCATTGGGAGAAGACTCTTGGCGGCCTATGCCTGGTTTCCCTGAAACTTCACCCCGTGAGCCTTTTCCCTTTCCTGATTTTGCTTTGTATTCTTTTGCTATAATCAACTACAGCCATGAGCACAACTATACACTGACTCCCGTGATTCTTCCTAGCGAATCATCAAATCCAGGGATGCTTTTGGGAATCCTAGACAGTGTTGTCTATTGGCAGTGGCAGCCATCCAGCACCGGTGACAATGCCATCAAGGCCAGTCAGACAATGATCTGAATTAAAAGCCACTGGCCTTGCCTAGATAATATTCCTAACACCATGCATATTATATTTCTAGTGACTGTTGTCAGTGTCCTAACCATCTATGCCACAAGACCACAGACCGGCAGATCCAAGACAGCCATTCCTCGTTGGGGCCATGAAGTCTGGAAACAAACTATGGTTGACAACTAAACGTTCCAGGTCATTTGTTTAGATGCCCATCGTAAGGTCCATTCTCTGATGAGATCAACCAGAATCAAAACGCTGATCAAGCCTACACTGCCCAGTTAACTGGCTTTGCCATCTAAATATATCATTGTACCAGCTGTGGCAACGTACTTGCCACCATGGATGGGCACTAAGCAGAGGACTCTCTATTTCTGGCTTGACGGCCTGGAGTCCCTTGTTGGAATGGTATGTCCTGAAATCATTGGGATAATGACCATTTGGTTAAGTACGCACCCTGCCACGTCCTGACAGTGGCCCATGTGGCCCAAGATGGAAGGTACGATGGGTCTCTGAAAATGTAAAAATGCCCTTGTCCATTCACATCTGACCCTCCTGGATGAAAGAAAGGTCCAGGCGAGAGTAGGGGATGACTGGAGAAAGAGTGGAATTCTAGGGCCTGGGATGTGACACACCGATTTTGCAGCAATAATCTTAGCATCTGGGGAGGGAACAATGAATCCTCTTGGTCTCTTCGGTCTAGCACCGCCACTTGGCAAACAATCCTAGGATCTGCCCAAGCCAAGTGGCAGCTGCAGCTGACGATGTGATTGGCTGTTGGGTGTGTCATTCTCAGCCCTGTGACAGGAAAACTCCCAGGGACGGCGTCAGCAGTGACCTACTCTGCTGTGCCTGATGCTGTCGAAAGCAGCTCCCAAAGTGACCCTGCGCAGGCACACAGGCCCAAACAACCTGTTTTAATTAGACAGATACAAATCCATCTGCTTCTCCTGATGTCTGAGTGGCCTTGGGTTATGCCACACAGGACAAGTGAGGCTGCAGTCCCATGGAGACACTGATATAACAGTGACTCCAATCAAGTAGTGATATATGGGAGACCGTGGGCCATGAACTGTCTCTTCACTGGGGAGAAGGGCTGCTTTGTGTTCATCTATTGCTCCTGGTAATTATGGACAATGATATCAAAGATCAGTAGATTCATCTAAACTCCTGTGTGGGTGGTCATGGGTAATAGACCGGCCTTAGACTATTCTGAATATCTAATATAAACCCCTACTGGTGGGGCGCCTGGGTGGCTCAGTCGGTTAAACGTCCGACTTCGGCTCAGGTCATGATCTTGTGGTTTGTGAGTTCGAGCCCTGCGTTGGGCTCTGCGCTGACAGCTTGGAGCCTGGAGCCTGCTTCAGATTCTGTGTCTCCCTCCCTCTCTGCCCCTCCCCTGCTCACGCTCTCTCGCCCTCTCTCCCTGTCTCTCAAAAATAAACATTAAAAAAAATAAAAAAACAGACAAAAAAGATCTACTGGCCTGCCTGGGACTTAGCTGGCTGAGTCTGCAACCCCGGGGCTTGGCCTCCTCCTGCTGCTTAGAGTCCTGTTGATGGCAGCAGTAATCAAATGACAACATGAGACAAACTGAACTCATCTGGTCCTCGCCTCTACCGATGGGTCAGACTGAATGGCACATTCGTGTGGAAACTTAAGCTAAGCCAAGACATACAGGGTTAACGGGTACACTGTGGGGGAGGCAACCAACCGCGGCCCTGCGTACCCCTGCACGGTCTCACTGGCTACAACAGGAAAGCAAAGCCCTGACCACTCTGTACGTGGGTATCACTCGTCAGGACTGCTTGCAGAGAACCACCTGCGGGGGGGACAGGATGACTGCCCTTAAAGAGAGTAGGTTTGCCTCTATTCACTATAAAGGCTGTGACTATCCCAAACTCACTACTCTTCACCTTCGTGCAAAGCCACTGCATGCACAGCATCTGCCTGGACCCCTCTGTGTCACCCATGGGTGACTTGAGGAACAAGGCAAACCCCTGTGGCCAGGCCAACAGTCCAGATATTGCTTTTGCTGCAGTCAACTCCGATGTCTCTGACCTGTGAGCACCCATGAAACAGCAGCAGGCTAAAATCCTAGACCCCTCAAGGTCCCGGACACCCCTCCCTACACCAGAGCAGAGCCTATAATTTGACAAGTCCAGTCCTCCAGGCTTTCCTGCCCCTGCTGCACTGGCCTGCCACCTGATTCCCTCCTCCCCTCTACTCTATGTGTCCCCATCTGTGGTCCCACCCTGTAGCCGTCAGCCCTCAGAGCCCACCTCAGCCCCCTACGTTGAAAGCATATGCAAGAATGTGAGACAGAAGCCTGGCTGAGTGCTCAAAGGCTCAAGGGCAGAGAAGCATGGCCCGACATCGTCGCCTGGCAGCCACTTGATGTGGGATGCCTACTATCCATGGGGATGGGTGTGTTCACAGGCTCTGACTGTCCCTCACAGCTGGGCTCCATACCCCGTGAAAAGACAGGGAACATGAGGCTAAGACATGGGCAGTGGCTTGTGCGAAGGCAACAATGAGCAGTTAATGGAATGTGGATCCAGACTCAAGCCGTGTCTGACTCCGAGTCGAAAGCCCTCATGCTCCACCCAAGGTGTCCCACCCCCTGTATGACCTGGCTTCCCATGACCCCACAGAGGCAGAGCAGACATGGCCATAGGCCCCACAACTTACCTCTGGGTGGTCTACTTTAAATGGGTTCTGGAAGTCAGAGTCTTTCTCACTGATCCCCAGCTCCTGGGCCATCTGCGGATGGGGAGAAGTTAGTCATCCTCCGCCTCTCCTGACTCCTTACCCGCACCTACTTCCTCCACAGTGGGACTCAAGCCCAAGGCTTAGGCAGACAGAAAACAGGTGATGACCCCTAGGGACCCAGGTCAGCACAGAACCCCTTGAGACTGCATCTCAAGGTGTCCTGAGGCTTATCACGGAAACCACAACCACGGGCTGACATTCAGGCCTAACTGAAGGCAGATGCAAGGTTCACGGTGCACCACCAGGCAGAGGGCTCCTGAACCTCCTCTGCTACAGTCCTTACCAGGCTAAGGATGGGCGAGTGGGGCCCTTGGTCAAAGACGCCCGACTGGTTGCAGAAGCTGATGCCCCAGCGGATGAGAAGGTTCCAATTGGAATTGTGGTCAAAGTAGTGGTGCACAATCCTCGGGAAGCGCAGCACCACGTCACCGAAGAAGGCTGTATTCTCCACTACTTGGGAGAAAGCTGGCGAGAGGATCCTGATGAGTGGCCGAGGCAGATGCCCTTCTGCCCACCTGCCCAGCCCCAGCCACCCTTCAGAGTATATAAGCCCACTAAGCCTGCTCATCAGAGGAGGGAACTGTGACCACTATCCATAGGTGCTGACCACATGTGCAGTGTATGCTAAGGGCTTTATGTCCCCCAGCTCATTGAATCCCCAAAACCACCTTTAGGAGATGTGGCTGCTGTTCCCATTTTACAGATGGGAAACTGAGGCTCAGGTGGCTGTATCTCATAGCTTAGAAACCTCATTTGTTTTAAGGACTGGAGAGGTGGGTACCATTTCGCACATGAAGACATATATCGCATGAGGCTTGGCTGGGTCGGACTTCCCCAACTTGGCCTCCAAATATCCAGAGCCAGGCCCCAGTGTTAACACAATGGCAGTGTACGTGAGGAGGCAGGTTTGTTAGGATGACCAGAGAACACATTAGGGTTTGTTTTGGTTTTTTTAATATCTTCCCAATTTCATTTTAAATATCTTTTTCATTTGTTTGTTTAGAGAGAAAGAGAGCATGTGCGAGCAAGGGAGAGGGGCAGAGAAGGGGAGAAGGGATGGGGGAGAGAGGGGATAAAAGGAGTGGTGGGAGAGATGGGGAGAGGGGGAAAGGTGTGGGGGAGAGTGAGAGAGAAAGAGAAAGAGAATCTTAAGCAGACTCCATGCTCAGCGCAGAGCCTGACATGGGGCTCAAAACCACAGCCCTGGGAGCGTCCCTGAGTCAAAAATCAAGAGTTGGATGCTCAAATGACTGAGCCACTCAGGCACCCCCCAATTTTATTTTAAAAGCTTCTCAAGGTCTTATATTAAAATAACTTTAGATTCGGGCGCCTGGGTGGCTTAGTCAGTTAAGTGTCCGACTTTCGCTTAGGTCATGATCTCGCGGTTCGTGGGTTCGAGCCCCACGTCGGGCTCTGTGCTGACTGCCAGCTCAGAGCCTGGAGCCTATTTCAGAGTCTGTATCTCCCTCTCTCTCTGACCCTCCCCTGCTCGCGCTGTCTCTCTCTCTCCTAGAAATAAATAAAACATAAAAAATTTTTTTGTTAATTTGTTGATGTGGCAGAGTATATTTATGAGATTTTAAAAAATTATTTTGTGTTTTATTTCTTTTTTTCTTCTTTTTCCTAAATAGTTTATTGTCAAGTTGGTTTCCATATAACACCAGTGCTCATCCCCACAAGTGCCCTCCTCCATGCCCATCANTCGTGGGTTCGAGCCCCACGTCGGGCTCTGTGCTGACTGCCAGCTCAGAGCCTGGAGCCTATTTCAGAGTCTGTATCTCCCTCTCTCTCTGACCCTCCCCTGCTCACGCTGTCTCTCTCTCCCTCTCCTAGAAATAAATAAAAATCTTAAAAAAAAAATAGATTTCTATCATTCATCATAAAACTCTCTCACTCGGCTTCCTCTAATATTATCATCTTACATAAGCACTGTACAATTATCTAAACAAAGAAATTAACATTGAGACTAATCCATAGACCTTATCTGAATTTCACTAATTTTCTCACTAATGTCCTTCCTCTGGTCAACAGATCAGTTCAGACTAACTTAGAGTGTCCATCGTGGCAGCAGGTCCCCCCAACCTAGACTATCATGAAAAATAACTATATACCCAGTCCCACCAGAAGTCTCTGTTCGAGCCACCCCTGCAGATAAGACCCAGGCAGCCCTTACCAGCACTGGCCAGCCCACACAGAGATAAGCGGACTCCCCCAGAGTCCAAAGCAAAGTGGAGCAGGGGCTTTTGGGCCTGAGAACAATCTTGAACCTCAAAGAACTTGGGAGTTAGCTTGGTTTACAGGTTTGCAAGAGCAAACCACTCATCTTCTTTTATCTGGAAAATGAAGGCAACAGTGCCCTCCTCAGAGTCATAGGAGAGATTCGAGATGAAATTTATAAAGTGCCCACCGTTTGATATGTAGATGCTATTTCCATCCTCTCTCACAGTATAATCTAACGTTTTATTGTTAGCATATAACCAGTTAACAGGAGGTGGGAAGGGAATTACCATGGGAGAAAAATTCTAAGAAAAGGGGATGAAGAGACACAAACATTCCTTCCTCTCTGATTTACCTGTTTTCCCCTTGTCTCAAAAAGTATTTAAGGGGATTGAGGCTTTAAAACAGTAGAAAAGAGCACTGTTAGCTGCCCCCCACCAGCGAGTCCCTTCAAGAGGTCTCAGTTTTTCTCCTATAAATGGGAATAACCCTTGCCTTCTCTACCAGAACAGTCAAGGTAATAGAAAAGGCAAGGGTCCCTGAGGTGGGGTTGTGGGCAGAGGCTTCTCCTATTTCCCCTGCCCCAAGCACAGTACAGTACAAAGGAATATATCCACGTCAGGGGCCCAGAAACTGGCTCTGACACCTGGAAATGCCCAGAGAAATATGGGTTAAGTGTCCATACACCCAAGGGGACCAGTTGGAAGGTGTCATAAGTGGAAACTTCCAGAGAAAAAAAGAGAGTGAGGAGAACAGGAGGAAAGGAGCAGTGAGAGAAGATCAAGGTGGTGGGAAGAAGGAAAGGGCAAGATTGGGAAGACCATACCATCCTTCAGTTTCTCGTCCTGGGGGAAGGGCCCATCTGGGAGCACATCGGCAGCAATGAGCACTGTCCGCGAGTCCTCCAGCACCTGAGGGAACCCCACCCAGGCTGAGTGGCTCTGCAGAGCCCTTCACACACGGCCCTATTTATTTAAACTCTATTTCAAATCTTCTGTGTATGTGGTTCCCCGTCTCGTTGAACACCAGCCCCTCAGGGAACTCCTACCTTATCTATCAGGGCCCAGATCAAAGACCTGGCCGTGAGCTGTCCCATGCCCACATGTACCTTAAAGAGCCCCTTGAGCATTACGTCAAGGATCTTATACTGCTGGTGGACATCGTTTAGCTGCGCCAGGTTTTTCAGTGCCAGCAGCTGCTCCCGCCGCTTCACCATAAACATCTTCTTGTCTGAGCAGCGTGCAGTCAAGGGACTGGCCTCAGCAACCCAGTGGTCTCAATCCAGAGGGCCCATTCCCGAACAGCAAATATCTGCAAGGGCCATGGATGCCCATAGCTGAGACACTCCCCCTGCCCCCACCCAGAAGGAAGAAACAAACAGAAGTAGAGGCATCCTGCAATGTATCATTGCCCAGTTCACAGAGGAGTCTATATCCAACGCCCTGAACACTCCCTCCGGACGTGGCTGCTGCTCTCCCCTCCCGTGGTCTTCCCATCGTCTGCTGCAACCATTCACCATGCCCAGAACCTCCACTCCTCTGTTTCCACTATACACTTTGCCTAGGATGCCCCCCACTCTTCTCCATGAATTTCTATGCTTTCGTGACCCAGTTCAAAAGCCACAGCACAGTATTTCTCCCTGCCCCTCTTCCCCCACGTTTCATTAAAGTGCCGACCACACAGTACAGTGAGAGGCCTGTGAATTCCTCAAAGCCAGGGATGACTGGTCCTAATTCTTCCTCGTGTCCCCAAGGTCTGGCCCAGAGTAGGCAGCCCCAGTATGGCAAGGCCTGGCTCTTCACCCAGGGTCTCACCCACAAGATGCAAAGCATATATACAATCCTCAGAGGGCTCTGAGAAGTATGCCTCGCCTCCTCCATTTAACATATGGAGAAACTGAGAGTCAGAAAAGAATGGACTTGATCAAGGATTAGAGCACCTCACCTTTTCTCCCCTGTTCCTATAGGCGGGGTCTGCTCCATCTCTGGAATCCAAGGGGTTGTGGGTACAGAAAGACTTTATTTATAGACACCCTCAGAAACAGCTCATTAACCCCACCTCCAACCCCAAAGGATACAGATCTCCAGGCTTGGGTCCAGGGAGGTCCTCAGGGTGCCTGTAACTCCTGTCCCAGACAATAGCACGACAAAGACGAAGGTCAGGAACTGAAGAAGGTCCATATCCAAGATCCTAGAGCTAGGAAAGTAACCCAGAGAGAGGAGGTGAGATCCAGAGCTTGGTTTATAAAATAAACAGTGCAGGTGAACAGCAACTTCCCAACTTGACATAGCCTCCAAATACCAAGAACCCAGCTTTGGGAAGCCTTGGAGCCCCAGCTCCCAGCCCAGCACCTGTGACCAACCAGACATACAATAAACACTGTGGGATGTTAGGAGGAAGGAGAAGAGATAATATTGGCAATACAGGAATGCTTAGAGCACAGGGGTTAGTGTCTAGAGCTCTGGGCTAGAGCCTTGGCTCTGCCTCTGTCTCTGGGCCCTGGGGCAAACTGCTTAGCCTCTCTGAGCCTCAATTTCTCACCTGTAAAAGAGATAAGGAAGTCACCTCAGTTTCTCACCTGTAAAAGAGATAAGGAAGTCACCTCCTTGCTGTAGGGAGAAAGGACTGGGTGAGGCATTGTGCCTGGGGAAAGTGGGGGCTGGCCAATATCATTATTCCCTTTCAACATCCTAGACCCCAGGAGGGTTATCTGGTTAAGGAAGCCCAGGCAGTCAGGGGGGATGTGAAACTTCTGGTTTCCCCTCCTCTCTGACTTCTGTCATTAGAACAGAAGAACGGGGGCCATCTGGTTGGCTCAGTCAGTGGAGTATGCGACTCTTGATCTCGAGGTTTAAGTTTCACCCCCACACTGGGAGTAGAGATTACTTAAAAATAAAATCTTAAAAAAAGAGAGAGAACAGAAGAAGGGATGCAGGGCAGGAATGAAGGCAGCACAGTCTTGGATAAGCAGGCTGCCACTCATTCACTTTGGAACCACAGGCACCACAAGCAACACCTGTTACTATTCAGGCACCATTCCCTAAATACTTTTTGAGTACTAAGTTCAAGGCACTGTTTTAGACCTGAGAATACAACAGTGCCCAAGGCAGACAAAAATGACTGCATTTCACATTACTTATGTCCCTAGTAGGGGAAACAGAAAATCAATAAACTTGTAAAACAAGACAAAAGGTTGAGGGAATCGGTGGCATGTAATATTAAACACAGTGGTCAGTGGAGGCCTCACACTCCAATGACAGCTGATCAATTTTACCAATGTGGGAACCAAGGCACAGAAAAGGCAGATGACTATCCAAAGTCACTCAGCTATTCCCAGCCTAAACCAAGAGTCTAAATGAGCACAGGCTACCTCAAAGATGCCACTGGTCTATCAGGACGCCTGCTCCAGGGGAGAGATGCTCAGTTATTGACAGCGAGAGCCCGCAGAGGTCATTCGGAGAACCGCCCCCACCCTACGAAGATCCGACACCTGAAGCCCAAAGACTGGGAAGGAGTAGTCCAACTTCACCCAGGACCTGCCTTCCAACGCCACGCTCTAGACTCAAGGGAACCAGACCCGGACTAGGGCAGAAGTTGGAGCCAGGAAGATATCAGACAGCCGGTAATGACTGAAGCGGGAGAAAAGTGGGAAAGGACGAAAAAGCAGGCTGCGTGGGCGCGGATCCTGCTTTTTTCCACTGGTACTCCCACATACCCCGCCTCTCAATCCCGCTCCCCGCACCGTGCATTCCCAGACCTCTTCCCGGCTCGGTATGCGACTCTGAACCCATTCTGCAAGGATGGCGTGGCGGCGGCGGGCTCTGAGCCGGCTACGCGGGCTCGCGGACCCAGCTTGCTGCCCCCAGCCTTGTGGGGCTCCCGGAGGAGAGAACGAGCCCTTCCAACAAGGAGCATTCGGGGCCGCGAATCTCATCCTCTACTCCCAACAACCGGTGTGGGGGCCCTTGGTCCCTACGTACCCCACGCGCTCCCCGCACCACCTGGAGGCTGCCTGCTCGGGACCCCTGCCGCCACCTACCAGGCCGGGAGGTGCGGGAAGTGCAGACAGGACGTCGGAGTCCAGCCCGGCTCTAGGATCTACGGAGCGAATGGCAAAGACTCGAAACCCTACACTAGGCGCGAGCGGCAGCTCTAAGGCCACCAAATATCGCCCCGCCCACTGCGCCATTCCCGGCCAATGAGCGCGGGCCGCGACAGCCGCTCCGTTGACCTCACTTCCGGCCCCGCCCCGCCGGGCGGTCCTCAGCGCGGTTAGCGGGAGTTGGGTCCCGCCCAACAAGTGCCGGGGCTCGATCGCCAGGCGCTCTGTCACGGTCAGGTTGGTGGAAGTTAAGTCTGTGTGGGGTCTGCGTCCGACTTAAAGGACGCGTCAGCGGACTGAGGCCCTGACCCCTGCCGTCTGGGTGACTTTCCAGGCGCCCTGACCGAAACTTTTCATAAGCTGATAGTGTTTTTTAAACTGTAGTTGGTAGGATCCGTTTGGTGGGTCACGACTAGCAGTGTTTTTTGTTTCGTTGTTTTTAAAAAAAACTTCTAGGGGCACCTGGCTGGCTCAGTCGGGGAGGAGCACGGGACTCTTGACACCGGGGTTGTGAGTTCAAGCCCCTCTCTGGGTGTGGAGATGACTAAAATAAACTTTATAAAACAAGAAGAAACCTACAGTGCAGTTCTTTAGGACAGAATTCATATGAGTTCTGTGCAGGGTCCATACAGCCAAACCCACGGAGTAAGGGTGGGCTGTCCACTTACAGGCACCCGGGTTGGGGGCGGGAGGCTAGAGGCAGCCGGCTGAGCTGGGAACAGGAAGCAGGCACAGCGGCGGAGAGCAGACGTTAAAAGAACCGCACACGTGGGTATACAAATACGAGCTCTGCGGAGGGGCCACAGAAAGAAACAAGGGACCTGCTTTGGCCAGGGAAGGGCTGAGTTGGAACAGTTCGTTTGAGCCCGCAAGGCAGAGAAGGATTTCAAGGATTCACCTGCTCGGTGTCCTTGCCTGGAAACCGTACCTCTCTCCACCTTGGTGTGAGGTGAGGCAGCAGGGAAAGTGCCTCTCAGAGCACTCAGACCACACCGGTACCAGACACATGGGGTCTCTGCACTTCCAGCCCGGCGGACGGCCTGCAAGGGGTATTTTCTGGGTACAACTGAGGTATCAGGCTGGTGTTCCTTACACGTCAGCAGAGCAGATCCCACCCCTGTCCCTGAGGAGGCCATCCATTCCTTACCGAAGCAACCCACCATCCCACTGGCAGAGTTGTCAGCCCCAGGGAGCCAAGGTAAGTTGAGAGGGAAATGTTTTTTGGAGAGCCCAGAGACATGTGAGTGTATCATTTTATTTCCTGATTCCATTTCAACCAGAGAGTGAATGGCTACAGTTGTCATCCATTTCCCCCAACAAGTCTGCCCTTTCTCTTCTCCAGGTCTCAGTTCTCTTCGTTTCTGGGCCTTCAAGTCAGGAGGATCAGTCTCTGATGTGGGACAGGGATACAGCCACACCTCCCAGGCAACTGGTGGCAAAACATGAGAGGAGAACAGCAGAAAGGTGGAGGCAACCGTGGGAGAACCACACTTCCAGAGCCCAAAAAGGGCAAAAACAGTCACACAAGAACAGAAGAGCTCTTAAGAATAGTGGGCTGGATTCTAAACCTGGGACCCAAACACCTGGACCCGAACTACCTGAGGCAGCTGCTATTCAACAGGGAACATTCTGTACACAAGGGAAAGAGGAGAGAGAGGAGAGCCAGGGATTAGCCAGTGGGGGTGGGGAGGAAGTACCACCAAACAGCACACAGACTGAAGCCTCTCTGGAGCACCACAACCACCCCCAGGGGGCCTCTAGCCACTGCCCACAGCCAGGCTTTCTCCGGTCAGGCATCCAGCACCCCCCATGTTGGGCTGAGGGAAGCACCCCTATCAACTGGGTTTGGCCAATTTTCTCCAAAGCTCTTGGGGAAGGACTAGCTCCTTCCTGAGTTTGATGACGTGGCTTTGGAGACAAACAGGGGTCAAATCCTGATGCTATTACTATGTGATCCTGGGCATGTCATTTAACCCCTCTGGTCTAAGTTACAGCTATGTTAGCACCCCTGGCTTCTGTGAAGATTAGACACAGTACGTATAATGTGCCTGGCCCTTGGTGGGAACTTAGACAGGATAAGTCATTGTCGTTGCTATCACTATTAACTATTCTCACTGACCCACATGCTTTAAAAGTACAGGGCTGTAGACAGTGCACCCCTCTGAAGCACGATGCCGCAGCCTCCCATAGCCTGGGTGACCCTGCCTGGGCCAAGGCTCCCACATGCAGGAAAGGATACAGCATGTCCAGGGGCGGCTGGGCTGAGGAGGCGCTGGGGAAGAGGCCCTCCAAGGAGACCCGCAAGGTCTGGGCCGTGCTCTCATCAGCCAGGAGGCCCGTGCTCTGGACCTGGAGCAAGAAGAGGGCAAGCCTTCTCGGTGCCTGCTCCATCAGGCCCTCTCTACCCTCCACCCTCTGCACTCCTGACCTCCCTCTGGCTGCTGTGGCCAGAAGGCCCATACTCCACAAAGAAGATGGTGTGGAGGGTCTGGCCTTAGAGAGGCTACATGGCAACCCCTTCCGACCCACCTGCAGGAAGAAGCCACGCAGGGCCTGGAGTGTGGTGTTCGACAGGGTAGAGAGGTCAGCCAAAGCTGCGCCTTGCAGAACATGACCCACCTCCTCATGAGAAAGGACACTGCTGCTCTGGAACCGCACAAACTAGACCAAGGAGAGAAGCCCCAAACCCACGGTGGTTTGGTATCTCCTTAATTCACAGACATTTCCTGTGTCCCTGCTGTGACTGGCCCTGGGCTGGGGGCACCGATCTGAAGCCCACAGAACTCTGCCTTCAGGAGCTCAGACTTGGTGGGCAGGGGTGAGGTTGTGTCCAGGAAGGTGGAATAAGTGAGGCAGAGGATGAAACCCTGAGAAAGTTTGCCCTGCTGACCCCTTCAGTACCCTCCCCCTCACCGCCTGGCCTTGCACCTCACACTCATGGTCAAAATGGACTATGGTGGTTTCCAAACACACCATGTGCTCATACCCCTGCTATTTTCACTTCACTACTTGGAATACTTTTCCTCCTCTTTGCCTAATAATCTTTCAAGCCTCAGCTAAAATGTTACCTTCCTACTGAATGTTCTTTTCATTTTATTAGAGAAATACAGGCATTAACTGAGTGCTTACTACATTCTTACTCACCTCTCCCTCCCAGCTCTGGCAGAAACAATTGCAGTGGACCCTTACACAACAGGAGAGTGAAATGCCTGGGTCCACTTATACACAGATAATTTTTGATAAATACTGTACTGTACTTATTATTTTCTTAATAACACTTTCTAGCTTACTTTATTGTAAGAATACAGTATTTAGTACGTATAACATACAAAATATGTGTTCACTGTTTATGTTATCAGTGAGGCTTTCAGTCAACAGTGGGCTATTAGTAGTTAGTTTTTGGGGAGTCAAGTTATATTTGGATTTCCAACTGTACGGGGATCAGCGCCCCGAACCCCCACATTATTCAAGGGTCAGCTGTACTCTTCTGTGTCCCCACACCAACCACTTATTTATTCATTGATCTGCTTTACTATCATTCACAGGTGGACTGCTTTGCTGTTTATTCGGTGGGCGCTTACCACAAGCCAGGCTCTTAGCACATCTACTCTGCCACTAATAACGTCATGTTTTAACTATTAGTTTCCTGTCTATTTCCTTCTCTAAACTGAGAGACCCTTAAAAGGCAGAGCATTTGGCTCAGTAACATCTTTGGTTCCTAGCATAGGATCTGGGTGCAGCAGGCAGGCCCTGGCCAATGATTCATGTGCAAATCAATTAGAAGGAATATCTGGGTCTTTTGGGGTAAGAAGATGTGGGTGTTTGAGGAATTCTCTGAGCAGGCCTCTTGTAGGATGAGGCCCACCCAGCCCCTCTACCTTCCACCCCTCTACCTGGCCTCTTCAGGACCACTCAGCTCATCACATTCTTCAGCCCACAGGACCATCCATTCTGTACTTACCAGGGTCATGAGCCTCAAGATCTCAGGTCTGAGGAAGGAACTCTCTCCAGCATCCAGGAGGGTAAACAGCAAAAACCGATTCCAGGGCTGGGAGACTACATGGAATGCTACAGGAAACACCAGTCACCCTAGGTTGTTACTGCTACTTTTCCATAGACCTTGGAACATTGTGGAAGAGGACTTTCTCTGACTGGCTCAAACAAGGGTTGCCCAGCTAGAGGCAGGGCATTGGACAAACTGACCTGACCACAGGAAGATTTTCTTCCTTGGGCTTCTATCCACCTATGCTACCTGGCTCAGGGAAACAACATGTCCCACTATTGTGTGAAGCAGGCAATAGGAAGGGCTCTGCCATTTAAGAGCTTTTGACCTTGGTTGGGCAAGTTTCTTGATCTCTCTGAACTGTAATGTCCTCATCCATATAATGGGCATGGCAATGCCCCTGCAGTGTTATGAAAACAATGAAACAAAATGAGTGTGAATCAAAGGACAGAGGTTGGAAGTCTGGGACAGGAGGGTGGCAGGGGCTGGCTGCCCCTATGAGAACATCAGAGAATAGGGAGGGTTTCTACCGATGTCTGGGCTCCGGGTCTGCAGGTAGTCAAGCAAGGCTTCCAGGCAGCCAACACAGGCGTAGGACAACACAGGGTCCTTCTGCAAACAAACAAAGCCCCACAGAGGTTCATGTCAGGTTTTGCCACCAATGAGTTTTGGTGTCAATCAGGAAAAGCACATTTGGTTTTCAGAATAATTTGGATTTCAGAATTCCAGATTTGGGATTGTAGCCCTGTAGATAATCAACGAATGTTTGTTGGTTTCATGTCTCACCCACGCACACAGCAGAGCACAGTGCTTATACTGATGATATACCTTTGTGCTGCCTACATTCAAGAGGCTGTTTCAGAAAAGGAGATAAGCCCTGGGCCCCATTAAGAGATTCATAGATTACAGACTCTGTAAGAACCTCACAGTTTATCTAAGCCAGTAAATTTCAACCTTTTTTTAAAGCAGAACCTTTCATCAAACAAAATTTTATGCTCTAAGAAGCATGCCAAAAGATCTCACTGTCATCAGTCATTAGGGGAATGCAAATAGGTACCATGCGGTACCACTAAACACCCACCAAGAGCTAAAATTAAAAAGACCAACGATACCATGTTGGCCAGAATGTGCAGCAGCTAGAACTCTCATATAGTTCTGGCAGGAAAGTAAAATGATGCATCCATTTTGGAAAACAATTCGATGGTTTCTTAAAAGGAAACATGTACTTACCATATGCGTAAGGCGGTCATGTCCCATGACCTTTGCTCCCAGATGTTACTCCTGTGATTATGTTACATTATATGGCAAAATGGAGATCGTCGGGGCCCAATCTAATCATACCAACCCTTGAAAAACAGTTTTCTCTGGCTCATGGCAGAAGAACCAGAGAGCCCGGGGGTGTGAGAAGGACTCAGCATGCATTGCTGCTTTGAAGATAGAGGGGCCTGGTGAGAAAGAGTGTGGGCAAAGAGCTGGAAGAGGCCCTTATGGAAGAAATGGATTTCTTCCCAGATCCCCAAGATAAACACCCAGCCTGGCCAACACCTTGATTTCAGCCTTGTGAGATTCTAAGCAAAGAACTTGCTCAAACCCACTCAGACTTCTAATATAGAAAACTGTTGAGATGATAAACGGTGTGGTGTTAAGCCATTAAGTCTGTGATAACTTGTTCCACATTAGAAAACAAATATGTCGTCTGACCTAGCAATTCCACTCCTATATGAGAGAAACAAAACTACATGTCCACACAAAGACTTGTACTTCCATATTAAGAACAACTTTATGCATAATAGCCAAAAATCTGGAAGTCCTGAATCAATAGGTAATGGGTAGATAACTGTGGTATGGCCATGTAATGGATGACTACTCACCAGTAAAAAGAAATGAAGTACTGACACACACAACAATATGAATGAATCTCAAAAGCATTGAGCAAAGTGACAGAAGCTAGACACACATGACCACATATTGCATGATTTCATTTCTAGGAATTCTAGAAATGGCAAAACTATAGTGACAGAAAAGTGATCAGTGTGTACTGAGGGACAGGGAAGGGGAGAAGAGATTAACTACAAAGGGGCACAAGGGAACTTTCTAGGGTGATGGACATGTTCTATACCATGGTTGTGGTAGTGTTTATGAAGCCATATTTTTGTCAAAACTCACTTAATTGGACACTTAAAATCAATGAATTTTATTGCATATAGGTTATAAAAAAATGGATTTTTTAAATGTAAAAACAAACAGAAAGCTATGCTGTCTTTGTACTATTCTTTGGAAGGCAACAATGTGGTGGTTAAGAACATGGGACAGACATGGTTTGCATCCTTGCTTAGTCACTTACCATCTAGGTGACCCTGGCTAAGGTCACTTACCCTTACTGAGTGAGGATTAAAAAATTACCTGGGTTGCTAAGAGGGTTGAAGGAGAAATGGATACAGAGTGCCCAGCCAGTGCTTGCCACAGAGTACACGCTCAATACAGGGTGAGAACATCCTCATGAAATGCACAACAGGTGAAATACCCTCCCCCCATCCCTCCCGCTTTAAACCCCCCTGGGTTTTCTCCACAGATCTCCTAAGGCCTCCAAGGAACACAGCTTGAAGTGTTTGATCTATCCACTCACCTTGTTTTACAGTTGAGAAATTGAGGCCCAGAGAGAAAATACTTGATCTGAGGACACCTGTACTTATCAATAGGTGGTAGATCTAGAACCAAACCCAAGGCCTTGTGCCCTTTCTCCTTCTCCAATCTAAAACTAACTCTTAACCAGTGGGCCAATATCCAGCCTCTTCCTAGGTACCCAAGACCACACAGCCACAGCCAGCATGCCGTGGCTTCCCCACCTGGTGAAGAGCTACGGCCCCAGTGCCACTCTCTGCCCCTGTCTCCATATTACCTTAGAAACCCAGCAAGGACCACCTGGATGAGGAGCTGGGGCCACTGGGCATTAGGAAAGCCAGGTACCACCACTCTGGTAACAATGGCCCCCGTTCACAAGATGCACTTCTTGGGACACTGAGAGAACATGGATTTTGTAACCAAAAGGACTTAGGTTTCAGTCCTGACCTAAAAGTGTGTGAACTTAGGCAAGTTACTTCAGATCTCTGGGATTCTGTTTCCTTGTCTATAAAACTGAGATGATCATTTCTACTTTATAGAGGAGTTATGATGAATAAATAACATACGTCAGGGCGCCTGAGTGGCTCAGTCAGTTAAGCGTACAACTTCAGCTCATATCATGCTCTCACGGTTCGTGAGTTCAAGCCCCACATTGGGTTCTGTGATGACACCTCAGAGCCTGGAACGTGCTTCAGATTCTGTATCTCCCTCTCTCTCTGCCCCTTCCCTGATTGTGCTGTTTCTCTCTCTCTCAAAAATAAACAAACATAAAAAGTTTTTAAACAAATAATGTATGTCAAGTGTTTGTTCAGGATAGGCACTCAATGAAGGTCTTTTCCCCTTCTTCTCCACCTCTAACTCTCCTAGAACCTTAACCTGACATAAACCTCTGCTCTTGCATGAATGATCCCTGAGATCAAAGCCTCACATCTTGTAAAACTAATTAGCTCACTGATTTCCAATCTGGTAACAACATTCTACTCCCACCCCCAATCCCAAAACGAAGTCTAAGCACAAGGATAACTGTTCCTTCCCTGCTCAGGCACACCCTTACCCCTCCCCAAATCTCCCCAGGGATGTAGCAACTAGACTGGAATCCAGCGGGAGTTCTTGCTGGGTTTCTGCTTGGAGACCCTCAGCCACAAGACACTCATCACTCCCAAGGTGGCCTGCTCTACTGTTAGTCCTGGCCACAAGGAAGGGCCCCCACCTGTCTTCCTGCAGCTCTACCTGCTGGCCAAGGCTTCCATCTCCAAAGAAACCCAGAACAAACCTGCTGCATGTATTTCTACTCTAGAGACATTCAGAGATTTATAGTCCTGTGGCTCCTCTGAGAAGTAACCAGGGAAGTCTGCCCTGGCTTCTCCCTACTCCAATGCTATGCAAGTCACTCTAGTAACCACATTCCTTCTTCAGATGCATCCCCCCCCCCCCGGCTCCCCCTCCTCCCCCGCTATTAACCTGCCCTCTTTCCCCCATGTGGCCCAGCATGATGAACTCTGGACACTGCCTCCTTCCTCACTACAACCAACACTTTTCTGGGTTATGCTCCATTCTGGGGGCAATGGCGGCTATTCTCATAGGCGCAAATTGCTTAATGCTGAAAGACTCCTTTTATTTTACAGATAGAGAAATCAAGGATCCATAAGAGGAACTGACTTGCTAAACACCTTCAGAGTTAGGAGTTGGGCAGGGACTATGATCCAGATCTCTATGATTCTGGCCAGTGCACCTTCCACAGCCCTGCATTGAGCCACCTCGTCTCAGTGCAGGGCACGATTCTGCACACTCTGCCCAGCACTCAGTCATTGGTGCTGATGTTACATGGCTGCCTTGGATCAGAGATGTCAGTGAGGACTACCATCCAGTGCCCAGCTTTGGTCTTACTGTCGTTTTCCCCCTCTTGATACTGTTGTTTTGTTTTGTTTTTTTTAAATAACAGCTTTAATGAGATATAATTCATAAACCATAAGATTAATCTTTTTAAAGGTACAGTCAGTTAAGCTTCCAACTTTGGCTTGGGTCATGATTTCGTGGTTCGTGGGTTTGAGGCCTACATCAGGCTCTGTGCTGACAGCTCAGAGCCTGGAGCCTGCTTCAGATTCTGTGTGTGTCTCTCTCTTTGCCCATCCTCTGCTTGCTTGTGAGATCAGGACCGTGATCAGGACCTGAGCCAGAACCAAGAGTCAGATACTTAGCTGACTGAGCCACTCAGGCACCCCTAAATCAGTAGTTCTAGTACATTCACAGAGTTGTACAGCTATTTAATTCCAGAATATTTTCATCATCCCAAAAAGAAACACCATACTCATTAATATTTCCTCCCCATTCCCTGACCTTCAACCTCGGTCCTAGGCAACCACTAATCTACTTTCTGTCTCTATGGATTTGCCTATTCTGCACATTTCATCCGAATGAAATCATGTAATATGTGGTCTTTTTTCTCCCCAATTTACTTCTTTTTTTTTCTTTCATAGTTTATTGTCAAGCTGGTTTCCATATAACACCCAGTGCTCATCCCAACAAGGGCCCTCCTCCATGCCCAAACCCCCCTTCTTCTCTCCCCCACCCCCATCAGCCCTCAGTTTGTTCTCAGTATTCAAGAGTCTCTCATGGTTTCCCCACCTCCCTCTCCCCAACTATTTTCCCCCTTCTCCTCCCCCATGGTCCTCCATTAAGTTTCTCCTAATCCACCTATAAGTGAAAACATATGGTATCTGTCTTTCTCTGCCTAACTTATTTCACTCAGCATAATACCCTCAAGTTCCATCCATGTTACTACAAATGGCCAGATTTCATTGTTTCTCATTGCCATGTAGTATTCCATTGTATAGATAAACCACATCTTCTTGATCCATTAGTCAGTTGATGGACACTTAGGCTCTTTCCATGATTTGGCTATTGTTGAAAGTGCTGCTATGAACATGGGGGTACATGTGCCCCTATGCATCAGCACTCCTGTATTCCTTGGGTAAATTCCTAGCAGTGCTATTGCTGGGTCACAGGGGAGTTCTATTGTTAATTTATATGGTCTTTTCCATCTGGCTTCTTTATGTTTTCAAGGTTCACCCACATTGGAGCATGTGAGTGCTTCATTACCTTTTATGGCCATATAGTATTCAGTTGTACATGTATACAATTTCTTGATCCATTCATTAGCTGGTGAACATTGGTGTTGTTTGTACTTGGAACTATTATGAATAGTGCTGCTATGAACATCTGTGTATCAGTTTTTGTGAGACACACGCTTTCAATCCCCTTAGGCATATACCTGGGAGCAGCCATGTTGGAGCATGCAGAAATCCTATGCTTAGCTTTCTGAAGCACTTCCAGGCTGTTTTCCAAAGTAGTTGCACCATTTTGCATTCCCACCCCAACAGCGTATGAGGGCTCCACCTACCCCACATTCTTGCCAACATTTGATATAATCTGTCTTCTTTATTTTATCTCAGTGGGTGTGAAATGGACCTTGGTGTCATTTACTTCAGTCACTGCAACAACCTCTTGCTCAACAGTCCACTTGCCTTCAGGCTTTCTCCTCCCACCCCTCTTCCCTCCTGCGGTTGCCAGCGAGCTTTCAAAAACTCAGTCTGAATAGGAGCCCTTCCTGGCTCCCCACAGCACCACTTGGCCTGGCACATAAGGTGCTGACTAGTCTGGCCCCTGCCCAGCTCCTCAGTGTCATCTTCTACTTCTTGCCGCTCCCCAAGCCCGCCTCTCCTGTGCACTTCCATATTACCCGCTTTTGCTCATGCTGTCCTCCCTGCCTGGAATGCCCTTCCCTCTACCTCTCCCTGGACTCTGTTCAAAGCTGAATTCAAATGTCTGTTCAAGACTGAATTCAAATGTCACATTCTCCGTGAGGCCTCCTCTCACTGCCCTCCTCCCCAACCACAAGCAGCAAAAGTTTTTGCCTAAAAGAAATTTACAGTTTTATGGAAGAAGACAGAAATGCAGACCACTGACCATATAATAAAATATGATAAATGCAATCCTCATTACAGGGCTGAATAAACCATTCTTGGAGCTCTGGAGAGAGAGAGAGAGACCTCCTCTATTCTTGGATTGCTGTGGGATAAATATTTGCTGAATGTATGAATGACTGAACAAATAAAGAACTATTTTTAAACAACAAACCTACGGAAGGGTCTAAAGAAGGCTTAGCTCCAGCCATGAGGGAAGGACAGAGAAACAAGACGACTCTTCTATATACTTCCTTGGGTTATGGGCAGTGACAGAAAGGTCATTGTGACTGAAAGCAGAAGGCCAGGGAATTTCTCCGGAGTGAGTCAGTGAGAGAAAGGAGAAAGGGGCTACTTAGTCCTGTTCATCAGGGAGTCACAGGGACAGTGGCTGTGAGGCTGAGCGACTCCTCACCAACACTTTCCTATAACCAGCACAGGCCCAATAGCCTCTTCGTGAAGAATTCCCGAGTTACTCCAGTTGGTTTTCCTACCCACGGACTGCTGAGGACAGTCCAAAACCTCCAGAGAGACAAATAATCTATTTTTCTACTTAAATGAGCTACTGGAAGAATCAAATAGTTGAATAGAGATGGAAAGTAGAATGGTGGTTATCAAGGGCTGGGGAGAGGGGACAATGGAGAGTTACTGTTTAGTGTGAACAGAGTTTTAGTTCAACAAGATAGATGAAAAAGTTCTGGAGATAGAAGGTGGTAGTGTTTGTAGAACAATGTAAATGTACTTACTGCCACAGAATCGTAACTTAAAAATGATTAAAATGGTTAATTTTGTGATGTATATTTTGCCATGATTTAAAAAAAAAAAAAAAAGGAAAGGAAAAAATACACCCGAGGCACAGGACACTGTCGCGGTCCTGGGAACACCAAGGCTCCCGGGCAGGGAAGGTGAATGGTGACGGTGCTAGGGGAAAGTCACTGAGGGCTTAGTGGTTACGCTACTAGTTTGAAGAAGGTTTTCATCACTCAAGGCCTGATTCAAATGCAACCTTTTCTGTAGAGACTTTCTTGATTCAAACAACAGGTCATTTTGGCATTAATTGTAATTGTGCTTCCTACAATCTGAGTACTTGATGTCATTTCATTTCTATGTCCTCATTCATTCATTCAACAAACACTGCATGCCAATTTGGTCCCAGGTTTCATGCTGGATATAGAGTATAAGGGAGTAATTTTTTCCCTATGTTCTGAATATTAAAATAGGAGCTTCAGGGGCGCCTGGGTGGCTTAGTCGGTTAAGTGTCTGACTTTCACTTAGGTCATGATCTCGCGGTTCGTGGGTTCGAGCCCCGCGTCAGGCTCTGTGCTGACTGCCAGCTCAGAGCCTGGAGCCTGTTTCAGAGTCTGTGATTCCCTCTCTCTCTCTGACCCTCCCCTGCTCACGCTCTCTCTCTCAGAAATTTAAAAAAAAAAAAAAAAAAAAAACATTAAAATAGGAGCTTCAGCCCTTTCAGAAACATTGGAGAGAAAGCATTTATTTGCCCTTCCTCCCACATTTAACTGGCTCCTCCTCACCCAAGAAATTAATCTAACAGGTAAGATACTAGCTTAACATGTACACTATGTCATCAAGACAGGATCAAATTATTAAAGGTCATGCTCCCATGAATTTCAACTCCTAAGATCTTGGCCAGCTGGCAAAGTGTCCATAATACAAACATAGTTTCTCTGCATATGGGCTCCTGGTCTGGCCTGGGGGAAAGGCAGTGGTTTAAAAGCTCTTTTTGGATAGATATGATAAAGCAAGTATAGTAAAATGTTAATAGAATCTAGGTGGTGGGTATATGAATGTTCACTATAAATTCTTTAATCTTTGCTGTATATGAAAAAGTCCAGACACCCCCGCCACCCGCCAAAAAAAAATCCCAGTATGACCTGAAGTCCCAGCTACACTCTACTATAGTGTTTACCAGAAATAAAGCTGATGTTTTGATTCTCATCTGATTCCTGATTTCTCATCTGGTTTTGAACCCACAAGGAGAACAAGACACAAAGATTAGTCTGACACACAGTTCCTACCTTTGAGGAGATCACAGCCTTGGGAAGACTGATAGGAAAATGGGAACTTACAACAGAGACAGCTAAGTGTATAGAGCCTTATGCAGAGAAGTGCTGCCAGGAGAAATCTCGGCAACCACAGAGCCAGCATCTTCTATTTCCTGACATTTCTCAACTTTCCCCATATTGTGCACAGGCTCCTTGGGGATCAGTCCTTGAACATAATTTCCCCCAATCAACAGCCATATCATGTATGTGCAGTCATTATCTGGACATCAAGTAGTGTCTACTCCAATGAAGGCCCCCATCCCACCCCCAGGAAGTCTCTGCAACTCCCCTCATCATTTGCTGGCTCCCCCCAACCCCCACCCAACCTCCCTCCTCTTGTCTCATGAATGACTTGCCATCAGATCAGACCACGAGGATCTCTCTTGGACAAGCTCCAAGGGGCAAGAAGAGAGAATCCAAGTCTAACAAAAACAGCATAAACACCCAGGGCTTTAGTAACCCAACAGTGACCAGCTCATATCTGAAAATAATACACAATAGGGGCACCTGGGTGGTTCAGTCAGTTAAGTGCCCGACTTTGGCTCAGGTCACGATCTCGTGGTTCATGAGTTTGAGGCCTGCATCAGGCTCTGGGCTGACAGCTCAGAACCTGAAGCCTGCCTTGGAGTCTGTGTTTCCCCCTCTTTTCTGCCCTCCCCGTCTCACTGTCTTTCTCTCTCAAAAATAAATAAACAGTAAAAAAAAAAATTTTTTTTTAAGAAAAGAATACACAATAAGCTTCCTAAATGAGAAGTTCTAGAAACAGGCCACAAGGCCAGCAACAGGGAATGAGTCCATCCCAGAGAACAAAATGGTGCTGCCATCAAGATCAATCCTGTTTCTGATGCCCCCTGCCCTTGGGGATGTAGGACAAATCACTTGGTCTTTTCAGCTCAGCTCAAGCATTCCCCACCCCCCCCAGGAAACCTTCTCTGATAGCCAGCTCTATACTATCAGTTATACCCTGTACCCCCACAATGCATTGTATCCCTTTAGCCCAAAACTGACCTCACTATGTTGTCACTTCTTGTCTATACAGCAGTTCCCCACCAAATGTTAACTCCTCAAAGGCAGGCACCTAACATATCTCCATGCCCCACCACCCCTCACAGTGTGTGATGTCTGGAAAATAATGATCTCCAAAAGTCCTCTGAGCTATGAAACACAAAACCCTCTGGGGTACACATCTATTGTTTTGGCTTACACAAAATTCACTCCTCCTTTTTCTGCAAACAGTTTTCTTTTGTGGAGCCATCCCTCTTTCATGTTCAGTCTACATGGGTAATGGAGAACAGACCACATGCCCCAGCCTCCGGGAGAGGGCACTGACCCAAGCCAGGTCAGCCGGAGCACCCCATGGCCCAGCCACAGTGACTGGCACATTACATCCAAGCCAGACTAATGAGACTCAGTTCTGAGGACTGCGGGGAAAGAGAAAGTCTCTCGCTGCTGGAAGGATGTGAGCCAGGTGCTGCTGTCGGTCATTCTACCATCCTATGAGAATAAAGCTGACAGAGAGAAATGCAGAACTAAAATATGGAGACAGAGTTCTGATGACACTGTCTGGGCCTCTGGGATCCAATTGTGCCTAAAGCTAGTACTGAGCCCTGACCTTCCCAGTTATGAGCCATTTTGTGTTTCATTTCTGTCACTATAACTTTACAAGTCCCAATCAATCCACCCTCCAATCCTGGCAGAAATACCAGGTCCTTGACAGGCAGCCACCCCTTCCTACTGTTGTTCTGGGAGAAGCAGACTCTGCTGCCAGGTCCCGCTTGGCAAAGGCCTTACCTGCACCAAGAGGTTCTGCAGTCCGATGACCAGGGACAACACTTGTGATGTTCTCAGCGGAGCGAGGACAGTGTCCTCAGGGGCCGGGGGTGGCTGGGCCCCTGAAGGCACAAAGGCCACGAGGGCAGAGGAGAAGCTCTGCTGCAGGGCTGTCCGCAAGAAGCGTAAGATGGCAGCTGAAAGCAAGAAACCCCTGAGTCAGTTCCCACCTCCTTCGCCACCATCCACCCAGCTCTGTCACAGTGGGGAGACAGAGCTAATATGGGGAGTGGAGCTAATAATGGGGTGACCATCGGCTAGTCTGGGAGGGATGGTCCCATCTCCCAGTCTAAGGGAAAAGCTCGTCTTCTCCTACTTGAGGCCCCCGGGGCCATACCTGAGAGCAGTGCAGCCTTTTTCTTTGGAAAGCTGAGGACCTTCAATACTTGGTCCAGTTCCACGGACAGTGTCTGGTGAACCTGGTAGGGCAGGAGGTAAAGGGGTGACTCCCACATTCTGGCAGCTTGAGGAGAAAACAAAGCTCCAGAGTCCCAATCTCTCTTCTATGCACCCACACACACCTGCTCCATCAAGAGGGACAAAGGAGGCCACACAGTCTTGTGAGCCCACCAGTTCTGGACTCAGAAATGTGAGGAGGCGAATGAAGCCTGTACACCGAAAACCCTTCTTCCCCCAAATCTTCTCCATCGTCAAGAAACTCCTCCACCAGGGAGCCTCCTTGGCCTCATCTGTGATTCAGTTTCCATCTCAGCCTACTATCCAACTAACTTAGCTCTAGAGTCAGACGGCCCAGAATCAAAATCCTGGCTCTGCTACTAGCTAGCCATGTGGCCAAAGGGAAGTCACTGCACCTCTCCCAGCCTGCCTCACTTTCTTCATGTATGAAATGGGAACAATGCCACTTGCTTTCATACCCTCCAGAACTATTCTGAAGGATAGCTGAGGGTCAGCATTGGTGAAGGTGCTCTTTAAAGTCAAAGCAATATTCAAACTGATGGGCTAGCTGGAACGGCAGGTTCAAAGCTGAGTCTGGCTCTGCTCTCCTCACCCAGAACACATGTTGCTTCAAGGCAGAGATTATGTCTCCTCCACTTGGATCTATCACAGTCTGACACAAGGCAGTTCCTCAAAAATGCTTGTTGGCTGGGGGATCAGCAGGTTCTAGGCAGGAGAACTAACTTGTACAAAGGTACTGAGATAACATACCAATGTGCAATGTTAATGAGGAAACTGCGTGGGAGTTATTTGGGAACTCTCTGTGATATCCATTTTTCATAACACATAAAACTGTCTTAGAAATAAAGGCTATTAACAATCAATCAATCAATCAGAAACAAACCTTCAACGCTATGGGGATGTGAAAAAGCAGAGCTGATCTGGAGAAGAGCCAACAGCTGGTCAAAGGACAGAGAAGGAGGGTGGAATGGCAGAAAGTAAGGCTGCAGAGGGGCCAGGTGTGCCAGGTCTCGGAGGCCGTGTGGAGAACAGAAAAGCTGCTGGAGGAGTATGGGCTGTGGAAGCCAGACAGACTGGCTGCAGGGACAGAAGCATGGAGCGGGGGCCAGCCAGGAGCCAGGAGACTGAAGAGGCCACATTAGTAGTGAGGGTGAACCATCAGGACTGAGCTAAGGCAGCGGGGAGGATTTAGAGAGGAGGTGGTTAGTAGGTAATTGGCTGGGCACGAGCTGAGAACCAAGGCAAAGTTGGCCACACGATGTAGGCTGCCACCCAGGGAAGTGACTGCAGAGGTGAAGGTGGGTCCAAGGGCCTCATAAAGAAAAGTAGAATGGGTTCCTGTCCTAAATCAACGCCATAGGCAACAACCAGAAGCCCTATTACAGAACAGATCTGCCACAGCCTGCTGCCACCTTGGAGGCCAAATTTTAAAAATGACTTCGGGAGCTCCTGGGTGGCTCAGTCAGTTAAGCGTACAATTCTTGATTTCGGCCCAGATCATGATCTCACGGCTCATGAGTTCAAGCTCTGGATGGGGCTCCACACTGACAGTGCAGTGCCTGCTTGGGATTCTGTCTCCCTCCTTTCTGTCCCTCCCCTGTTTGCTTGCTTTCTCTCTCTCTCTCTCTTTCTCTCTCAATATATAAATAAACATTTAAAAAATTTTTAAATAAAAATGACTTCACAAATGAGTGTGTGCCTGACATGAGACTTGCACAGAGCTGGGCACAGTGAGAAGACATGTCAAAGGCTAGAAGATGGTTTCTAACCACAAGGAGCAGCAGGGCTTAGGGAGGAGACCCCAGGACATGAAGCAGCCCTCAGAGGAGCTCATGCAGGGCACTATGATGACAAGGCCCTATATAGGGGGACAGGGAGGGAATGAGAGGAAGGGAGGTGTTCTGTGGGTATGTCCATTACTCCCCTGTTCCCTACGTTACTTTCTCCAAAAATTACAACAGCTTATGCGTGTTTGGCATTTCACAGCTTACCAAGGTCACAGTCTGGCTTCTGCCTTCCTGTCCGATCTGACAGTCACTCCCTACATTCTAATCATAGTCACTCATCACTCTCCAAACATGTACACTATGTCCGAAATTTGTGAGGCTTCCCATCTTTGCTCATATTGTTCTCTTCACCTAGAATGCCTTTCCCTGCTATCTTTTCCTGGTACAATTGTACTTCCCCTTCAAGGCTTTGCTTAAAGACTGTAAGTTTCCCAAGTGTGGGGTATATGCTGTATTAATGTCCTATTCCACTGTGCCTAGAACACAGCCTGGCAGGTAGGTGATCCATGTGTGATAAATTAATGTAAACCAACCTGACAACCTTGGATGTTTTCTTCCCCATTTTGCAGGCAAGGAAACTGAAGCTCAGAGATTTAAATACCTTGCCAAGTTTACTCAGTTAAATCCCTTAGCAAGGTCACTCGGCTAGTAAGCCACAGAGCTGAGACCAGAACTCAGGAACTCTGTCACTCCTTGGTGTGCCACTCCATGCCTCAGAGCCACAGGGGTTAGAGACGAACCTGTAGACTGCCATTGTGCTGCTGAGCAGAGAAGGAGGCAGTGAGCAGCCAGGCGGAGCAAAGGAGTGCGGTCCTGGGTGAGTCCACCTCCGTCCAGGTGAGAGCCAGAGTCTTCTCCAGAAGTTCTATCAGGGCCGTGTTGCTAAGGAGCACTGCGGCAGCTATAGACAGTTGGGCACAGCAAGCACCACGTGAGTTACACAGGAGCCCCTGCTCCATGCCAGCATCACGGTTAGCACCTGATGGGGGCCTCATGCACACACGGTGAGTGAACAAAAGGCTCAGCTTGGGGTTCCAAGGGTTCCAACTTCATTCCAGAACCACAAGTTATCAGAACCAGAAAGGACCTTATGGCCATCTGGCCCAGACACATCTCCCCTCATATATTCGATAACAGGAAAAAACAAAGGGCAGCAATGGCCACAGACACTACCCAGCATCCTTCCTCTTCATTATCTCAGCCTGGCATTACCTCTTTTCTGGCTGCTGGGTGTGGTCTGATGAAGGCTCCAGTACAGGAAGTTGAAGGAGGGCTGCAGGACATCCGCGTCAGCAGGGCTGCACTTCCCACACAGCTTGCTCACTGCAAGAGTCCGCAGGAGTCCTGTCACCTAGCCCTCCAGCGCTTTCACGTGCATCAGCACTCACAATTCTCACAGAGAGTGGCCTCAACTGGCTTATTTCAGATATCAGTCTGTCAATCTTAGGAACCAAGCACAAACTAAGTGTCCCTGGTACTACAGCCAATGAAGAGAAATGCAGTAACAAACCTGAAGGCATGTTCACACTCTTCCATCTGAAAAACATTCAGGCAAGCAGCCCACAGCTGCACATTAGAACAGACTGCACAAGTTTAGGTGATCAAAAGGTGTCCTATTACAGCATTCGTGCCAGTAAAGACTCCAGGATGAGGGTCTGCAGAGGTCATCTAGGCCAACTTGCCACCCCCAGCAGGAGAAGACACAGCCTCTGAAATCTTCCAGCAATGGGGCATTCACTGCCTTCTCAGAGGACTCCATCACCGTCATCGTGCAACTCCCTTGCACTTGCCATATTCTCTCTCTCACTCACATCACCCTCATCCGGCTAACTCCTTAACACCTGCTCAGCAATCAAGAGTCAGCTCAAAGTTCACCTCCTCCATGAAGCCCTTTGTAACTTCTCAAACCAAGATGAGAGGCCTCTTCATGATCCCCCAGCCCTCATCAGAATAGTTACTACACTGTAGAGTAGACAGCTATAGAATATTATCCCTTTCCTCCTAGGATTCACCACTCTTTGCTCCCCTGCCCCCATCGCCTCAATATGAAACCTACCTAGGTCTCCATTCACTGTTTTGGCAGCCACCTCACACAGCCACACAGACTTCTAATTGGCTTGTGGTCAATCAGACAAGCAGTCCCCTTCCTCATCTCTGTCCTCTACCTGCCATGCTCTCAAATAAAAATACTCAAGGATTATATATAAATGTATATTACATTTCACATGTATGTTTCAGGTCATTATTCACCCTCCAGAGGCCCTTCTGACAGCTGGTTTGATTTTGCCATATGCAGTCTTCCCTCCTGACAGATGGGCTGGGACCACCAGCATCAGGCCAGGCCTGGAGGCCCTTTTTAAGTCTGACACCAATCTTCTTGTGAGGCCTGGGATCCAGGCAGGGAACCAATCCCTCCCCCATCCCCCTCGACCCCTGTGGCCAGAGCGCCTGACAGTCCATGTACTGAAGAGATGCCATTTTTTTCCTGGTAATTTCAATCTTTCCTCAAGAAACCTTCCTAAGGACGGTGCCTATGACGTGGCAACCGCATTAATGAGCAGTGCAAGGTCCTAGCGGGGTTTGGGTATGGCTAGAAGAGGCCTAGAGGACTGTGAACTGAATCATCAGATCCAGAGTTGGTTGTGAAGTAGGGTGGAGAACTGAACTTGTGCTGGGAAAAGTGAATCTCCACAGAGAGTCTCCACTGGAGGCCTACTGTGTGCCAAGTACTGCATGGCATCCTACATCTAGCAATCCCTTATCTCAGCCCTACACTAGCTAGGTACTACTGTTTTACCTGGAAGGAACCTAACGCTAGATGACTGCCCAAGGTTGCACAGCTAATGAGAACAAACCCAGGTATTCCCAACTCCAGGGCTGCGCCTGTCACACAGTGTTCTGGGGTTTTTTTTGTTTGTTTGTTTCATTTCCCAAACCCTCCCAGAGCACAACTAGAGAAAGATCTAAAAGATCCCCTGGCAGGAAACCCACAGGAACAGAGTGACCCCCTAACTTCTCCCAAAGACATGAAAGATGGAATGAAGGAGGATGCCCAGCCCTGGGCTCTCAGGCACCTTGGTGAAGGAGCTTCATGGCCATGCTGTCCAGTTCTTGCTCTGACTTGTTCTTCAGCTGCACTAAAGAAAGGAGGCTCAGTAGCAATGGCAAGTTCCCTGAGGCTGTGAGGAAGAAGGAGGAGGGCTGGTCAGGATACTCAGATCACCCCAAGGTCAGACAGATACCTTACCGTAGCATAAATGTTTGTCGGGATTCACCACTACTTCCTACCTTCTTCCTTGGGCACAGGGGCAACTGACAAATGGAGTGCCAATTCTGGGTTGGGTACCAGAAATTCAATATTTCACTTAGTCCCCCTTTGTGACTATTATTTCTATTTTGCAGTTACGAAACAGGCCCAGAGAGGCTGAGTGACTTCTCCAAGCTCCCACAGCCAATTAGTGGCAGGGTCAGGATTTGAACCCAAATCTGAGTTCAATGCCCACATTTTTTCAACTACGTTTCCATGAAATCTCATGGCTCTTAAAGCATTATTATCAGTTGGATGTGGTTTATCCTTCCCTGAAGAGGAAGAACTCAATTCCTCCACCCTCCCTTAAATCTACCTCCAAACTTCCATCCTCGGTCAGTACTGGATCTAGTGAACCATAGCTCTCCTCCCACTTCCTCTTAATTGCTTAGAAATTTTATTTAAAAATTCAACTTCTTAAAAATAGGAAAGACAAACTAATCTCAACCTTTTCAGTGTCTTAATAGCGAACAAACATCAAACTTTCTTGACTCCAGGGAGTCCTATTCCAGTTTCGGAAACTATCCTTCCAGATCTCACTGGCCGCTTCTATCACATTTCAGATCCACCCCCTTCCCAGCCCCTGCCGGCTCCTGCTGTCTCCCTGCTCACCCCCGCCCCCCATATTTCCCACTTTCTTCTTCCCAACTGGAGACTGCCGTTCTTTTGAAAAAAAGCTCTGAGCACATGACAGACGCACAGGGTGAGGACATGAATGCATACATCATATACACCCACCCATGCTAAACACATAGGACATTAAACATAAACCCTCTCACACCACACACACACACACACACACATCAAATATGTTGAGCTCTCACTCTCCAATGAGAGGAAGGAGATAAAGTTTAGCTTGATTCCACACTGGTCTGACTTTTCTTTTACAGCGAAAACTCTGATTCTGTCTCCTGGAGCAGCCCTCATCAGGGCAGAGATGCCCACTTCTAACTGAGCTTCAGGTGAAAGCATGCCCCCCACAGCTGCAGACTGACCTCCTGAGGGAGGGGCCCCGTGTTCCACCAGCAGATGCTGTAGGATGAGCAGGAAGTGGCCTCGGATGAGACCACCCACTTGGACATCCTCATTCCTCCTCAAAAAGCTTCTTAGGACAATCAGTGCCTTGCGGGCTGTGTCCACTGGGCTGGAATAGATGAGATCCTGAGCAGGAGAGAGGGAATCCAGAGCTCAGAGGATGTCACAACTGGGGACAGGCAGGCAGCTGAAAAGAGAGGGGCTGGGGAGGGACCCAGGATCGAGGTGTCACAAAACCTGGTGAAGTATTTACTTACTTGGCACCTATTATGTACCAATCTGCTGAACAGGTTCATCCTAAATAGGAAGAAACAGAGACTTGGAGAGATTACTGGATGTGCCAAAGGCCACATGAGCCACTAAGTGGCATAGCTAAGATGTGAATCTCCTGCCTCCACGCCCAAAGCTCTACTTTTCAGGATGCCTCTCTCTGACACACGTTAAGTTTTAGGGTCAAGAAGAGGTTACTTCAGGACCGGGGACCTGAATTTCCTCCCTTAAGGGAGGAAGAGAGAGGGGGATGGAGATGTCACAGGACAGGGAAAGGATGGGTTGGGACAGATTTGGGGCACAGGAAGGGAAGCGAGGACCAGGTCAGGCCCTTTCTCTGCCATGGCATCTGGCTATTTCTGCCGCAAGCTGTAAAGGCCTTGGGTTCAGAAGGTGGGAAAGGACGTTGCTTTTTCTTTGCTTTCAGAGTTATTTTAATGAGTATATGTTAAAGGCAAAGTCAGTCAGAGGCCACACCAGAGACTATCCTACTGATAGCTCCTGGCAGCTACCAGCTCAAATGAGCCAATTCCTTTGGACAGGCTAACATGCTGGGCGCTATGAATCCAAGGTCACACACAGACTCCCTTGCTCGGGAGGACAGCTGACACACACGGAGACATGGCTGGGGGCACCCCGCCAGACAACTCCAGATGTGCTGATCACTGGGTGGCACACGGGCGTCTGGGCTTATCTCTTCACACACTTGCACAGCTGCCTGAGAAACAACTATGAATCAACAATTGCTCAGTTAGGGATTGATAATGGCAGGCACTGTGATGGGTTAAAACTGTAGCTGTATGTTTATTTATATATTATCTGTATCTTCACAGTAACTCTTCCAGGTAGGTGTCACCCTAATTTTTCAAATGAGATAAGAGGCAGATTATGTAGTTTAGCTGTCAAGACAAAAGTGGCTCTCTAAAGTCTATTACACTCTTGAGTTAATGAAGAACAGGGATGAGGTTGGCTTCATCTTTGTCACCTTGCAGGGACTCAGGAGAAGATCACAGCAAAGGAGGGCAAGAGAGAATCTCAGTTCAGTTACATCAACCCTTTTACTTTACCGGGCATGAGGCTGAAGCCCAAAGTGGGTGCGATTTGCCCAGGGTCACAGGGCCCAAGGCCCAACCTGATCCTGATCCTGATCCTGCTCCTGCTCCTCCCCCAGCACGTGACTGCCTAAGTAGAGAGCTGGTCCCTCAGAACCCTGAGCTAAAATGTTAAAATCCAAAAGGAAGAGGGGTACTCGGCCTCCAGTGGCCATGGAGAATGCCAGGAGAAGGGGTGCTCCCCACTGTGGGGGTCAGTGGGAAGGCTCTGGGTGGGAAGGCGCTGCAGTCTCTCCTCCTAGAGATGTCCAGATTTCTCTGGAGCTGGATCAACCAGGATGATGTGGCCAAGGAGGGAACAAAGAGAGCTTCTGTGATATCACTGTTTCCACATTTAAACAACCTACGTGAAACACCACCCATTGATAAGAGTGGCAATTAACAGCTTTGTTTTCAGCTGCTAATTACCCATATCAAAAACAGAAATTGGTACCAACAACGTATTTTTAGACTCTTTTTCCCTCCTGTGGCTAGAAGCTGGGAAGAAATGGTAAGAATTATATATATAAACAGACAGCAAAGTTATTCCTTGCTATTCTTTTTCACCACTGATGTTTCTAGAATCCAATTTGGTAAAAACTCATTAGCTTTAGGCTACACAGTCATGACCCTTATTAATTATACAACCTTGAGCAATTCAATAAGCTGCTCTGAGATTAACATTCTCTCTCTAATTCAGAGTAAGTCAATGATCAGTGAAGGATAGCCTACTGTGTACAGGATAGCAAGAATGTCCTTAAAATATTCTTTCCACATACTATTTCTACTTATCCACATGTTATCTCCATTTTCAAAATTTTTTAAATTATGTTTATGTATTTATTTTTTGAAAGAGAGAGAGAGCAAGACAGGGAGGGGCAGAGAGAGACGGAGAGAAATCCCAAGCAGGGTCCATGCTGTCAGCACAGAACCCAATGCGGGGCTCAAACTCATGAGCTGTGGGATCATCCCCTGAGCCGAAACCAAGCCGGATGCTGAACCAACTGAGCCCCCCAGGAAGCCCCCATGTTATCTCCATTTCACATATGAGGAAACTAAAGCTCAGAAAAGCCTTCATCTTCCTGTGTCTCTATGTATATCCAGCCCTAAAGATAGATCCTTCCTGTTGAGCTCGAGGCCTGTCAAAGCGCAAGGCTCCTCTCTGCCCAAGAAGGAGTGGTGAGGTGGTTCACATTCAAGGGCAAGAACTGGGCACAATAACAAAGGGTGGGGCACCTGCTGCAGCTCGCCTGAGACAGGGTCTCTCTAAGGATTTGGTCTCTTGAGATTCATTTTCTTTTCAGCTTGCTTCCTTCAAGTACTTATGTTTCTTGAAGCTAGCGGCCTAGGATAATATTCAACTGGGAGGGTCTCCACCCTAGAAGGACTCACACTGGGAAAGAAAACTTGAGGGAGGAAGATAATGAGCTCTATTTTAGACAGAATGCCAAATAGATGCTTAATTTTATGGGTCTAGAGCTTAGGAGAGAGATCACAGATGGAGGCAGAGATTTGAGTCATCAGCATATAGTAGGAGGCAACCAAAGCCATGAGAATTACTGACACAGCCCAGGGAGACGACACTGAGTAAAAAAGAAGCCTAGGACAAAGCTTTGAGGAACATCAGTTTTTAAGCACTCGCCAGAGAGACAGCTACAAAAGAGACTGGGAGAAGCACCAAAAGAGGTAGGAGAAAAATGAAGACAGCTGGTGTTGCCAAACCAAGAGTGTGTCAATAAAAAGAAGTGGACAATCATCAAATAATAACAGGTCATGTGAGAGGAGAACCAAAAGGCCCACTGTAACTAGCCACAACAATACTGTTGTTGATCCTGGTAAGGGTGGTTTCAAGTAGCGATGGGGGCAGAAGTCAGTAGATGGAGGAATAAGTGAGAGTGACAATTTTGCAAGCAGGAAACTACTTTTAGGAGTTTGGCCATGAAGGGAAAAACATGAACATGGAAAGGGCTGGGAGCAGAGACCAGTGAGAGCAATGAGGAGTAAGTGTAGAGGGTCTTAGACTTTCCTACCACTCCCACAGCCCAGTGCCATGATCTGGGATTTTTTCTAGCCTCACCATTCTGTGATTCTCTCCTTCCAGTGATGCTTTGGACGTTCCTATAAGGTGACAGATTGAAACAAGCATCTGTGATTTCCTCAAGGGCAAGGACCAACCATATCTGAATTCTCTTTGTATCCCCACTTCTTCATAATAAGCCAAATAAATGTATGATAAAAGAAAAAGTGAACAACTAAACTCAAGGCCTCTAAAAATCTGTTCCTTCTTATCCTTCTCCAGCCTCAACTCCTGTGACACACCCTCCGTTCTCCAAAACCACACCAGATCACTCGCCGGCCCTGAATTACAGTAAGCATATCAGTGCTCTAGGGCTGGGCTGGAAGGATCCTTCCCTAGCACTCACTTATCAAATCCTTTGAAGATCAACATTATGACACCTTTCTGCCCTCCCTGCAATTCAAGCACCCTGCCTGACCTTTACTGCCATAGTGTTAGGACAGGTACTAGTGATCTGTTGTGTCTGATTCTCTCCCTGGCCTGTGCAGCGGGCACTAGGTCTGGCTCTTCCCTGTATCCCCAACTGCTTCAATAAATAGCTCTCCCTTTAGATGGAACACTGGATCAAGGTTGTTCTCCCTCTTGTTCTGAGAGTTAGCTCAGTTTACTGCGAAGAACATTAGACAGGGAGTGAAAATCCGGGTTTCAATCTCAACTCTTGTGAACTATGGCAAATCTCTCTAAACCTTTTTCCCCCACTTTTTAAAAAGAAAGAAAAAAGATCCCATAAATATCTTTCTCAGAAGAGTTGCTTTTTTGAGAGAGAGAGACAGACAGACTTAGATCTGTCCAGACCCCTAATTCAGTGGGTCAGCAAATATTTATAAACACCTTGTCTATGTGAGAAATTGACTGTGAATGCTTCATCTCTCAAAGAAAACCCAGTGTCTTAGCTCTGTCCATTGCTACTTTCTCTGGCACCCCTCTTGCTTTCCTCCCCTATGAACTGATGCTTTATTTTTAACCCATTCTTTCTCCTTTCTTCTTCATCCAAAGAAGAATTTCAGCCAAAGCGTGAATGTGGCCCCTATCAAGCCAACACATGTGACCTCACAAGGTGACAGATCTCAGGGATGGAAGGTGAAGGTGTAAGTCTGAGAGGGGAGTGTGTGCATGCATGTGTGAATATGGACGGATGTACGTACCTAAGTGAGGTATACAACATGAAGGTGTTATTTCCACCAAAGTCACCCCAATAAAGTCAGTCCGATAAAAAACACTCCGATAAATGTTGTTTGTTGATGATTAAGAACATCAAAGGAATCCCCAGTCTTCCCTAATGGACTGTGTCACTCTTCCTGGACGAGGGAAAGGCAAGTAGGTGAGCAGGCATTGAAGGCAGTGGTTTTACACCAAGTGTCTCCTGTACTGCCATGCTGCAGTCAGTTTGGGACCTGCCACTGGTAATCACTCACTAAACACAAAGTATCAAGGGGAGCAAATGAGTTTCTTTTTTAAATAAAAAATAAATTACAGGGGCGCCTGGGTGGCTTAGTCGGTTGAGTGTTCGACTTTCGCTTGGGTGATGGTCTCGCGGTTCGTGGGTTCGAGCCCCACGTCGGGCTCTGTGCTGACTGCCAACTGAGAGCCTGGAGCCTGTTTCGGAGTCTGTGACTCCCTCTCTCTCTGACCCTCCCCTGCTCACGCTGTCTCTCTCTCTCTCCTCTAGAAATAAATAAAACATTAAAAAAAATTTTTTTTAAATAAATTACAGCAGTTACCTCTATAATAATGTCACTCCCATGAATTTATTTTCCAATGTGCTTTCTTGAGCAAAAGAAGAAAAGAGGGAGCTAAAGCTAGTGTATTAGAAACTGCAGACGACAGACAGCTGTCTTATCTGGTATACCTGATAGGAATTATAGGGATGCCTTAATTCATGAGAAAGCACTAGAGTTTCTCACAATTCCGGGTTTGCCTGAGGGAGTGTGTGGCACATGTAACATCATCTTGTGAGTTATGGCGAAAAGAGGCCTGTCCCTCTATAATCAAGCATTTCCATTTACATGCCCCAAGGGTGTCCTTTGACATTAAACCCCTGTTAGCACAATCTGCTTGAGAGAAGACAGAGAAGTGAGAGGGAATGGTAACTGAGGTCAGCATTTCATAGCTCTGTCCCCTGAAGAGTAAAGAGGGACATGTTTCTCAATGAGCAAACCTCCATTACACTTAGAAAAGGGTATGGATTTATAGAAATCAGGCACCTGCCAGTCAAAAGAACCTCCCAGTCCAATGGAAACACCAATAAGTCCAGAGACAGGCGGAAGCATGTGGCTGCCTCCTGACCTCAGTAAACCAACTCCCAGAGAGAAAGGGCCCACCGTCTCTGAATGCAGAAATGAGCAAGTGGTCACGTACTAGCAAGATGAGCAGGATGCTGGGGCTGCTTCTGAGCATGTAGAACAGGGCTGCTAAGCAGGCAGGAAGTGGGGACTGCCCGGCAGAGGAGACATCATCCAGCTCCTCGTAGCTGCTCTCTTCCCAGGAGAACCAAAGCTCCAGGACACGGTGCCCAAACCTACTCATCAGCTCTGGATACAACAGGAAGAACCTGAGCAGGAGGGGATGGTGGATGTAAACCAGCTGCAGATCCGGGATGCCTTCTAAAAATTTTCTGATGGCACTGACCACAGCCTGGAGACAAAGAAAGAATGAAAGATAGGGGCTAAGTAAATCTTGCAGAGGACCCAATACAGCCCAACAAACACAGCCAAGACATCACTGGGGAAAATGTACCTCACCTCTCGGTACTTGGGCACATACATCTTCACTGGCTCATCCCAGGGCCCTCTGTGAGAAGAAAGCCCACAGTGCTTCCCTTATAACACTGGTTCTCAACTGAGAGTGATTTTGTTTTCAAGGACATTTTTGGAAATGTCTAAGGACATTTTTTATTTTCTTGAATTAGGGAGTGCTACTGGCATCTAGTGGGAGAGAGCAAGGATGCCCCTAAATAACCTACAATGTACAGGACAACCTCTCACAGAAAAGAATTGTAATATGCAAAGTGTTAATAGTACCGTGGCTGAGAAACCCAGCTCTATAAGGATACCACGGTGTGTTGTAATTATCAGCATATGTGTCTACCTCCCACACTAAACTTGAGCTGCTTGATGAAACAGACTGATACAGATTAATCTGTGCACCTGTCAGAGGACCTGGCACAGAGGGGGCAGAGGGCATGTGTGTTGAATCATTTGTTAACCCTCAAAAACCTCTCTTCCCATTGCACATATAGCAAAATTCAGCCCTTAATGTTATTCTAAAAGTTGTATAGTTTATAGTGCGGGCTGTTCCATTTAGGTCTTTGATCTGTTTTGAATTAATGTTTGTGTATACTACGAGATAAGGGTCCAACTTCATTCTTTTGCATGTGGACACTCAGCTGTCCTAGCAGTATTTGTTAAAAAGATTGTTCTTTCTCCGTTTGAGTTGTCTTGGCATCCTTATCCAAAGTACATGGGTTTATTTTTAGACTGTCAATTCTATTTCACTGATTAAATACCTATCCTTATGTTAGAAACACAGTCTTGATTACTCTAGTTTTTTATTTTTTATTTTTTCAAGGCTGGCTCAGTGCAGGGCTTGAACTCACAACCCAGGGATCAAGACCTGAGCTGAGATCGAGAGTCGGATAGTTAATTGAGTGAGCCACCCAGGACCCCCTCTAGTTTTTTCTTTAAAGGAATATAAAACTATTTATTGATCACTGTTTTGACCAACATTGTAAATACTGACTAGTATTTACAATAAACTAAACAATATACAATTGAATAACATTCTGATTACTACCAAGTTATTGCTTTTCCTGGCTTCTGCTGATCCAGTGACCCAAATACTGAGAAGACTGAGCCCACATGTAAGGAATGAGTTAGGGGAGAGAAAAAACATGCAGGGCAAGGATTTAGATCACAGAAGTCTGTTCACCCATATATTTCAGCAGGTCCTAAATTGCCAAATCTCTAACCATCTGATTATGATCAGGTTTCTATGAACAAAGTCTTAGACATACCATAAATCATGACCTTTTTGTCAATACAGCACAGGATTTCAACTTCTTGAGAAGTAATGGCTCACTAGAAGGAGGCTTTTTTTAAATTTTTTAAAATGTTTTTTTGAGAGAGAGAGACAGACTGTAGACAGAGTACGAGTGGGGGAGGACCACAGAGAGAGGGAGACAGAATCTGAAGCAGGCTCCAGGTTCCACACTGTCAGCACAGAACCCGACACAAGGCTCAAACCCACAAACCACAAGATTATGACCTGAGCTGAAGTCGGACACTTAACCAACTGAACCACCCATGTGCCCCTAGAAGGAGCGTTTAAATGTCCATTTAACCAAGTTTTGCTTACCTAATTAAAACACACCAGGACTTGTCTAGTTTTCTCTTTGGGTGGGGAGGTTATCAGTAGTGATAAAGTTTTCCTCTCCTTTCCTTCCTTTACTTTGCAAATAAACTTGCATTTATATAACTATAGATATGGCTGCTTTTTTATTTTGCCTTATTTATTTAAGTAATCTCTATATCCCATGTAGGGCTCAAACTCACAACCCTAAATCGAGTCATGTGATCTTCTACTGAGCCAGCCAGGCACCCCAGATATGGCTGCCTTTAAATTGTCCAATTTAAATTGTTTACATTAAATTTAAATGGTCCAATTAATTATAAAATTTGAAAGGTTAAGGTTTCAGGAAATTTTTCAACTTTAAAAAAATATATATTTATTTATTTTTGAGAGAGAGAAACAGAGCGTGAGCGGGGGAGGAGCAGAGAGAGGGAGACACAGAATCTGAAGCAGGCTCCAGGCTCTGAGCTGTCAGCACAGAGCCCGCTGTGGGGCTCAAACTCATAAACCATGAGACCATGACCTGAGCTGAAGTCTAATGTCCAACCAACTGAGCCACCCAGGCACCGCAGGAAAAATTTCAATTTAAGTGATTTATTTTTTCACTGAAAATGACAGCATCCCAGAAACATGAGTTTTTCCATGTTTTTGTTTCGGTAAATGTTTAAAAAAATGAATAAAAGAAAGAAAAGAAAACCATTTACATATGTGTTTTTATGTATATACACACAAAAACCCCAACTAAAAAAAAAACAGAATGGTTCCTAGTCACATGAGAGTTAAACACAAATTCTGATTGAGTAACCACTAAGAAGATTTCCCCCAACATTTAGAAAAAGTATTCCTTCTCAAAAACATTTTTTAAATTATTTAGTTCTGAGAGAGAGCATCCGAGAGTGGGGTAGGAGCAGAGAGAGGGGGAGGCACAGAATCTGAAGCAGGCTCCAGGTTCTGAGCTGTCAGCACAGAGCCCAACATGGGGCTTGAACCCACAAGCCAGGAGATCATGACCTGAGATGAAGCTGGACACTTAACCGATAAGGCTGCTCAGATGCCCCTAGAAAAAGTATTCTTGAATGCAGGGGAATAATATACCATGGTCTCAAATATACTTTTCTGATAAAGGAAGTAACTAGAGAAAGCTTTTATTTGTCCAAAATACCATATGATTGCACATATAGGAGGATTAGGAGGAACTTAACGGAGGACCATGGGGGAGAAGAAGGGGGGAAATAGTGGGGGAGAGGGAGAGAGGCAAACCATGAAAGACTCTTGAATACTGAGAACAAACTGAGGACTGATGGGTGTGTGTTGGGGGGGAGATGGGCATGGAGGCGGGCACTTGTGGGGATGAGCACTGGGTGTTATATGGAAACCAACTTGACAATAAACTATTTGTAAAAAAAAAAAAAAAAAAAAAAAGCTTTTATTTGTCCAAAGTTACCAGTGCTATACATGCAAAAGAACCCCAACAACTCCCCCAATACTACTTCAAAACAAACATACCAAACTGGACTGTCATTAGAATGTTATTTTTTCACACTAAGTCTAAGAACCAAGACCTAGATTTTATATACATATATACAAAAAGCAACACAATTACTGAATTTCATCTTCTGGACAAGAATGCGGAGTTACTCTCTCTTCATAAAAAAGCAATTACAATTTGAGAACATTTTGTATTTGCCTCTTTGCCAGCACCAAGTCACCTATCTTTCCATTTCACGAGAAACATGAATTCTCCACTGCTGTCTGTGGTACCAATTCTTCGTTCAGGATCAAGACCTCCGGCAAAGCCTCTTGGTCTATCAGCAGCATCTCTTTTCTTCTCAGAGTTGCTACCATCACATCCACTGTCAGATACAAATTTTCTTTTTGTACCATCCTTTTCTTTACCAGCCTTTTGAGAACTAAGAAATGCTTCAATTAACTCTGGAGAATATAAATTTTCTTCAGGCTCCCAAGTACTGTCAACATCTGTGAACCCTTTCTACCCAGGAAATACTCCACTTTCTCATTTCCACACGTCAGTCCTGTCCTTTTTCAATGACAGATTCTTCGGGCTCTGCCTCTTCTACTTTTTCACTCTTTCCATTCTGTTCCTTTCCCATGTTTCTGTAACGTAGGCCATTCTCTATTGCAGACTTAAAGAGTTGTTATTCACCACCTCCAAGCTGCACCTGGTCCCAGGTCTACAGCATCTCCCTTGACTGCTCCAGTTTTGTATTAAGTTTGAAATCCAGAAGTGTGAACCCTCTACCTTTATTCTTTTCCAAGATTGTTTTGGTTATTTTGGGTCTCTTGCATTTCCATATGAATTTAGGATCAGCTTGTCCATTTTACCAAGAAGGAAGGGAGGAAGGAAAGGAGAGGCAACTGGGATTTTGATTAGGATTGTATTGAAGCTACAGATCAACTTGGGGAGTACTGTCATTTGAACACTATTAAGTCTTCTTTTTTCCTCAATTTTATTGAGATATAGTTGCCATATAACATTGTGTGCATTTATGCTGTACAACATAATGATTAGATATATGTATACATTGTGAAATGATCACCATAATAAGTTTTGCTAACCTCCACCGTCTCTCATAGTTATACAATTTTTTTCACTAGGATTAGGACTTTTAAGCTCTACTCTTCTAGCAATTTCCAAATATACAAAACAGAATTGTCAGCTGTAGTATGTTGTACGTTACATCCCAGAAGTTTTTTCTCTTCTAAGTGGCTGTTAAGTAAGTCTTCTGATTCATGAGCATGGGATGCCTTTTTTTTTAAATGTTTATTTATTTATTTTGGGGGGGGGCCGAGAGGGAGACAGAATCCCAAGGAGACTCCATGTTGTAAGCACAGAGCTCCATGCGGGGCTCAAACTCACAAACCATGATATTAGAACCTGAGCCAAAATCAATAGTCAGACGCTCAACCAACTGAGCCACCCAGGTGCCCCACAGGATGTCTTTATATTTATATAGGTCTTCTTTAATTTCTTTCAATGGGGTTTTATAATGTTCAGGGATCAGAAGTGTACTTCTTTCGTTAAATTTATCCCAATATATTTTATTTCTTAATGCTATTATAAATGGAATTGTTTTCTTAATTTCATTTCTTAACATCTCATTGAAGACTTGAGTCTACCTTTCCAGCTTCTCTCCACTCTGTCTCTTAAATGACTTAGTTAAGGCATGCTAAACTAGACTTTCATCCTTGAAGGGACATACTGGGAAACTTCTCATTTCTGTTTCTTAATTCTCTCAATATAGCCTTTCCTGATGCCATAATCCAATACAGTCTCTTTCTCTGTGTTTCTGTAGCTCTTGACTGGTCCTCCAGCCCCAGGAGAGCACTGGTTGCTGTTATTGCCTGCCTGTAGAAGATCTTTTTGTCTCTCCTGCCAAACTGGTGCTCCCTAAGGGCAGGGAATATGTTTGACTCACCCCAACCCTGACAGAAGACCACATGGCACCTGACACATAGCGAGTGGTCAATCCACACTGGGGAGTTATTATTTAATGAGTACAGAGTTTCAGGTTTGCAAGGTGAAAGAGTTCTGGACATGATTGGTGGTGGCAGCTGTACAACAATACTAATGTACTTAATGTCACTGAACTGTACACTAAAAATGGTTGAGATGATAGATTTTATTTGTATATTTTATGACACTAAAAAAAAACCTGAATAATACATAAAAAAAAGAAAAATAGAATTGAGTTAAAAAACCAAGTTGTGATGATATGTTGCCATTTATATATTTATGTAAGATTCTTAAACATGCAAAACAATGTCATACATCATTTACGGATTCACACCTAAGATGGAAAACCTGGAGCTCCATGAGCTACCTTCTAAGTTTCCACACCACCACTGGTAGATGTGAAGAGAAACCCCCCAAATCCAATCTTACTCCAGTATTAGTCTTGAAACCATCAGGACTATTCCCATCATGTCCTTTTCTCCTATTTCCATTAGTCATCTCAGAAAGTCCAGAATTTCCAGATCATCCTATATGGCTCAAAACATTCCCTTTTCTGTTCCCATCTCCCACTCTTTCCCAGCTCCCAAATCCTTTTCACAGTGCCCTCTAGAACTCACAGTTATCAGCGAATTCTTTGTCCTATGCCTCTTCCTTGAATATTCCTATCACCTGTTGCTTTGATCCTCTTCCAAAAACCTGCCTTGCCTACAATCTTTCAACTTGAAGCTATTTTTGTTCCCATCTTCCTAGTTCCAAAATCATGACCACTAAATTCTCTTTCTCCCTTCTAATCTCCTCCACTCACCTCAGCCATTCATGCCCATGGTCATGCCCCTAGACCTTGTCACTACCAAGAACTATACGTTCCTCAATAATCCCAATTCAAGCACCCCACTCTTTACCACCACCACCCCTGTCTTTCCAGCTCACTCCCTCTTCAATATAGCAATTCTTTGAACCCCATCAGAAACAAAATCTTTGGAAACAGCCTTTTATCCTCTCTTATTCTTTTTTTTTTTTTAGTTTTTTTAAAAATTTATTTCTGAGAGAGAAAGACAGCATGAGCAGGGGAGGGTCAGAGAGAGAGAGTGAAACACAGAATCTGAAACAGGCTCTAGGCTCTGAGCTGTCAGCACAGAGCCCAACGTGGGGCTCAAACCCATGAACCGTGAGATCACGACCTGAGCCGAAGTCAGATGCTCAACTGACTGAGCCCCTATCCTCTCTTATTCTTATCCATCACACTGATCCATCAAGAAAATCTACTGGCTCCTGTTTCAAAATATTCAGAAGCCACTGCGCTTCACCCCCTCTACTATCTCTTGTCTGTATCATTGTTGTAACTTCCTAACTGGTTTCTGCATTTCTACCTTGTATCCTTTTGGTCTACTGTCCTAGCAGTCAGAGTCACTCTTTTTAATTCAGCCACAAATCAAACCATGGGACTATATGAGATCACCAAAGAAATAAATCTAGAGAGAAAAGAAAAGCTGTCAAAGACTGAGCCCTGGGGTACTACAACACTTAGAGATCAAGGAGATAAGAGAAAATCAACAACAGAGAAAATCAGTTCTGAAACAGAACTGCCAGAGAGGTAGAGGAAAATCACGAGTACACAGCATTCTAGATGCCAAGTAAAGGCAATTGTTCAAAGAACAGATGCTGTTGATAGGTCGAGTAAGGTGATAACTAAATACTGACTACTGGCTTTAGTCATTTATCTGTTACTGGTGACTTTGATAAGTGCAATTTCAGAGATGTGGTAAGGGTGAAAACCTAACTGGGGCAGGTTCAAAAGCAAATGGGAGAGCAGGAAGTGTGTACAAGCCTAAAGCATCCTGTTATACTAGAACGTCCAAATGCTGTCACAGACTACTAGGGTTATCAAAAGGACTCAGGAGCTACCCTGAATAGGCTCCTACTGAACAAAAATAGGACAATTTGAGCTTCAAAAGGATAATAACTATAGTGGATTGAAACACATCAAATATTTTTAAATCCTTGAGTTCATAATGACACTAAAAAAAAAAATCTCTTTGGTCACCTTTGAGGAATAACAGGCAACCAATTCCTTTTTTAAAAGCTGTAATTAAAAGGAAAGAATCAAACCTTCCACCTGTGCTTCCTATACAATCTCCCATTCAGAGTAACTGAGTAGTTGATGAGGGAAGCCTGGGTGGCTCAGTCAGATAAGTGTTCAACTCCTGACTTCGGCTCAGGTCGTGATCTCACGGTTCATGGGACTGAGCCCCACACTGGTCTCTGTACATACAGTGCAGAGCCTGCCTGGGATTCTGTCTCCATCTCTCTTTGCCCCTCCCTCCCTCACGCTCTCTCCCTCTCCCTCAAAATAAATAAACATTTTAAATAAATAAAAGTTGAATGACAGAATTAGGATATTATTTCACAATCTCTAATGAATTAGTAGTAAGCAATGATCACAATAACTTCAAATATCACAAAAGAAGAGACAACAGGATATTGTATCTCTACATCTACCTTACTTGAAAACTCACGCACTTCTACTACAACTTTCTGCTTCCATTCAAATTAAACCAGGTCTGCTTGCATCATGTTTGCCCCAAAAGTAATCAAAAAGCAGCAAAATTATGGAGCACCTGGCTGGCTCAGTCAGAGGAACATGTGGCTCTTGATCTTGGGGTCATGAGTTCGAGCCCTGTGTTGGATATAGAGATTACTTAAATTAAAAAAAAAAAAAAAACCTTCAAAAAAAGAGGCGAAATTACTAGTCAGTGAAGAAAGGGTATCCTTAGGTTGAGGTTGAAGTGTTCATATCTAGGGAGTAGAATCAATGAAACAAGGGAGAGATTTAGTGATTGCTTAGACATAATCCTTGGTCCATAATAATTTATCAAGAATCTGGAAAGAGCCACCTGGGTGGCTTACTCAGTTAAGCATCCAACTTTGGCTCAGGTCATGATCTCATGGTTTGTGGGCTCAAGCCCCATGTCATGCTCTGTGCTGACAGCTCAGAGCCTGGAGGCTGCTTCAGATTCTGTGTCTTCCTCTCTCTCTGCCTCTCCCCTGCTCACCCTCTGTCTCCTTCTCTTTCAGAAATAAACATTAAAAAGAATCTGGAAAGAGAAAACTTATATACACACAACCATCATCAAAGTGATCCAAAGTCATCCTGATTAACAATGACTGGGTCCCAGCAAACCACTTTGTTTGATAAACTGTTAACAGAAGGATATACCTCACATCCCTGTCTCATCCTGCTCAAACCAGAGGTGGTACTAAGAAAAGAGCCTTGGGAGTTGGTCAAGTCTAAACTGGAGATCGGGCACCGCCATCAATTAACTGTGTGACCTAGAGAAAGTTACTTTAACCCAAGTCTTGATGTTCTTACCTGTAAAAAATGGAAAAATAACCTTTGCTGCTCGGGATTGTTGAAAGAATTAGCTAAATTACATAGGCTCTGAATGTGTCACCCCCTGCCCCTCCCCATTCCACCAAGACTCTCTCTCTCCCATCTACTTTCTCTCTATATATATCATCACGGTCTCTCAAGGAGCCATGAGGTAAAGAGGTGCAGCAGGAAGAAGAGCCGCACGCCTTCTGGTCCATACCTCGTCTAGCGCGTCGGCTTTGGCCCGGCCCACCGCAAGCAGATAGATGGAGGCCCCGATGACCGTCAGTGGAGGGCGCTCGTCCTGGTCCTGCAGAGACAGGAGGAAGCTTTGCACAGCCACAGATAATTCCGCCTCTGAGACAAACCTGCCAACCGAGGAGAGTCTGAGTGAAAAAGAAAGAGACGGCCGTCCTGCCTCGCCACATCCTATCTTGCCATATCCTCTCTGCCTTCTGTCCTCCTGCTCTAGCATGTCTACGGCCTAAGGACACCTTGCACAAAGAGCATGCTATATATGCTTACAAAGTATTGTCATATACGCGCAGCACATGGTTCTGTGCTTTGTAGCAGGCTCTGTATAGGGGCCAGAGACTCCTCACTCACACCTAGGAAGCCAAGCGTCTGCCAGCTGTACTAGTGCTGATAAAGAGAAGGATGCTACTACTGGGGTTTAGGAGTCCCTGATTTGGCAGCCAGTCCATTGCTCTTTATCATTAAACATTTGTGTGTTTAATGGGCTACTTTCTGGGGAAAGAGACATCTATGCTTGTACGTGCAAGGGAGATGAGAATGAGGAAGAGACCGACTTTTTTTTGTAAAATATAAAAGGCATGGGGCGCCTGGGTGGCTCAGTCAGTTAAGCATCCGACTCTTGATTTCAGCTCAGGTCACGATCTCAAGGTTCATGAGATCAAGCCCCACATTGGGTTCTCTGCTGACAGAGAGGCTCTGTGAATCCCAAGCAGAACTTGCTTGGATTGGAATTTTCTCTCTCTCTCTCTGTCCCTCCTGTTCTCTATTGCATGCGAGTATATGCTCTCTCTTCCTAAATAAATGAATAAACATTAAAAAGAAAAAGCTATAAAAAATGAGCAAAGGACTTCTTGAGCAGACTTATCTCCAAAGAAGATATAGAAATGGCCAAAAAGCAAATGGAAAGATGTTCAACATCACTAATCATCAGGGAAATGCATATCAAAACTATGAGCTAAATCAGAACCCTTGCGCACTGCTGGCAGGAATGTAAAATAGTATACCTCTGTGAAAAAGAGCACAGCATTTTCTCAAAAATTAAAAACATAACTACCAGATGATCCAACAATCTGATATATACCCAAAAGAATTGAAAACAGGGTCTCAAAGAGATATTTGTACACCCATGTTCACAGCAGCATTATTCACAATAGCCAAAAGGTGGAAGCAATCCAAGTGTCCATTGACAAACAAACCTTTAAGCAAAATGTGGTATACACATAAAATGAAGCATTATTCAGCATAAAAAAGGAAGGAAATTCTGACATGCTATAGGATGGATGAATCTTAAGGACATCGTGTTAAGTGAAATAGCCTGTCATATACTATATGATTCCACTTATATGAAGTACTTAGAGTAGTCAAAATCATTGGGACAGAAAGTAGAATACTGGTTTCCAAGGACTGGGGAAAGGGAAATGGAGAGTTATTGTTCAACAGGTGTAGAAGTTTGCTTTTGCAGATGAAAATAGTTCTTGAGATGAATGGTGGTGATGGTAGTACAACAATATTAATGTACTTAATACCCGTGAACAGTACACTAAAAATGGCTAAGATATAAATTTTATGTTTGTGTATCTTACAATAAAAAAAAAAAAAAACTGGAAGAATTACCAAGGTTGTACCGAGGTTGGTGTCTTAGATTGATAAATGTATCACAGTTATGTTAATATTAGGAGAAAATTAGTGAAGATTTCTCTGTATTCTTTGCAACTTTCCTAAAATCTATAAATATTCCAAAATAGAATGTTTATTTAAAAAATAAAAGGGGCGCCTGGGTGGCTCAGTCAGTTAAGCATCCAGCTCTTGGTTTCGATTCAGGTCATGATCTCCCAGTTTCATGAGTTTGAGCCTGCATCAGGCTCTGTGCTGACAGTGCAAAGCCCACATGGGATTCTCTCACTCCCTCTGTCTCTGCCCTTCCCCCACTCACATTGTCTCTGTCTCTCTCAAAAAGTAAACTTAAAAATTTTTAATTAAAAATAAAAATAAAATGGGTAATAACCATAATATAAATATTATACAGCTACCAAAAGTATGAGGTAGACCTATGAATACATGTACTAACATGACAAGAGGTCCAAGATATATTGTTAGGTTAAAAGGGAAGTTGAATACTTTATATAATATCCCATCCTGTATACTGCAAAAAAAGAAGCATATGTTTGTTTCAGTAAATGGTGCTGGGAAAACTGGACAGCAACATGCAAAAAAATAAAAGTGGGCCACTATCTTATACCATACACAAAAAATTGACTCAACATGAATTAAAGACATGAATGTTAACAGCTGAAACTATAAAACTTCTAGAAGAAAACACAGGCAATAAGTTACTTGACATCAGTTTTGGTGAGGACGTTGTTAGATCTTATACTAAAAGCAAAAATAAACAAATGGAACTATTTCAAATTAAAAAGCTTCTGGACAGCAAAGGAAGTCATCAACAAATGAAAAGGCAGCCCACTGAATGGGGAAAAATCTTTACAAATCATATATCTGATTAAAAAATGAATATTTACAATAAAGAACTCACACAATAGCAAAAAAAAATCCAGTTAAAAAATGGGCAGAGGATCTGAATAGACATTTTTCCAAAGAACACATACAGATGGCCAACAGATACATGAAAAGATGCTCAACATTACTGATTAGCAACGAAATGTAAATCAAAACCACATGAGGCACATTCTTATACCTGTTAAGTGACTATTATCAAAAAGACAAGAAAAAACAAGTATTGGCAAGGAAGCTGAGAAAAGTGAACACTCGTGCACTATTATGAGAATGTAAATTGGTGTAGCCACTATGGAAAAGAGAATGAAGTTTCCTCAAAAAATTAAAAATAGAATTGATCATATGATCATTGGCTATATGATCCAGCAATTCAACTTCTGGGTATTTACTCAAACTCAAAAGATACCTGCACCACCCCCATGTTCACTGCAGCGTTATTTACTATAGCCAACACATAGATAAAACCTAAGTGAGGCACGTGGGTGGCTCAGTTGGTTAAGCGTCTGACTCTTGATTTTGGCTCAAGTCATGATCTCACGGTTGGTGAGTTCAAGCTGACAGCTTGGGATTATCTCCCTCTTCTTCCCTCCCTCCCTCCCTCCCTCCCTCCCAATCTCTCTCTCTCTCTCTCTCTCTCTCTCTCTCTCTCTCTCCTCTCTACACCTCCTCTGCACTTGTTCTCTCTCTCTCAAAATAAATAAATGAACATTTTAAAAAATGTGGTATGTATATACACACAATGGAATACTATTCAGCCATAAAAAAAGAAAGGAATCTTGCCATTTGCAAACAAAATGGATTGACCTTGAAGGCTTTAGGCCAAGTGAAATAAGTCAGATAGAGAAAGAAAAATACTGTATGATTTTACTTATCTGTGGAATCTTAAAAAACAAAAACAAATACAAAAACAAAAAAACAGGGGCGCCTATGTGGCTCAGTTGGTAAAGCGTCTGACTTGGGCTCAGATCATGATCTCGTGGTTCACGAGTTCGAGCCCCGTGTTGGGCTCTGGGCTGACAGCTCAGAGCCTGGAGCCTGCTTCAGATTCTGTGTCTCCCTCTCCCTCTGCCACTTCCCCACTTGTGTTGTCTCTCTCTGTCTCTCAAAAATAAACAAAAATATTTTAAAAAGTTTTTTAAAAACCTGACCTTATAGATAAAACAGATTGGTGGTTGCCAGAAGTGAGGGGCTGAGAGTGGGCAAAATGGGTAAAGGGGGTCAAAGGGTACCAACTTCCTGTTATAAAATAAATAGATCTTGGGGATATAATGTACACTTCCTGTTATAAAATAAATAGATCTTGGGGATATAATGTACAGCATGGTGACTACAGCGGATAATACCACACCGTACATTTGAAAGTTGCTAAGAGAACAAATCTTAAAAGTTCTCAACACAAGGAAAAAAACTGCAACTACATGCAGTGATGAATATTAACTAAACTTCTTGTGATGATCATTTTGCAATATATAGAAACATCCAATCATTATGTTGTATATTTGGAATTAATATATGTCAATTATATCTCAATTTTTAAAAATCACAAGGGGTCAAGTGATTTTCAGTGAGGGTGTCAAGACAATTCAGTGCAGAAAAAAACTTTTTAATACATGATGCTAGAACATCTGCATTAGCCGCATGAAAAATAATGAAGTACTGAAACATGCTACAAATATTATGATAACTGGATGAATCTCAAAAACATTATGCTAAGTGGAGGAAGCCAGGCACAAAAGGTCATCTATTGTATGATCCATCTATAGGAAATGTTCAGAATAGATAAAGCCATAGAGACCGAACACAGATTGTTGGTGCCAGGAGCTGAGCAGAAGGAATGGGGAGTGAATGCTTAATGGGTACACAATTTTACTCCGGAGTGATGGAAATGCTTTGGAACTATAGAGAGGTGGTGGTTGCCCAATCCTGTGACTATACTAAATGCCAAACTGTTCACTTTAAAATGATTAATTTTATGTTATATAAATTTTACCTCAATAAAATTATTTTTTACGCTTAAGGAATAATTAGTCTTTTGATTTTAAATTTTTAATAAACTGTATAAGTAAGTAATTCTTAAAACCAAAGTAAACCACTGAAATTTTTTCTGTGCACAAACAATACTTTTAAGGATATTAAAAAATTCTCATTCGTATTTTAGGCCTCTGCTCTCGGCACTGTGACAACCCACCTGCCTTAATCCCTCTCCAGTATGTGACTCCTCAGGAATACAACCCATTTCTCACTTATCTCTATGTCCCCAGTGCCCAGGACCAGGCTTGGGGTAGATGCTCTGTGAATATTTATTGAACTGAACCAGGCTGCAGATGTGGGTCCCAGGACGCACTGCCAGCCACCAGCATTGAACACTGACCTGTCCCCGTGGGTGTAGGCCAGGTAGAAGAGGAGCAGGATGCAGTACTGTCCCTGGCGAGCACTTCCCTCCACATACTGGCGATCTGACAGGAAGGCAAGGCTTTCGGGGCTCCTGCTGCATATCCGGGGCAGCCCCTGCTGCAGGAACGCGGACACTGCAGAGAGCTCTGGGGAGGAAACGTGTGGGAGAACGCCACCCGGAGTGAGCACATGGAGAGGGTGCGGGGCACAGGTTAGCAGTGTACATGCAGGATGAAAGGAAATCAGTTTCCTCTTCCTTTATGCAGCTGTCAGCCTGCCAGGAGAGACTAAAGGTAACATGTGTGAGGACACGGATACATTCCTTCATTCACTGACAAAGTTCCGAGTGGCTACTCCAGGCCAGGCTGTGACACTCAGCCTGTACCTCCAGGAGCTGGTGGCTGGGAAAAGACAGACAAGGAGACGGACAGTTATAGGAGACATTATCAAGTGCCATGTTCAAGTGTGGGGAGGGTATGACTCATACCGCCTGGGGTGGGGAGGCCAAGCTTGAAAAGGAGGGAACTGTGGATGGTGAGCAGAAAACAGGCAGAAAAGTGAGGGCCGAGAATCCTGGGCACAGGAAGCAAGGTGTTCAGAGGCCCAGAGGTATAAGAAGACAGGTTTCAGGTGCAGCAAGGAGTTCGGTCTGACTAAATCAGCAGTGAATAGATGTGGAGTGTCAGGAGTTGGGCAACTGTGTGACATAATTAATTAGTAGCTAGAGTGTGAAAAAAACCTTGAGTGCTGAGTAAAGAATTTGAATTTTATCCTGAGGATGGATTTCTTATGAAATCCATTTCAGAGAAGAAAGAGTATTTTAATACCAAAAGAGTATGAGAGGAAGAGATATCAGAGCTTAAACTTTGAATAAAGTTAACTTTATAGAAAATTCCCTATATTACCCTTATTTTCCACATATCAGAGGATATCCACGGATGAGAGGAAATTTCATCACTGTCTGACAGTGCCCCACAGATTGATGTTTGGGGACTGTGGCTGAAGTCCAGGGTGTTAGGATGATAAGACTTGGGTTTTCAGATAGATCCTTCCAGCAGCAGGTGGAGACTGGTCGGATGATGAAAGAATGAAAGCAGCATGCCAAGTTGGAGGTCAAGTTCAGTCTGCCCTGCTGGTGCAGTGGACTTAGGGCCAAGTGGAAGGTGAGAATGGAGAATGCCCCACAGCAGTCTGGCAGCAGAGCCAGGTCAGGTCTCCCAATTCTAAGTTTAGTGACTTTTCCACCAAGCTATGATCATTATCATAAAAATGAAACTAATCTCCTCGAGTCCCGTGCATCCACCTGCCCTTTCTCCTGATACCTGGAAGAAGGAAGGAACCTGCACATCCATGCTCTTCCCAGCGCTCTGAGACTGGACAAGGCCTCAGGGTCTAGGGAGGCAGACGCATGGGGCTCCTCCATTCCCCAAGACAGAGGGAGCTGTCGGCGGCAGCAGGGCCAGCGCTGCTGAGCACACGAGGCTGCTGTGCCGTGGGGGCCAGCGTGGTCCCAGGCTGCCACCAGGGCAGCAGCAGTCATGCTAGTCCCCCTGCAGGCCAGGCCACACCTGGCCAGGCAGAGAGCAGGGTACCAAGCAGAGAAGAATGGCTGAGAGAGAATTAGGAGCCAAGCCATGTTGGAAGAAATGAAAATGTTCGCCTGGGCTTCTTTCTCTCTCAGCACAATGTTGGGAAAAAAAAAAAACAAAGGAGGAAGAGAGGTTTAGGAAGTGGGGGGAGATGACACATTTTTGTAAATGTAAAAAAAAGAAACATGGCCGGCACCAACTCTTACCCACAAAGAAGGTATCGTATTTGTTAAGTGAATGAATAGAACAATGATTAAATTGTTTTATATTATACCCAAAGAGGTCTAGGACAGAAGAACTCCTTAGGGCAGAGAACATACCATAATTATTGTATCCACAGCAGCACTTAGGCCTCCCCTGGCATGCAGCAGAAGCTCAATGAATATTCAACTGGGGGAAAAACTTAAGCTCTCAGGCCTCATCTGCTATTCCCCTGCCTCGATTCTACAGGTACATCCTTCGTTGCATTCAGACCTTTGCTAACATGCCACCTCCTCACAAAGGCCTTCCCTGACCACCTATCTAACATGCATCTTCTCCCTCCGTCACCCTCTATCCCTCTGCCCAGTTTTATTTCTTCATAGCACCTATTCACTTATAACATTGTATCTATGTGTTTATTGTCTCTCTCTCTCACTCCATGAGGACAGGACATTGGAGCTCTGTCACCATAACCTGGAATAGAATCTGGCACACAGTAGATGCTCAAGAAATATTTCTTGAATGAGAAAAACAAAAAAAAATGGAACAGACCATTGAAGGTATTTTGAAAAGTCTTGGAATATAATAAACAGGGAGGGAAAGGTCTGGTGTGAGGGAGGTTAAGAGGAGATGGCCAGGGTGAGGAACTGGGCTTGATAAGCTTTAGAGTCCTTCTCAACCCTTAAGAGTCTAAGGGTCCAGGAACCTTGGATTCTATTGCTTCCTGATTCGATGATCTCATCTCCCTAACTGTCAGCCTGTAGTCCCATCATTCCATGATTTCATGGTCCCTCTGGACAGCTTCTAGCAAAGAGATAATAATTATTGTGATACTGACTCACTACCCAGCCTATCAACAAAGGCATCCAGACTGTAAAAGACCACCATGAACCTGATGAGTGGTCAAGCTGCAACATCTTACCTTCTTGGGAAGGCCGCTCTGACTTCTCTGGAGCTGACAGGAGGTTGAGGCTCATGTCATGGAGGAAACTGGAACATACCTGATTTAGGTCTGAGTGACTTAGAGGTGGAAAGGAAAAGAGAACAAGAGAGAGGACATTGCTACTTTGGCTGGGACAGCATTATCCCTGCTGGGCTCTTGTGCCAGAGCCCAGTGAAACTCTAACCATGGCCCTGGAAGAAGAGTTCTGAGGTGGCTGTGAATAATAAATATGGAACCCGCTGCTACAGCTGTAACTTAGGCACACAAGCATTCCTTAAAATTTTACTGAAAAAATAAATCAAGAAGGGCTACTAGACCCCAATTTAACAAAATATTTTTAAAAATGCTCCTATTTCAGGAAAGGCCTTGGGAGTACTGAAGAAAAAAAAAAAAAAAAGGAAGCTGTTGAACCTAAGATGGGTAGTCAAGGAGAAGTATTTGCATTCCTTCCTGAAGACTGGGTGTTTTGTTCAGAGATATGCAAGGAGAGCTAGAGGCTACACTGTGGTCATCTTGCAGGCTGTAGGCAGTAACAAATGGAATCTGTCAAGAAAATGCAGAGAGCTGGCAAATCATAAATGGGAAGGAACAGAAGTTTACTCTAGAAACTTAACAAGACAGAGATTGAAGTGGCCACCTCTCTACTCTGAACCTCTCTTTATTTCCTCTGGAAATGCTGGGCTGGAGAACATGGCTGTTTTTGTTTTTCACTACCCTCTGAGGACTTATGTTTCCCCCATTTGTAAAATGAGGAGTTAGACAAATGATCTCTAAGAGCCTTTCCAGGTTCCCATCCAACTACCACAAGAATGAGTGACTTACCAGAACCAGATGAAATAAAAGCTATAGAAGCACGTCCAGCTCATACCACCAGCCGCTGAGCAACTCTGACGTGGTGTCAATCCCCGTCCCCCACCCTCCATGGTCCTATGACTAAACCACACCAGTCAGAGATTTCCACTTGTCCAGTCAAGGACACTGGCCCCTTGGCCACTAATTTTGCCCAAAACCATACATACCTTTGACTGCTGCAGAACCTGGCCTTCAGTTCCAGGGTTAATCGGATGAAAGATGAGGAAGCTGGGGAGAAGTGGGAAGAAAGCAGGGAGCAATTTAAACCAGACTCATTATAGAGCTTCTCAAATTGAGTGGTACTAAAGAGTACTAATTTTAGAGTCATGTAGACCTAGGTTCAAAATTTGTTCTGACAATACCAGTCGTGTGATCCTGGAACACATATTTAACTTCTCTGAGACTCTGTTTCAGTATCTACGCCTCACAGGTTGTTGTGAAGCTAAGTAAGATAAGTGTACATAGAGGGGCGCCTGGGTGGCTTAGTCGGTTAAGCGTCCGACTTTCGCTTAGGTCATGATCTCACGGTTCGTGGGTTCGAGCCCCGCGTCGGGCTCTGTGCTGACTGCCAGCTCAGAGCCTGGGGCCTGTTTCAGTCTGTGACTCCCTGTCTCTCTGACCCTCCCCTGTTCACGCTGTGTCTCTCTCTCTCTCCTAGAAATAAATAAAAAAAAAAAAACATTTAAAAAAAAGATAAGTGTACATAGAACATCTAACAAATGCCTAGCACTGCACTGTGGAGCAGGTGTTGAATAAATGTTCATCTCCCATTATAATCTGGTACATTTGACAATGACCTAGGAAAGACACATCTGCTTGTTCTATCCCTTCTTCCAATTTTGTAGAAAATAACCCAGTTTCAGACTCAGGAAGAACAAAGGGTGGTCACTGCTTTATCCTCATCTCTGAACGCCTGTGGGGAAGGACTGGTTCTTGGACCCGAGATCAGGTAACAGGTTCTGTGTTAGCTGATGACCGTGGCCCAGGCCCCTGCACTGCCTGCCTCCCTCCTGGTCTCTCCACATCCTGCACCAAGCCTCCTTGTCAAAACTGACTTCTGTCCTGCCCATCCTGGGCCCCTATAAAAGCAGGATTCTAGACAAGAACATCAAGAGGTCCCACTGCACCAGCTTAAGAGTTGGGGACAATCTGTGTTGTATCCTGGGGCTAAAGCATGTGGTAGGAAATTAATCCTTCAGAGCTTCATAGCGACTTTCTGGGACACACTTCAACTCCTAACTCCCCAAGGGAGGGGACACACAGGGTTCCTGCTGGAAGGGGCTGCTGGCCCAGTCTCTCAGGGACCGAGAGTTTCTCCACCCCCTATTCAAGGTCTCTGCTCACTCTCGGCTGGCACTGTCTGCTTCCTTCTTTTCTCTTGAAGGTTGGGCCCTTAATCCCGTTCTACCTGCATAGATCTCCCTGTACACAACCTTTCTCCACAGAGGTCTACACTTCTGAAATTGCAACCATCCAACATCCCAAGACTGGATCTTCTTAGCTCTTGAAGTATGGCAGACAGGAAGAATGAATGGAAGGGAGAAAAGAAGTATAGGTCAATTGTCATAATAACTAAGAGGTAGAGTCATTCAGGAGATCTATATATATTATCTCATTTAATGAGATAATCTGGCTGAAGACATTGTAGACAAAAAGTTAATTTGTCCAATGTCAATAAGTCAATAAGGTGGGGTAAGAATCTCAACTCACATGAGCTAATGACAAAGGTCCTGCTTTCCCCCCTCTTCCACACAGCCTCTCACCCTCTTCTAGAAGCTCCCACTCCCACTTTCTATGAGAAATAGCTTCAGCTTCCGAAGGATTTCCTGTCCTCTATTCTTTGCCTGGACAGAACAAAGATCCCTCTAAGCTGTGACAAGGGACCTCCTCAGGATGACCTAGACTATTAATCAGAAACCTCCTCGATATCCCAAATCAAATTCTGAGACAACTGCAAAAGGCACACCCCTCAGCACCCCAGCTCGGGTCCAGCCCCCTTCTCCTTTCCAAAGACCTTGCTGTACTGAGGAGCAGGGGGTCTCTATTGCTCCTTTCTATCAGCTACTAATCAGAGTAAGTGTTTCTAGTGTTCGAAGGTAAAAAAACAACTCTTCCTAATTTCACATTCCCTCCAGTTATCTCCCCATTTCTCACCTCCTCTCACATCAAATTTACCCAAAGAGAGCTGTCTATCTTGTCTCTACTGCCTCGCCATGCACTTACTCTTCAGCTCACTACAGTCTGGCATCCACCCCAACTGTGTCACAGAAACTCCTCTGGCCTTATAAGGTCACCAACAGCCTCCATGATGCCAAATCCAATGAACATATTTCAGTCCCCATTCTCCTTGACCTCTGGGATGCATCTGACATACCCACCACTCCCAAATCCACAAAACTTCCTTCACTTGGCTTCTCTAATGTCATACCCTTCTGATTTTCTTCCTACTTCTCCAACTGTCCCTTACCAGTGTCCTTTAGAGTTTCCTCCTTCTCCTGGTCATTAAATGTTGCCCTTGATTTTGTCCTGGTCCCCTTCGATCATCTCATTTTACATAATCCCTTGAGGGATCTCACCTGCTTCCCACTAGAGAATTGGCCCCACAATGACAAAGTTCTATTTTGTTCACTCCTACATCCTCAGGCCCCAGGACAGTGCCTTTCATGAAATAAGTGCCTGATCAATATTTGTTGAATTAATGAAAGGCTGGATGCTGAGGACTTGCATATCTATATCTAAAGACCAGATCTTTCCTCTGACTTCAGACACATAGTCAATCATCTACCTAACCTCTCTACTGGGACATCTCACAGGCATCTCACGCTCATCCTGACCCAAACTGATCACATCCTCTACTGCCTTCTCAAATCAGATCCTCCTATAGTGAGTCTCCTCTTGATGAAAATCGCCACCATCCACCTAGATGGAAGCCAAAACCCAAGGGCATTACCCTGAGCTGCCGCCGCTTTCTCCTGCCACACATCCAATCGTTGCACCCCCTCCCAACACTGCCTTTAGTTCCTATCACCAACCTGAGTTAATGCAAGAGGGTAAATTATTGTCTCTAGTCTTGCCTCCTTCTCACTTATGGTCCACATCGATCCAAAAAGGATCTTTCCAAAACAGAAACCGGAGCCTATCATTTGCCTTCTTTAAGACTCAAAGCTCCTAGGATAAAGTCCAGATTCTGCACATGGCCAACAAAGCCCTGCATGACTGAGCCCTGGCTACTCCTCTGTGGTGGACTTCCCACTGCCTGCTATGTAATAGGAATAAATGAAAAGACATTAAATGGCAATAATAGAGGCAAGCACAGCATCGGGATTCAGAAAGAAAACAAGCTCCAGAGCCAGATTTTCTGAATTTGAATCCTGGGCACACCACTTCCAGTATGACCCTGGGTAAGTTATTCAACCTCTCTGAGCTTCTGTATGCTTCTCCACAAAAGGAAGATAATCACAGTACACACTTCCTAGGGATTTATGAGAACTAAATGAATTAATACATGTAAAGCACTTAAAACAGTATCTGATGTTGATAGTAAGAGTATCATAAATGTTAGTTGTCATTAGTTATTGCTACCTTTCTCTCTCCTCCCTTTCCTGTTTTTGGCTATTTTCCCCTTCCCATTTCCACCATCACTCCTACTTTCTAAAGAAAATACAGGAGACTGTGACTCTGGCTTCTGGCTTATTCTACATGTTGAAGTATTTATACTGTGACAACAAGACAAGTGAGAACGGAAGGTTTACACTTGGGGGGGAAATGGCTAGTGCGAGGAGAAAGTAAATAGATGCGAGGAGGCCTGGAGAAGGCTGAGGGAGTCCAGAGCCAATGGGGTTCAGTTTCAGAAGGCACTTGAGTGCACAGTTAGACAGTAGCTTTCACAGAGTGCCACCACTCCCCTAGAAGGCATCTGGAAGTATGTGGGGACGTTTTTCAGGTGTCACAATAACTGGGGGTACTTCTGACATTCAGCACTCAGGAGTCAGAGATGCTGAACACCTTGTGAAGTCTGAGGGGATGAGGGCAATGTGGGAAGACGCGTGTTGTGGGCTCTGAACTGGAACCTCCTTGACATTCTCAGAGAAGTATCAATAAATTGAAAACTTAACTTTCAGTACCTTTGATTGTTGAATAGTATTCTCTTCCACTGAACACTGGGCAGAGTGCAGATATTGACTCTGAGTGATAATGTAAACATCCTGCCCACAAATTATGCTCTCTTTGAATACTCCAAGCACCTGCCTCCCTCCCAACTTCCACACTTGCCTACCGAGCTTCTTGGAGAACTTCTCCTTCATGTGAGGAACGATGACAAAGAGGCTGTGTAGAATCGAGAGGAAAACTTCCATCAAGTTGGGATGGGTGGCCTGCTCTGAGTGCCTCTGCAAAGAACCAGGAGGGGGAACAGAGGCCACCAGGACTGAGCCTCCCAAGAAGAAAGCATCGGCATCAAACCAAGCAACAACGGACTAACCCCTTTCACTTGAAGGGCACAAGAAAAGCTAGGGAACCTGAAGTCACAAGCCTGGATCCAAGGGTTATATCCACCAACTTATTAAGGTAAGTTGTATAAGACATATTACCTCTGTGGGCCTCTGTACCAAAAAGAGTAAAACAAGAATAACAATATGACCTACCTCCTGGAAACAAATGAGATCTGCTGTGTAAAAAGTACTTTTTAAACTATAATGTAGAGTAACACCCAAGTTCCTATGACTATAGCCATTTAGTAATAATCATATACTTTACAAACTCTCTTCACAATTATTTTTCATATGATCTTTGAATAGTCAGTCATGAGGCAGCCTGATGTAGCAGACAGAGCTCTGGATCAAGAGTAGAGAAACCTGGATTCAAGATCAAGCTCTGCACAAAGTTGCTGTGTGTCCGTGGGTCAGTCATCCCCTCCCTTCTTGGTGTCTCATTTCCCTATCTGTAAAAGCTGGGATCTCAGAGACCTAATTCTTATAGATATCTTTCCTTAGATATTTTTTTAAAATAGGCTTCATTCTCAGCATGGAGCCCAATGCAGGGCTTGAGCTTACGACCATGAGATCGGGACCTGAGCTGAGATCAAGTGTTGGACACCTAACTGACTAAGCCACCGAGGCGCTTTGTTTCCTTTGGTTCTTAAACTAAAAATTCTTTTTAATTAGAAAGGCAATAATGCTCATTAAAGAAATGTGTAAAATACAGGGAAGCAGAAAGCAAGAAGAATATAATAATTCTATCCTCTAGGTCTGGATCTGACTCTAACACTTCCTAAGTCTAGAAAGAAGGCAGAGCAGATGAGGAAACCAATGTGAACTGCCCAAGTGCTACTGCGAGTGAGTACCAGTCAGAGCATGCACGCAGCCCGTGGCTCCTGACACTTACCCACCTGAAGACCCTGGCATGCTGGCTCAAAGGCTTCTTCAAACCAGAGGATGCCTCCTTGCTGCCACCTACTGTTCCCAGTAGCTATTTGGAGGTACCCTGACTAAAAGTGACTCTTCACAGGCTCCCAGGATGTCCAAACCTCAAAAAGGACAGGATTCACCCAAAGTCAGCAGCTCTGGACCCAGATCTTACTACCACCACCATTTCAAGTCAGCTCAAAACGGAGCTTTTTCAGACCAGGTCTCTCTTCTGAATGGCAAGATCTCATTTTACAGAATATGACATTCACCACTGCTCTTTACTAATCATAAGAATCCATGCGTTCAAATCTGAGCACTGCTGTGCACTTGCTTTACAACTGTTGTAACATGACAACCTCATCTTTAACTTGGGGATGGTTACAGCACCCATCTCACATAGTCATTGAGATGATCAAATTAGGTAATAAATACAAAGCATTTATCACTCCATAAATATTTCCTATTTATTATTTTATTATTACTGCTTTCTACTTTTACTTGAGGCATCTGTTGGTTTACAATGAAACACTACACTTTGTGGTTTCTTGGGTTTGGGAAGGTGGTTAAGATTTTTAAAAATTTGGGGGCACCTGGGTGGCTCAGTCGGCTGGGCGTCTGACTTCAGCTCAGGTCATGATCTCATGTACTGTGGGTTTGAGCCCTGCATCGGGCTCTGTGCTGACAGCTTGGAGCCTGGAACCTGCTTCACATTCTGTGTCTCCCTCTCTCTCTGCCCCACCCCCCACTAACGCTCTGTCTCTCTCCATCTCTCAAAAATGAATAAATGTTGGGGCGCCTGGGTGGCTTAGTCGGTTAAGCGTCCGACTTCGGCTCAGGTCGTGATCCTCACGGTTCGTGGGTTCGAGCCCCGCGTCGGGCTCTGTGCTGACTGCCAGCTCAGAGCCTGGAGCCTGTTTCAGTCTGTGACTCCCTCTCTCTCTGCCCCTCCCCTGCTCACGCTGTCTCTCTCTCTCTCTCCTAGAAATAAATAAAAATATTTTTTAAAAAATGAATAAATGTTTATAAAAAAGATTTAAAAAAATTTTTTAAGTAATTACTATACCCAATGTGGGGCTCAAACCCACAATCCCAAGACCAAGAGTCACATGTTCCACTAAATGAGACAACCAGGTGCCCCATGCTTTCTTTTCGCTTTTTAAAAAAGGAAAACTGGCTGAAGAACAGTACTACTGAGACCCTCAGAAGGTCCAGTTGAGCACTCGCTGCCTGTGTCTCTCGGCTTGGCTCACACTCGCATTCTTCTCCTCCCCAAACTTCATGATATCTGTGGCCCAGGGGAACCCACCATCACCATGGGGATACAAAGAGAGTCACAGGCACTGAGAAGAAATTCTGAGAAGGCCTCCAAAGTGTCTTCCTTCTCGGCTCCGGGAGCTGTGAATGGATTCTCCTGGGCTGAGGGCTCACTCTGGAATTCCACAGCCAACCTAGGAAATCAATGTGTGAGCATATCCATCCTACCTATCCAACAGAAAGGTTAGAGGCACCCTCCCAGAGTGACGCCTGAGCTCAGGGTCCAAGGAAAGTATCCCCATCAGCAGATGTGGAGAAAATTTAAGAGGACTCAATGAGGGAGGACCTGGTCCTTGGATGCTTCTCCAGGTTTGTGCTCCCCACGCCCTCTCTTATAATATATATTGAATCTTCTATCCTATCACACATACTTCCCTGAACATACCATGCTACTTGCTGTTTTATATCTCTTTCCCTTTACATACACTGCTCTGTCTACCAGGAATGCCTTCCCCACATTTGTGACAACTTAATGAATTCCACATATATATGCAAAACTGTCTCTTCCCCAAGACACTGTGAGCCCCTTGTGGGCAGAGGTCAATCTGATTTATCTTTCTACTCCCACTGTCTAGCCACAAGCCCGACATAGAGTGGATACGACAAACATTTGTTAACATGAACTAAATTGGTCCAAACACCTACAGGGCTTCGTTATTTGGGAAGAGGAACGAACCCGAATGAGACCCATTCCTGAGTCTCATGTACAATGAGACTCGTTGTATAGTAACAAAACTTCACTAGGAGGGAATCTTTAGGAACTTCTACTCCAGCTCCTCTTCCTCAAATCACCTCCACACACCCCTCCACATACACACATCCCCAACCTCTGCCCCAGCCAACATCCTCTCACTATGCAGCAGAGCATCAGAAATCAAGTGTTGCTTCTAGAACTTCATCCTTCATCCTTCTCTTTTCCACTCCCACCCTCTGTAATACTGCCTCAGACCACAGAGGGCCCCTCACCTGCAGGCATTTCGAAATCCCTCCAGAGTGCTCAGGAGGAACTTTCCCCTTCGGAGAACAGCCTTGTCCGAATCTCTACTGGAGCCATGGCCCTGAGGGGAGGAGAGGCGGGCACCTGTTAGTCAGGTGCCTATTCTGTGTCCCAATCTGTGTTTAGAGGGCTATAGACCTCCTCCTCTCACACCGGAGTCTGGCATTCCCATACACCTAACACTTTCCAGGGCATTTTGATTGTATCCTCACAAATCTAGTAACCAAATAGCTCTTTTAAAAACGGCAGAAGAGGGGACATTAACCATCTGTCTCCCTGTGCACCACAGGACTGGCTCTTGTTCTATTATATGCAGAAAGCTGTCACAGGCTGGTGGACATCAGCCCACCCCATCAGGTATGCAAAGCTTAGTTTCTGAAGTTAATTTTAAAAGACATAACCAGCAATCACACTAACTGTATCCTTTCTGATATGTTCAATCTATGGACCATTAAAAGCCAACAATTACAACACATTGCACATTAGTCAGATTCTTTCTAAGATTCTAGTTAATCTACCCTTAAATAATTTTCTGAGCATGTTTACCATAACTGCTTGGATGATATAAAAGACAAAATGGTATAGTGTAGTAGGTTTGGGTACAAACACCCTGGGATTTACTATCCAAATTCAGGTACTTGCTAATTTTGCACCTTAGAGAAAAATTATTTAACCCTGTGGCTTCAGTTTCCAAATCTGTAAAAATGGTAATTATTAAGCTTTAAAGCTCTGCAGTTAGGAAAAAATATATCTCATTATAGATATGTGTGCATGAAAAAAAAGCTATAAAGAGGCAAAAAAAAGGCAAGGCAATGATCTTCTTAAAACATATTACAGCATGATCCTCAGATGAAAGAAGCTGCATGCGGTGTACCGACCAGGGGCCTCCTGTTCAGCGGGGTCTGGGAAAAATCTGCACACCGGTTCAGCATGGCTTCAAGCAAGGCCCGCAGTTCCTTATACTGCACAGGTGGAGCACTCTGATGGTCCTTCCTGCAGCCAGGGAGACAAAGGCAGGCTTGGGTAAGGTCAGGGTATTCCGAGATACCCTCAGGTTCTCAGGCAATGAAGGGGGGGGTGGCAGTGTGATGGGTCCAGGATTTAATCTGATAAAAAATACTTGCTCCAGAATTTACCCAAAGGATACAGAAATGCTGAGGCATAGGAGCACATGTACCCCAATGTTCATAGCAGCACTCTCCACAATAGCTAAAACATGGAAAGAGCCTAAGTGTCCATCAACAGATGAATGGATCAAGAAGATGTGGTTTATCTATACCATGGAATACTACATGGCAATGAGAAACAATGAAATCTGGCCATGTGTAGCTACATGGATGGACCTTGAGGGTGTTATGCTGAGCAAAATAAGTCAGGCAGAGAAGGACAAATATCATATGTGTGCACGTATAGGAGGACTAGGAGGAACTTAACAGAGGACCAATCGGGAGAAGAAGGGGGGAAATGGTGGGGGAAAGGGAGAGAGGCAAACCATGAGAGACTCTTGAATGCTGACAAAAACTGAGGACTGATGGATGTGGGGGGGAGGGGGGGGTGGGCATGGAGGAGGGCACTTGTGGGGATGAGCACTGGGTGTTATGTGGAAACTAATTTGACAATAAACTATTTGTAAAAAAAAAAAAAAAATACTTGCTCCAACACTTGTCTAATTGCACGACTTTGTACAGATTCCTCATCCTCCCTAACACTCAGTTTTCTCACCTACTAAATGAGAGGTAATAGTACTTTCCTCATAAAATTACTTTAAGGATCAAATTAGATAAAGCACTTAGCATGATGCTTAATAGATAGCAAGCCCTTATAAATGACAGCTATGACTATTTTTGTTGTTATTAAGGAGACAGAGAAGAACCTCCTGGTGGAAGAAGTACTATCTAGAACTGAAGTGCCTCAAGAGATGTATACGGCCACTGTAGCTCTCTTGGGGAAGAGAGATCAAATTTGCTCTCTGTTACCCGATAAGGAAAACCACAATCAATAGGTAAATGTTATCATGACTCAAACTTTATTTCATAATAGGGAAGAACTTTCTAAGAGTCAAACTCTATAGAGGTAAAGGGGCAAATCCAGGAGGAGTGACTCCCTCTTCTTAGAAACTATAAACAAAGACTAGAAACTACTTTTGAGATTCAATCATCGTAAGTACGGGGTAAACATAGAAAGTAATACTTAGGGTCCATTTGAACCTTTATATTCCATAGATTCAGGGAGGCAAGAGTCATTCACTAATCTAATTGTAAGCTCCAAGAGGCAAGACACCAGCTACCTAAACAGAGCTAGATGCATTATAAACTGATGATAATTTTTAAAAAGATGTTAAATGAATGAATGAGTACTTGACAGGGTGTAAGGTAGCTGTATTTGTTGCCTAGGGATGCTGTAATAAATTGCCATGAACTGCATGGCTTAAAACAACAGAAACTTATGCTCTCATAGTTCTGGGGACCAGAAGTCTGAAATCAAGGTGTTGGCCCCCTCTAAGGGCTCCTGGGAAGAATCCTGCCTTGCCCCTCGGCTGCTGGTGGTTGCCAACAATCTTTGTCATTCCTCGGCTCACAGCCGCATCATTCCCATTTCTGTGTCTTCTTCACATGGCCACCTTCCATCTGTGTGTGTCTGTTACTCAATGTCCAAATCTTCCTCTCCTTATAAGGGCACCAGGATTTAGGAGCCTGTACTATGTGACCTCATTTTAATTCAATTACGTCTACAAAGGCCCTATTTCCAAATAAGGTCACACTCAGAGATTATGGGTGAGCATGAATTTTAGAGGAGTGCTATTCAACCCAGCGCAGTAACTAAGGAGAAACCTATGTTAACCCTCGGGCCTGGGCCTTTTTTGAACACTGACAGTAATCTGTTGGGCCTTCTAATAAGCTCTCAGTTCACTGTATATAGTTAAGGCCTTGATTTCCCCTTTTTCTTCACTTCTAGGAGCTCTAAGATTCTATCCTACACTGATTGTCAATCCCTGGTTCTGTCATCTTTAAATTCTTTTCAGCAATTCTCACCACTCGTTCCTCCTTCCAGTTGTGCTTCTCAGAAACCCACTGAACCACACTCCACCTCAGAGGGAACACGTCAGTAAACCTTCTGGGAAATTAACGTGAAAAGTAAAATCATCTAAGGATTAATAACCAGTCTCCTACCTTAGCACTCTCCCCAATTCTGACCTACCCAGCATTCCTAGCTTCTTCATGTACTATTTCCCTTCACACAACCTGCTAGCTAGACTAGCTACCGTACCCTACATAATCCCTATACTTCTCCACCCACATGGTCCTTCCACAAACCTGAATCTCTCTCATCACCCACCTCCTGCCTGAAAGGAGCTACCGGTCCCCCATACCACTAGCCTCCTGGGAGACCTCCAGTTCTGCATGAGCATCTCTAAGTGACACTGCTCTTACTCTGTACCTTTGTTACTCTGTTGGTTTACTCATCTCATCCTCACTGGGATTCATGCCCCAAATTTAGAGATTCAAATCCAGGAAAGGACAAAGGGGGAAAAGAGACAGACTGAAATCATTGTAATGTAAATGTTTTCTTCATTTCCATTTTTAGAACCAATCTAGAGTCAAATCACAAAGACTTAAATATGGTCACAAAGCACTATAAATATTAACCTTTACCATGTAAAATTAAAGGTACAGCTGGCTGACATTGAGAAGTAGAAGGTAGAGAGGAGAGGAGAAAGGAAAAGTTGGATGCTAATATGCTCAGCTAACCAAGTGGGGAGTCAAGAGATAGTGCTTTAAGTTGAGGGAATAAGAAATACAAGTTTTGGGGCACCTGGGTGGCTTAGTCGGTTAAGCGTCCGACTTTCGCTTAGGTCATGATCTCACGGTTCGTGGGTTCGAGCCCCGCGTCAGGCTCTGTGCTGACTGCCAGCTCAGAGCCTGGAGCCTGTGTTCAGTCTGTGACTCCCTCTCTCTCTGACCCTCCCCTGCTCACGCTGTCTCTCTCTCTCCTAAAAATAAATTAAAAAAAAGAAAGAAAGAAAGAAAGAAATACAAGTTTTAAGTACACTATTTAAAGGTTTGAAAACATAAAATATTATTTTGGCAAAAATGCCAAGGAAATGTAGAGACAAAATAAGATGAGCTAAATCTTGGTCTTACTTACTGGTGATTCAATGAATAATGCCCTAAATTGACAAAGTAACACCATTATAAGCATATTGTTTAGATGTAAGGAGATCTAAATCACCAGAATTAAAACCAAAATGAATTAAAGTTCGTTTCCTTTAGGAAGTAGGGACAGGGGACTGTTCTGTTTCATTATATAACTGTATGTTTTATTTTTTATTATTTGAATATATTACTTTGTTAGATTTTTAGAGGGGAAAACACGGAAACAGAAGTTATTCAAGTCTCCTCCATTACTCTTTTTTTTTTCCAAAATATCCAGCATCTTTCTAAGTTATAATTTCCCATTATGACCCTGGGATCTCTTAGTCTTACCATCCACTTTGACATTCTTCATTCAAATGCTATCTTTCAGTAATGAGGCTTATAGTAGTGAAAAAACTGACATGGTCTCTGATCTTTTGAAGATTATCTTATTATGGGGAAATAACAAAACAAAACAAAACAAAAGAATAAACAAGAACATCAAGTGTTTGGTAGGTGCTATATAACAGCCTAATGGGTTGGTGAGGGTAGGATGCTCTGAATGCAACCTGAATGATGATAAGAAGACACACATGCAAAGATTTTAGGGAAGAGCATTTTAGGCAGAATAACAATTAGTAGAAAGGAAGGAGGGGGAAAGTCTGAACTAAAACTTCTTAAAAATTACATCCATGAAATAAATAGAATCAAATGTTATTTAAAGACATGAAGATGGGGTGCCTGGCTGGCTCAGTCAGTGGAGCATGAGACTCTTGATCTCAGGGTCATGAGTTTGAACCCCATATTGGGCATAGAGCTTACTTAAAAAAAATTAAGGGGCACCTGGGTGGCTCAGTTGGTTAAGCATCCGACTCTTGATTTCAGCTCAGATCATGATCTCATGGTTTGTGAGTTCAAACACCGTGTCAGGCTCTGTGCTGACAGCACAAAGCTTGCTTGGGATTCTCTCTCTCTCCCTCTTTCTCTGCCCCTCCCCTGCTCACATGCTCTCTTTCTCTCAAAATAAATAAATAAACATTTTTAAATTTTTTAAAAATGCAGATAATTAGAAAGAATCCTTCCAAATTAAATATGAAAGCAGAAATAAAACACTCAAAAGAAGGGTTGAAAGATAAAGTCAATTGGGGCACCTGGGCAGCTCATTTGGTTGAGTGTCCAACTTCAGCTCTGGTCATGGTCTCATGGCTTGTGAGTTCAAGCCCCACGTCAGGCTCTGCGCTGATAGCTAGAGCCTAGAGTCTGCTTCGGATTCTGTATCTGCATCTCTCTCTCCTCCTTCCCCACTCACACTCTGTCTCTGTCTCTCTCTCTCTCTTTTTTTTTAGTGTTTTTTATTTATTTTTAGGATAGAGAGAGAGACAGCGTGAGCAGGGGAGGGTCAGAGAGAGAGGGAGTCACAGACTGAAACAAGCTCCAGGCTCCGAGCTGGCAGTCAGCACAGAGCCCGACACGGGGCTCGAACCCACAAACCGCGAGATCATGACCTAAGCGAAAGTCGGACGCTCAACCGACTAAGCCACCCAGGTGCCCCTGTCTCTCTCTCTCTTAAAAATGAAAACATTTGGGGTGACTGGGTGGCTCAGTCAGTTGAGCATCCAACTTCAGCTCAGGTCATGATCTTGCGGTTCATGAGTTTGAGCCCCACACTGGGCTCTGTGCTGACAGCTCAGAGCCTGGAGCCTGCTTCAGATTCTGTGTCTCCCTTTCTCTCTATTCCTCCCCTGCTCATGCTCTGTCTCTCCCTCTCTCTCTCTCAAAAATAAATAAATGTTAAAAAAAACTACTCATAAAAATAAATACATACAGGGGAGCCTGGGTGGCTCAGTCAGCTGAGCATCTGACTTCGGCTCAGGTCATGATCTCATGGGTTGTGGGTTCGGGCTCCACGTTGGGCTCTGTGCTGATAGCTAGCTCAGAGCCTGGAGACTATTTCAGATTCTGTATCTCCCTCTCTCTCTGACTCTCCCCTGCTCACACTGTCTGTCTGTCTCTCTCTCTCTCTCTCAGAAATAAATAAAATATTAAAAAATAAATATATACATACATACTTTAAAAGTTTAAAAGAAAGATAAAGTCAAGAAAATTTCCCAGAAATGCATAATGACAGGGGCGCCTGGGTGGCTTAGTCAGTTAAGCGTCCGACTTTCACTTAGGTCATGATCTCTCGGTTCGTGGGTTCGAGCCCCGCTTCGGGCTCTGTGTTGACTGCCAGCTCAGAGCCTGGAGCCTATTTCAGAGTCTGTGTCTCCCTCTCTCTCTGACCCTCCCCTGCTCACGCTGTCTCTCTCTCTCTCTCTCCTAGAAATAAAAATATTTAAAAAAAAAAGAAATGCATAATGACAAAAAAAAAGAAAAGAAAAACTGTCAGAAAACAAAGAAAATTAAAAGACCCATCCTTGTCCAACGTTTGAATGGCAGTTCCAGAAAGAGAGAACAGAGTAAATAGAGTACTGGAAAGAAAAACTTCAAGAAAATTTCCCTTGCACCAAAAATCATAAAATACCTAGGAATAAATCTAACCAAAGAGGTAAAAAAAAAATCTATACACTGAAAACTATAGAACCTTACGAAAAAAGTCGAAGACACCAAAAAATGGAAAAACATTCCATGTTCATGGATTGGAAGAAAAAATATTGTTAAATGTCAATATTACCTAAAGCAATCTACATATTCAATACAATCTCTATCAAAATGACACTAGCATTCTTCATAGGGCTAGAACAAACAATCCTAAAATTGTTTGGAACCAGAAAAGACCCCAAATAGTCAAAGCAATCCTGAAAAAGAAAACCAAAGCTGGGGGCACCACAATGCCGGACTTCAAGTTGTATTACAAAGTTGTAATCATTATGACAGTGTGGTGCTAACACAAAAACAGGCACATAGATCAATGGAACAGAATAGAGAACCCAGAAATGGACCCACAAACATATGGCCAACTAATCTTTGACAAAGCAGGAAAGAATACCCAATGGAAAAAAGACAGTCTCTTCAGCAAATGGTGTTGGGAAACTGGACAGCGATATGCAGAAGAATGAATCTGGACCACTTTCTTACACCATACACAAAAATAAACTCAAGATGGATGAAAGACTTACACAAAAGACAGGAAGCCATCAAAATCCTAGAGGAGAGAACAGGCAACAACCTCTTTGAGCTCCGCCACAGCAACTTCTTACTAGACATGTCTCCAAGAGGCAAGTGAAACAAAAGCAAAAGTGAACTATTGGGACCTCATCAAGATAAAAAGCTTCTACACAGCAAAGGAAACAGTCAGCAAAACTAAATTGCAACTGACAGAATAGAAGAAGATATTTGTAAATGACATATAAGATAAAGAATTTATCAAACTCAACACCCAAAAAACAATCTAGTGAAGAAATGGGCAAAAGACATGAATGGACATTTTTCCAAAGAAGACATCCAGAAGGCTAACAGACACATAAAAAAATGCTTAATATCACTCATCATCAGGGAACTACAAATCAAAACTACAATGAGATACCACCTCACACCTGTCAGGAAGGCTAAAACTAACAACTCAGGCAATAACAGATGTTGACAAGGATGTAGAGAAAGGGGAACCCTTTTGCACTGCTGGTAGGAATGCAAACTGGGGCAGCCATGCTGGAAAACATTTGGAGGCTCCTCAAAAAGTTAAAAATAGAACTATACTACAACCCAGCAATTGCACTACTAGGTATTTATTCAAAGGACACAAAAATGCTGATTTGAAGGGGCACATGCACCCCAATGTGTATAGCAGCACTATCGACAATAGCGAAAGTATAGAAAGAGCCCAAATGTCCATCAATTAATGAATGGATAAAGAAGATGTGGTATATATATTTAATGGAATATTACTCAGTGATGAAAAAAATGAAATCTTGCCATTTGCAACAACATGGATGGAACTAGAGTGTATTATGCTAAGTGAAATAAGTCAGTCAGAGAAAGATAAATCTCTTATGATTTCACTCATTTGTGGGATTTAAGATACAAAACAGATGAATATATAGGAAGGGAAGCAAAAATAATATAAAAGTAGAAAGGGAGACAAACCATAAGAGGCTCCTAAATAGAGAACAAACTGAGGGTTGCTGGTGGGGTATTAGGTGGGGGTAAGCACTAAAGGGGTGAAGGGCATTAAGGGAGACATTGGTTGGGGTGAGTACTAGGTGTTATATGTAAGTGACGAACTACTAAATTCTATTCCTGAAAAAATATATTTTTTTTTTAGGAAGGAAGGAGGGAAGGAGGGAGGGGAAAAGGGAGAGAAGGAGGGAGAGAGGAAAGAAGGAAGGATCCCTGACCCACGAACAAGTACCCCCTGGAAGTGGCCCTGGCTGGACCTGTGGGACATACAGAGGTAGAAAGTTCAGCCCGCCTGGGTCTCTCACCTCAGAAAGGCAGAAATGGCCTTCACTGCCTCAGCAGCCACCTCCAGCACAGGGCTATTCACTGCCTCTTGGAGGGCACGGCCAGCATCTCTACACATGGTTGAGCTTGTGAACAGTTTGATCTCCTCTGGCTGCCTGAGAAATGGCAAATGAGCAATGAGTTAAATGAATGCCTATCACTGACTCCACCTTTCCTCCTCCAGTCTGGCCCCTACAGGCCAATGTCACATCACTTTGCTCACCGAGTAAGGATCTCAGCAAAAAGCAGCAGGCCCTCCTTATGTAGCTCTGTGTTGTTCAACCGCAGGCTTCCCTGTAGACTCCTCACCACTGACTCAATCCCTATTTCAAAATGACATGGCAGAGGCCAGGGATCAATACTTGGCAGTTCCTTCACTGCCTGCCCAGGAGAAGTGAGAGGTTCTGGATAGCACATTTTTGCTGGTGGCCCCTCATGGAGGAGCCCTGACAAGGCTGAACTGATGAGATGGGACTGTGAGATCTCTGAGGGCAGGCCCTTATCTGATTCATCTGTGTCTCCCTGAAACCCAGCACAAGCCATAGCACAGGCCCTGGCACTCGAGCTATTTAGTAAACGTCTACTGACCGAGTTGTGCCTTTTCTACTAAACACACTCCTATTCTTTCTCAAAGAGTCAGGTCAGACCCCCATTCCTCCAGGAAGCCTTCCCTGAGCCACTCAGGCAGAGCTGTGGGCCTCCACTGACCTCCCACACCCCCTGGACTTCCCTCTAGCAAAGCCCTAATCAGCTTGTTTCTATCTCTCTCCCCTTCCAGAGAACAGGGAGCACATAATACACATCCCTAAATCTCTAGGCCCTGGCCTGGTGCCGGGCATAGAACAGGAACAAGAATATAAAATGAATGACTGAATGTGTCCTGCCTAAAACTCCAGACAGGATATAAAAAGTCCCATACAAGGGACACCTGGGTAGCTCAGTCAGTTAAGCATGTAACTTCCACTCAGGTCATAATTTCACGGTTGATGGGTTTGAGCCCTGGGTCGGGCTCTGTGCTGACAGCTCAGAGCCTGGAGCCTCTGGAACCTGCTTCAGATTCTGTATCTCCCTCTCTCTCTCTCTCTCTCTCTCTCTCTCTCTGACCTTCCCTCACTGTGCTCTGTCTCTCTGTCTCTCAAAAATTAATAAACATTAAAAAAAAGTCACTGATAAAGAAGGTATCACCAGGAAGGAAAAGGAAGGGACAATTTCAAGAAATCTTGAAAGGCTGAATCAGCAAAACTTAAGAGACTAATTAGATAGACAGATATCTGGGGGACAGAAAAGGACTAAATCCAAGGCTGAGTAAAGTTGTTCTTAAGGTACAACTGGAATTCATTCAGCGGCTAATAGGAGTGCCTTTTTCTTGCCAAACATACATACTTCTGCTGGTCTGTGAGGGGAACTGTCTAGATATCATTGCTTCCATGTGGAAGCTCGTAATGAGTTTGGGCTAATGGAAATGACCAGACCCAGCAACCCTTCCAAGGTGTGGGCTAGCCTCCCATCATTCCTGCTGCTCTCCGACTTCACAGTCCTGACCACCCCACCCAGAGCTCACCGAGGACTCCCACCACTAACCGTACACTGTGTGGCACTTGGAAAAGAAGAGGGGCTCTTCCGCCAGAAGTATCAAGCCGTTGTAGCTGAACCAGACAAGCGCTTCGTTGGAAGAGGAAAGGTGCTCAAAGAGGAACTCTGGCCGGGAGAGGGGAGAAAACAATGGATGACAGTTGGCGTGATCACCATCCATTAACTAAAGCTAGGGCCATGGATTCGTTCAGCATCTCACACCTTTACTTCATCTGTTTACACACCCTCTCCGTGAAACGTGATCGTGAATTCACAGATAAGCCTGGAAAATAACTTCATGGTCCAACCTCATCTTTTTAAAAGATGAGGAAACTGAGAGCCAGAGAGAAGTATTATTAGTGGTAGAGGTGGGACTGGAGCTCAGGATGGGTAATAACATGATGCAGTGAAAAGCTTTTAGAAACCAGATTTCACATCCCTTCTCTGCCAATGACTAGCCTTGTAAATTTACACCAGTCATTTCCTTTCTCTGATCCTCAATTTCCTTATCTATAAAACAGCGAAGATGAGAACCTAAACGTGGCAGCATTTACGGCACACCTTGGGGCATATTTCCTGGTCATAACAAGCCCTCAAGAAACAGTTCCCTTTGCCTTCCTGGTCCACAGGTCTTTCCACCACCTCACAGAAGGTGCTTACTCCTAGGTGGCCAAATAAATGACAAAGATAAGTAGCAAATTGCTCAAAGCCATCTAAGAGATCCGTAGCAAGAGAATTCACTTTATGAGGCCTGCTTCCTAGAGTCTGTCCTGTACAGCTGAGCCTGCCACCAGGCCACCCCTCCAATATGCGTTATCAAAGAACCCCAACAGCACAGCTACCGCTGTGTGACTCAAGGGTCTCCAGTCAGAACTCAGGCCCTCAGAGGAGAAGATTAGATGGAGCTCCCTACCTGGGATGTCGGCATGGATGAAGGCCGGGGCATGCTTCGCTGGGGAGTGGACCAGCATCGCAGTGATACAGTGGGCACTGGCCACCTGCAGAGTCTCGTCTCTAGAAAGGAGAAGCTGGAGAAACAGGCAGCAAGAAGTGCTGCGGTTACACCACTGACAGGTAGAGAGTGGCAGGCTGACTGCCTCAGGGCAAGAGCCCAATTCGTCTCTGAATGCCTCCCGCACTATATGGCATCAGGCACAACAAGGATGGTACTCAGGGAGAGCAGTTCTAGATTATGGAAAGCAGTCTGTCTGAAGAACAGCAGGTGAGAAACAGAACAAATCTTAGATCAGGCTACTCCACTACTCCAAACATTTCAATGAATTTCCAAACTCCTACTGGACACCATAGCTATTAGAAGTTCTAAAACACACTCAGAAATCAAGGAAAGGGTTAACTGCAACTACATAGCTTAAGTTTTATTTATTAAGTGGTCTCTATACCCCACAGGGGTCAAACTCAAGACCCCGAGATCAAGATCGCATGCTCCTCTGACTGAGCCAGTCAGATGCTCCCAGATCTTAAGTGTAGGAGACACTGGCCTTGTAGGGGAAAATGATGAGTAGAACATATATCATGAGAGATAAAGGAGAGTGTGCCTGGTTTTAGAGCCTCAAAGGAAAAGGATCAAGTCACATTCAAATCTGGTAGAGATGCATCCTAGGACGGCAAGCTGAAACCTACCTCAGTCATGTCAGACTTGAATATAGACACATCATCAGCCTTTCTATTAGTATGTAAAGGGGTTTCTAGATAGCATTAATCTTTATCTTGTTCTCTTTGATACAGGAAATGACATGTATTTTAAGATGCTACTGATGTAAGGTAAACCATTATTTTATATACCACTAAGAGCTATAATTAAGCTATAACACAGCACTGATGGTAAAATGTCTCCCAATTTCAGAGCTGTTAAAAGTGAAAAAAAACTTATCTCAGGAAAACGATATTTAGAGTGTGTGGGGGGCTCAATTGGTTGGGCGTCCAACTTCAGCTCAGGTCATGATCTCAAGGATCATGAGTTCAAGCCCCACATCAGACTCTGTGCTGACAGCTCAGAGCTTAAAGTGCACGTTCCTTATTGTGTTGAGAAAGAAAACACTCCAAACCTATTTTTCCATCATAAACAAAATTAATTATGAAAACCTATCTTTAAAAATACCCTAATTGGTGCGCCTGAGTGGTTCAGTCAGTTAAGCGTCTGACTTCGGCTCAGGTCCTGATCTCGCGGTTCGTGGGTTCGAGCCCCACATCAGGCTCTGTGCTGACAGCTAGCTCAGAGCCTGGAGCCTGTTACAGATTCTGTGTCTCCCTCTCTCTCTGACCCTCCCCTGCTCACACTGTGCCTCTCTCTCTCAGAAATAAATAAAACATTAAAAAAATTAAAAATATCCTAATTATTTACCATAACCTATCAGGACTAGCATGATTTTTCCTGCTTAATCTCTAGACTCATCTTAGGCTATCACTTCTTGGCCTTTTGGCTAAAGTCAAGTGTAGACTCATCTTGGGCCACATCACATTCCACCCACCATTGGCCTCCATTTGCTCCTAGAACACATCAAGCATCCCTCTTCCTCTGGCCTTTATTTGCTGTTACCCCCACCTGAAATACTCCCTGCCCAGTCTTCATATCACTAGCTCACTAACTTACTTATTTTCAGTCTTGTTGAGGTATAATTGGTCACTGGCTGAATTTAATTCTTCAAGTGTCAACCCTTCAGAGAGGCCCTGCCTGACCACTCAACCTGTAGCTAGCCTTCCTCACTACTATCTCATCTCCTCTGTTTCCTTTATAGCAAAACAAGAATTACTTTGCTTGTTTATTACCTGCCTTCCCCATGAGACTGTGCAAAGGTATGTGTCCATTTATATGCCATGATATTCCCAGTGCCCAGTGCCTAACACAATAACTAACACATCATAATAGTGCTCAGTATATATTTGACTAAATGAATGAATTGCAACAAGAGAGACACAAACATTGACAATATGTTCCTGGGGACCTGAATTATGGGAGGATAAGTTGATTACCACCCAAAAGCAGGAAGGAATAACATTAGAGTCTGACAAATATGCCAGAACACAGATAAAAGGATGTATGTTGATCTTATCTTTATTTAAAATTTTGGTATTTTGTTCATTATTAATTTTTTGCATTAACTTTGATTTTTTTAAAAAATATTGCAAGGGTGCCTGGGTGGCTCAGTCAATTGAGTATCTGACTTCAGCTCAGGTCATGATCTCATGGTTTGTGAGTTTGAGCCCCATATCAGGCTCATTGCTCTCAGCACAGAGCCCACTTCAGATCCTCTCTCCCTCTCTCTCTGCCCCTTCTCTGCTCATGCTCTCTCTCTCAAAAAAATAAACATAAACTACACACACACATACAGGTGCCTGGGTGGCTCAGTTAAGCATCCAACTTTGGCTCAGGTCATGATCCCACCATTCATGAGTTCAAGCCCCGCTTTGGACTCTGTGCTGACAGCAAGGAGCCTGGAGCCTGCTTTAGAGTCTGTGTCTCCTTCTCTGTCTGCCCTTCCCCCACTCATGGTGTCTTTCTCCCTATCGAAAATGAATAAACATTAAAAATTTTTAATATTATATGTATATTTTAATATATAAATATATATAAAACTGAGCTTGGGTGGCTCAGTTGGTTGAGCATCCAACTCTTGATTTCAGCTCAGGTTGTTATCCCAGGGTCGTGGGATCAAGCCCCACAACGGGCTCTGCACTGAGCACAGAGCCTGCTTAAGATTTCCTCTCTCTCTCTTTCTCTGCCCCTCTCCCCTGCTCACACACTCACACTCTCTCTCTCAAAAAAAAAAAAAATATATATATATATATATTGCATTAAAATACTATCTTGATTGCTGAGATTTTTAGCGCCCCCTTAAATTTTACACCTAAGGCAAGTACCTCACTCATCTCACCCTAGCCCCAACCTTGCTGGTTGCTGTAGGAAAATAACATGCTGATAATTCAAAGTTGCCAAGAGAAGAACAGTCTCCACATAAGAATGGAGGCCAGGGCCCCTAAGCCAACATTCCTGTCTCTCCCCCTAGGGAAGTGCTGTTTAATCTCTGTCCCTGCCACCATTATGCTGCCTTGGTGCACTGTGAGGACACAGATCTTGTGCCCTGCTGAGTCTGGAATCAAATGTTTTAACCAGATGTTACCACGGACTTCAGGATGGCAGCAACAAAACGAACACAGAAAAAGAACCCAATCTGAGAGTTTCTGATTCAGAGACACAGGACTTGCTCTTCAGGTTTCCCAGGTCCTGCATGGACCTTTCTAGAGGCACCCTAGGGAATCAAGGAGCAGTTTACCCTGGCTTTTTAATACCTGCCCTTTCTATCCCTAACTGTCCATTTTGCACTTTTTTTTATGTTTTTTTTTTTAACATTTATTTATTATTGAGAGACAGAGAGAAACAGAGCATGCTCACGGGAGGAGCAGAGAGCAGGGAAGACACCAAATCCGAAGCAGGCTCCAGGCTCTGAGCTGTCAGCACAGAGCCCAAGCGGGGCTTGAACTCACAAACAGTGAGAACATGACCCGAGCTGAAGTCGGACGCTCAACCGACTGAGCCACCCAGGCGCCCCCCCTCATTTTGCACTTCTGATCAGGACTCCTCCTCCTTCCTATGGAAGGAGTCCCACAGTCTGGTCAGTCATGATATCCACATTATCAGATGAGGGTAAGTAGCTCTGCCAAACCCTGTGCTGAGCACTGCAGAGATACAGCCAGACTTAGGTCCTGTCTTAAAGAAGCTCCCAGTAGATCAACCACAATATGGTGAAGCCATGACACAGGGCACATTCTACCTAAAGGAGCCAAGAAGACAAAGGAACCCTATAGGCCTTGAAGGATCAATAGACAAAGGAGAGAGAAAAGGCTTTAAAGCCAAAAGAGAAGAGCATCTGCAGAAGCATAAACACAGAATGTCCTAGCATATGCAGGGCCAAGGAGAAATTACATCTGGCTGGAGCACTGGGTTGTGGGGTGTGGGGTGGAAGAGACAGGTTAATAAGGCTAAAGGGATAAGGAGGATCCAGAAAAAGAGAGCTCTAGGTACCAAGCTAAGAAGCTTGAGTTTTATCACTAAAACAACTGAGATAGCTTAGTTTCTGTTGCTGCATATAGTCTCCATTATCAGCCAGCCTAGATGTTAAGGGGAAGATGTGCATATAAGGATTCAAAACTGATATAAAACCTACAGTTGACCCTTGAACAACATGGGTTTGAACTGCACGAGTCCACTTACACACGAATTTTTTTGATAAATACAGTATAGTACTGCAAATATTTCTCCTCCTTAGGAATTTTTTTTCCAAAGGAGATAGTTTATTGAATCTATCGCAAGGGAGATCAAAGGAGAGGCTATCTGCCATCTCCTTATGCATTTTTTTATGTTTATTTATTATTGAGCAGAGGAGGGCCAGAGAGAGAGGGAGACACAGAATCTGAAGCAGGCTCCAGGCTCAGCTGTCAGCACAGAGCCCGACGCGGGGCTCAAACCCACAAACCGTGAGATCATGACCTGAGCCAAAGCTGTACACTCAACCGACTGAGCCACCCAGGCGCCCCTCCTTATGAATTTAATAACATTTTCTTTTCTCTAGCTTACTTTATTGTAGGAATACAAAATATAACACATATAGCATACAACATATGTGTTAATTGACTGGTTATGTTATTGGTAAGAGTTCTGGTCAACAGTAGACTATTAATAGTTAAATTTGAGGAGAATCAAAAGTTGTATGTGGATTTTCAACTGCAGGGGGGCTGAGGGTCCCTAGCCCCCACGTTGTTCAAGGGTCAACTGTACTTTGAGGACTCTAACAGCATGTTGTTTGGGCCAGTATGAAAATTCCTTGGAAATCTTAGACAGGAGTGAAACAAGGGCCAGGAGCCATTCTGGTTCCCTTGTTATTGAACCAAGAGACCAGGAATCACAAGACAAGCACCTTTTTGAGCACCAAAGGCAGTGAGGTCTTTCCTGGTGGCCCCTCAACACCCTCAGTACCTTCCACCAGCGAAGACTCGTTCATGATCACGGACACAAAGAGATCGTACTTCAGCAGCTGCCTCAACAAACCTAGAAAACAAGAGGACTGGAAGGTGAGATAAGAGAAGTACAGGCACCAGAGTAGGCCTAAGGGAGCCCCTCAGACATCCTCTAGAAATCTCTTTGCGCCACCATAGACATTCATAAGCATTTTCTTATTTTTAACACTATTATAAATGGGGTTGTTTTAATTTATTTTTCAGATAATTCATTGTTAGTGTATAGAAAAACAACTGATTTTATATCCTGCAACTTTACTAAATTTATTTGTTAGTTTTAACAGTTTTTTTGGTGAAGTTTTTAGGGTTTTCTGTATATAAGATGGCAGCATTTGCAGAGACTATTTTACTTCTTCCTTCCTAATTTTAATGCCTTTTACTTCTTTTTCTTGCCTCATTGTTCTGGCGAGGACCTCTAACACTATATTAAATAGACTCCCATGCTCTTCTATGCAACCTCTGTGACCACACTCACCACACTAGGCTTTAATTGTCCACATCTTTCTTCCACACTAGCCTATGAGCTCCCTCAGAATAGAGCTTGGGTTTGATCATCTTTATGACCCCAGAGCCTGGCACAGGGCCTGGACCAAGATGAACACTCACTATGTATGACCGGACTGGTCATAACAGAGCTCTTGGTCCAAACTATGAAAAGAAATTGCTGTCACTCACAGACAATGCTTTTCACTGTAGCTCCTGCTTTGGAACAGGCCCTCACCCAGTCACCAATCATAGTACCTCTGTTTGAAATGTGGAAGCTCCTGGGGCACCTGGATGGCTCAGTCAGCTAGGCATCTAACTCTTGATCTCAGCTCAGGTCTTGATCTCAGGTCGTGAGTTCAAGCCCCACATTGGGCTCCATGCTGGGTGTGGAGCCTACTTTAAAAAACTGTGAGAGACACCTGGGTGGTTCAGTTGGTTAAGGATCCAACTCTTGGTTTCAGCTCAAGTCATGATGTCACAGTTTATGGGTTTGAGCCCCACATCAGGCTCTGTGCTGACAGTGCAGAGCCTACTTGGGATTCTCTCTCTCCTTCTCTCTCTCTCTGCCCCTCCCCTGACTGTTCTCACTCTCTCTCAAAATAAATAAAATAAAACTTTAAAAAAAAAAGTGAAAGTTTCTACTCAGAAGCAGTTCAAGGGTCTTATGTACCTAAGTAAGGAAGCAGCAGGAAAAGAGGTTGAAAGAGTACACAGGGGCTCCTAAGGAGCCTCAAATAACAAGTAGAAAAGCCTGATTATGATCTGGAGGGCAGAGGGAGCCATAGATGATTTTTCAAATAGGAAACAGAGAACGCAAGCTATGCGGTGTGAAGATTAACTTGGCAGCAAAAACAGGATACACCAGGGCAGGCAGTAAAAACCAGAAGCAAAAAAAAAAAAAATTGCTGTCCCACTTTCTTTCTTCTTCTCCTTGCAAAGGCAGGGTTCTTTTTTTATTTTTTAAAAGAGAGAGTGAACACAACCAGGGGAGGGGCAGAGAGAAACCGAGAGACAGAGAGTCCCAAGCAGGCTCCATGCTGTCAGTGAAGAGCCTGACGGAGAGCTTGAACCCATGAACCAGGAGATCATGACCTTAGCCGAAATCAAGAGTCAAATGCTTAACCTGCTGAGGCACCCAGGTGCCCCCAAAGGCAAGGTCACACCACCAACTCTAGGCATCTATCATAGTCTGTGCATCTTTTCTAAGATTTATTTTTTTTTTCAGAGAGAAAGAGAGAACAGATGCGTGCACACGAGCAGGGGGAGAGGGGCAGAGAGAGACAGAGAGAAAATCTTGAGTGGTCTCCACACTCAGCACGGAGCCCAAAACAGAGCTCAATCCCACGACCCTGAGATTATGACCTAAGCCGAAATCAAGAGTGGGACCCTCAACTGACTGAGCCACCCAGGCGCCCCCCCAGCCTGTCCGTCTTATCTCCCAAACCCATGGCTTCTATCCTTTGTAAAACGGCAAACTTCCCCACCACTAGAGAGCCAACATCTCAGGTCCTCAAGCAAAACATCAAAAGCATTCTCTCTTTTCTCTCCAGTCCTACATCTTACCCAAACAGTTGATCTGTAGCTCCTTTGTCTGGGCACTATCCAGGGTGGAAAGGAAGAGAGGACACAGCTTCTCTCGGAAATGGCCCGAAAGCATCTCAGCAGCCACTGGTGAGGAGTACAACTTCCCATAGAGGTAACAGACAGAAGCCCGCACCTCCTCACTCGGGTGTACTAAACCTCTCAGCAGATGTTCCATCAGGTCACCTGTCCAGAAAACAAGCAAGGGGCCAGGGAAACCTCACAATGTCAACTGCTAGATGCAACTCCAAACTATATTGTGCCCCGTGGGGTAGTAGTGGTAATCCCTTAGAATCTCCCATAACAAACCATTTCTGGACCCTTAACCAAAAGAGAAAACCAAGGCTTAGAGAAGTGATTTACCCTGGGGTAAATCCTCTATATTTATTTGTGTTTTACTGATAGAATAAAAGTACTCTGTATTCCAGAATGAATTCCTCCTTCCACCCAAAGGAAGGTCCACAAGTAGATAATTAATTTGTGTTAACATAATGAATAGAAATAACTCAAGACCAGAGTCAAGAAATCATTTTTTTAATTTGGCCAACACAGAGTACATTTTGCAGATGGGAAAACAAAAGCCTAGAAAAGGAAAGTAATGACTTCCCAGTAGTGTATAGTGAATGGACCACCGAGATGGTGATATAAAGTGTGATGAAAGCTGGTAAAAGGGTAGTGGCAGCTCTTCCCCAGAAGTCACTCACTGTGCTCCATTACAAGCTTGTCTGCCAGGGGAGGGATGGCATCCACCAACTTGCCGAGAAGGGTCAGGGTAGCCAGGCTGCCTCGCATGGAGGGCATGTTACACAGCTATAGAAAATGAACACACTCTGGTCTATGAATCAGGATCAGGAGAGACTTCCCACCAAAATGTATCTTGTCCTAGTTACACAAAGCCTGTATTGCATGTGTCTCTCACCACAACCAGTAATCAGCTTCTTTAAGTAAGTGTCTATCTCCCCTATTGGACTGGGAAGCCCCTGAGGAAAGGGACTGAGTCAGATTCCTCTCAGAGTATTCGGGACCTAGCTCAGTACATGACTGTTAAAACTGAATTAACATTAGCATATTTTGTTTTCTATAGAGCCAGAAACTGGGAGAGTGAAAGTTGAGAACATCATAAAGACAGAATTCTGACTTAGTGGGAAAAAAAATTATGTGTTACTATTATTATCATTATCATGGTCATTACTGAACCATCTATTTGCAGGGTCCTATGCTTGATGGCTTACAGGAAGAGTCAATAGTATATATTCTACCATTTCTACTGACTAGCCATAGCACTTTAAGTAAGACTCTTAGGGCGCCTGCGTGGCTCAGTCAGTTAAGCGTCCAACTTCAGCTCAGGTCATGATCACATGGTTCGTGGGTTCGAGCCCCGCATCGGGCTCTGTGTTCACAGCTAGCTCAGAGCCTGGAGTCTGCTTCAGATTCTGTATCTCCTCACTCTCTCTGACCCTCCTCTGCTCATGCTGTCTCTCTCTCTCTCTCAGAAATAAGTAAAACATTAAAAAAAAGTAAGACTCTTAATTCCTCTGGTGGTAAATAATAATAGTATCAATTTCATGGAGTTATTAGGAGAACTCAATGAAATACTGCACATAAACCACCTAACATAGTGCCCAGCATATAGAAAGTGCTCAAAGGAGTTAAGTTGCATCATCTTAATAAGTACTGACATATATGATTATAAATTCAATCTGATATATTTATCATATGCCAAGTAATTATAATGATATGACAATTTAGTATAATTCATAATTAAATGTTGCTCTTGGTGTTAAGAAGAGCATTTGTCGGGGCGCCTGGGTGGCTTAGTCAGTTGAGCGTCCGACTTTCACTTAGGTCATGATCTCGCAGTTCGTGGGTTCGAGCCCCACGTCAGGCTCTGTACTGACAGCCAGCTCAGAGCCTGGAGCCTGTTTCAGTCTGTGATTCCCTCTCTCTCTGACCCTTCCCTGCTCGCTCGCTCTCTCTCCCTCTCCTAGAAATAAATAAAACATTTAAAAAAAAAAAAAAAAGAAGAGCATTTTTCCTTTTTTTTTTTTTTTAATGTTTACTTATTTATTTAGAGAGACAGACAGACAGAGACAGAGAGCACTAGCAGGGGAGGGGCAGAGACAGAGGGAGACAGATTCCCAAGCAGGCTCCACTCTGGCAGCACAGAGCCTGATGTGGGGCTCAACCTGAGATCATGACCTGAACTGAAATCGAGAGTCATTTGATTAAGTTAAACAAAAGGAACTTGATTAACTGGCTGAAACACCCAGGTGCTTATTTATTGCAAAAAAATAAAATAAAATAAAAAGTGATTCTGATAGTATTCCTGAATCTTTTTTTTTTTATGTTTTATTTATTTCTGAGAGTGAGTGAAAGACAGTATGAACAGGGGAGGGTCAGAGAGAGAGGGAGATACAGAATATGAAACAGGCTCCAGGCTCTGAGCTAGCTGTCAGCACAGACCCTGATGCAGGGCTCAAACCCACGAACCGGGAGATCATGACCTGAGCAGAAGTCAGATGCTTAACTGACTGAGCCACCCAAGCGTCCCCTTATTCCTAAATCTTAAAACGCAATGCAAAAGCTGCTTGTTGAATTGGTATCTGTGACTACCTTGAAGAAGGCAGGTCAAATATATTTATCTGCTCAGTGCTTGCCCTGGATGCTGACAAAAACAAATGACTTCAGTATAAAATATTGCATACAATTCAAACCAAATAAAAATACTAAGCCAAGACATAGTAAACATATTTCCTTGCTAAGTTAGTCAAGGAAATCTGTATTGTAGTTAGGGGGATACAGAGAACATCCATGGGGTGATTATGTCAGAAAGATGAGAACTTCACACAGAGGGAGGGGAAAGAGGAAGGAGGGCAGCTACAAGCAGTACTGAGGCAGGATCAGAAGACCCAGGCAGGTCCAAGCTCTGGCTCTGCCACTGTCTCAGTGACCTCAGACATGTCCCTTTCCCTCTCTGTATTTCAATCTCCCCATTTATCCAAAAGGGGGTGGGCCCAGCTCTGATACCTGAGGATTCTGAGGGGATACTCAAGCACCCACAGCTATTTACTGACCTCTCTGTGGCACTCATCCAGCAGGCAATGAACGATCTGCTCTAACTTCAGCTGAGTTGTAAGCTGGATAAGGACTGAGCAGACACAGTAGTATTACTAACCACTCAAGGCAACCTCTGATCCACACTCTGCTTTTCATAGCCCTTCTACTCAAAGTCATTTGCTTGCATTACCAGTATAGTCTTTTCTATCTCCCCAATTAAACTATGTGTACATATCCAAATCAAAGGATTTATGCCTTCTTCACTGTTTTATATCAGTGGTTCACAGTTAGGCTGCACATTAGAACCACCCAGAAAGTTTTAAAAAAATATACAAATGCCCAACTCCCACTCTAGATCAATTCAATCATAATTTCTAGAGAAAGAACCTAAGCATCTGGATATTTTTTAAGTTACTCATGTAAGTCTATTGTGAAGCTAAGGTTGAAAACTATTATTTTATGGTATCAAGTATCACTACTATTTTCCCTGCCTCATACTTTGCTCCTTCATATACTAGAAAACAGAATTATGGGTGAGTTCCTGTGCCAATAATTCCTTAATCGCCTATACTATGTCTCAACCCCCTAACCCACCCTTCTGTACAATCATTTCTGATGCTTCTGCTGGTATGTTTGAGGAGCAGTGAAGAAGAGGCTGGCCCTGCAAGTCTGGGAAAAGCTACAAACTAGATTCAGCTGCTGCTGCAGGAAGCCTCTGGCACTTCCAAGGTAAAGAAGCATTCTGGACAACATTCACAGAAACAGAAAGAAGGCAGGCAACAAAGAGGAAATAGCGAGGAAGGAGCAAGTCCTTCTTCCCTCTCTGGCTTTGCAGTCGCTATCTAGTGCCTACCATCTCAGTAAAGTTCTTGGGGTCTGATGAAGGCTTGCAATCTATGCTGGCACCAACCAGCAGTGGATGGCTTTAGGATTTAGGTTTAGGCCCACTCAAGAGTGGCCGAAAGGAGAAGGGAAATCTCCCCATTCCTGCCAGTGGTCAGAACTTCAGATGGTACATTTGTTTTTCCACATTATCTAGACTGAGACATGGTCAGAGGTATACACAGATCATATTAACTTATGACCTGTTACAGCTGCTGAGTGTGTGGCTGGATGGTCGTGGACCCAGGAGAAGCCAAAGCAGCATCCTCTCCTTAGAGGAAACTTAGGTTTTAATCATTCCAACCTCATCTTGTTTCCTCGGCCCTCAGGGTGGGAGCTGCTTTCTGAAATTGCTACCTCTGTGAAAACTTAGTGTTTTCTTTTGCCTTCAGTTGACTAGTCAATAATTCTTTATATTAAAGTTGTCTTCCTGTTCAAATAACTTATGTGGTTTCTGTTTCCTGACTAGACCCTCACTGATACAATTCCTACTCTTTTACAAGAGTCGTCCTATCCCTGTCTTCTTTCTACTTGAGCCTTTTAAAGTTTATTTATTTTAGTAATCTCTACACCCAACACAGGTATCACCACCCCAAGATCAAGAGTCACATGCTCTTCTGGGCCAGCCTGGTTCCCCGCTCCTTCAGCGCTTTATAAGTAAACAGACACACTTCTACAGCCTCAAGCAACACCTGTGTGCAGACAACTTCCAACCACCAATGTGAAAGTAATGAAAACAGAGTCAGTACTGCCTTTGTAATAGTACTCATCAGCTCTCGTTATTTACCAGCCAATCCCTCGTTCATACTGTAAACTCTTAGAGGGCAGGAACCATGTCTTATCCATCTATGCATCCCTCATGTCTGATACAATACTTGGCACAGAGGAGGTGCCTGAATAAGAAGCACAGAATTAATGATTGACAACTAATTGAGTTTTCTTGATCTGTCTCTAAAATGAAACATGTATTTCATCAAGGTCTCAAATAACCAGAGCTGCAATTCAGGCTAATATACCCAGCTTCAAATGGTAGGTACACATAGTTTCACCTTACCTTCAATACAGAGGTCTATTACACGTCCATCTTCCACGTTGCGTAACAGCCCTTGAAGCAGAGGGAGGAGACAGGGGGGTGGTTAGTAGTTAAAAGAGAAACCCACAAAGGCACACTGCAAATTCTAGACTAATAGTAGCTTTAAGCAATGTCCCAGAGAAGTGCTATCCCCAACCCAAGTGTGGCACGGCATGAAAACTGAGTGCTTTGGAGTCTGTAACAGACCTCGGGTAAAATTCTAGTTCTGCCAGTTGTTTGCTAGGACTTCCCTTAGCCTCGGGATCATTCTCTCTCCCTTAAAGGACTGTCTTGACAGTTAAAAGCCTGAAAAGCCACTAGCAGAGAAAAAGTATCCAATATGAGTTAGCTCCCCTCCTCCCTGAAAGGGATCTTTCCAAAGGACGTCATAATTGTATTAAAAGAAGGGACCTTTTAATTCATCTCGGGCACAGGAGGGGGAAAGTATTTCAATCAGGGTCACACCCAGGTCAACAGACTCTAGTCTGGATCTGATGCTGTTCAAAGACCAGAGTGGGATCACACATTTCCCATATTCATATCCACACTTTTGCTAACTTCTTAGCTGTAGTGAAGCCAGTTACCATACAACGAATCATGTGTCTTAGAAAGGGGCCCGTTTCTTCATCATTACAACAAAACAATTTGCTAATAAGTTAAGCTGTTACATGGTAAAAAGTCTAAATTATCTTTCCAAGACCATTTCTCTAAGACCCCAAAGCAAATATACACGCTATACATGCAAAATTCATACCCAATTCCCCTTTTAATCTCACCGAAAAGCATGCTTATGAAGTGGATACAGATTCTCTGATCCTGAGCCACCAGCTGCATGACAAGGGAGGCATGCCTCAAGAGGGCATCTCGGAAACAGGAGAGCACATGCTTCTTGCGCACCAGCTTGGGGCAGATGAAAAAAGTATTCAACAGCAACCAAGTCTCAGCCATTCTGAACCCAAACAATTACAATTTCTAAATAAAATTGCAAGATGATACTGGAGGGTTGATCTAAACTATGGTAGGGTCATAATCCCTGAAAGTAGTATCATTTATACACAGGAATCTATGTGTTCATACAGAGGATTATGCATTCAAGTTCCTACTACCCTATTATTTACAGAGCACTTTAGTGCAAATCACTCATTTGCCTAACAAGTTAGTGAAGCAAGCAAAAATTGTCACCATTTTACAGATGAGAAAATTGAGGCCCAAAGACATTCCCAAGGACTCAAATCTGTCTCCAAACAGGTCTTGTGTACGGTCAGTGCCCTTTCTACTACAACAGTTCAGGAGAGTAGTTCTGGAGACCTTTCATGAGCCTTAAAGAGGCTGGTAGAGAAATGCATCGTTCCATTCAACATGGACATAAATCTTCACACTCAATTCACCTCCCTGTACAGGGAACTGGGTAGTAGTTGTGCAAAGTGCTCAAGACAGTAGCAAAAGTTAGGTTAAAAAGGGGAGCGTGTGCTGAGGACAGAGCAGAAAGGAGCTTGGGTAAAACTGACAACATCATCCTTTCAATTGGTGAGAGATGAAGCTAAAAAAAAAAAATGCATTCAATAAAAAGCGAAGTTGCATCTCTTGTTGTCTCTAAACTGGGCTGTTGCAAATCTCATGTTTTCCTTCACCAATTCCTCCTACATAATACATGAAGCTAGCAATCTAAATGAGCTATTCAAAAAAAATCTCAATGATTCTCTTTCACCTGTCAGATTAAGTCCCAGTTTGTTAGCTTGGATTCAAAATCTTGGAACTTAACCTGGCTTTTCAATCTCCCCTCCCTCAACTTCCTTCCAAACACTCTGATTACCTCCCCAAACTCATCCTTGCTAATGCCTACCTCCTGGGATAACCGACCCCCACCCCCTCTGGTCCAAATCTCACCTATCTTCTCAAGCCTAATTCAAATACGTCCTCTTCTAAAAAACCTTTCCCCAAATTCCCTCCTTATCGCAACAGCACTTGACCACAAATATGTCTATCTACTAAATTCCCAGTAGTTTTTAACATTCTCATTTTCTCCCCCACTGTCTTATTTATCTCTGTATCTCTGACTCACTGTCCAAGAATGGCAGCCTCAGAACCTCCAGCCTCAATGATAGCTCAAATGTTAGCAGCTAGCCCAGTAGTTCTCAGACTGTAGCCTGGGAACCCCTGAGGGTGCCCAAAACCCTTTCAGAGAATCCAAAAGATCAAAATTATTCTAATACTAAGATGCAATTTGTCTCTGTCACTCTTATTCTCTCACAAGTGAACAGTGGGGTTTTTCAAAGATTACATGACAGGTAATATACAACAGATTAAACGCTGAAATATTTGAGAATCCAGCTGACTTCTATGAAGCTAGACATTAAAGAGACTTGCTTAACAGGTGTAAATAAAAAATGTAAAACAAAGCTATTCTTTTCATTACCTTTCTTCTTTTGGAAAAACCTCATCATTTTTATTCAAATTACTTATGCCACAGAACTGTATGCTCAAAATCGTAGGTTTTATGTCAAGTATATTTTATAGCAACAAAACCAATTATGCTAATATGTAATGATTTACTATTATTTTTTAATTAGTATTAAAAAAATTTCCCCAACACAGTAAATATCAGTGAATACAACCCACATACAAGCTCTTTGGGTCCTCAACACTTTTTTTAAAGTACAAAGGCATCCTGAGATTTAAAATTTGAGAACCGTTGATCTAGCCCCTCCTCCCAAGGCATGAATTCCCCTTCCATGAATTTGAGAGAAAAGTGATCTCCCAAACGTTTCCCGGACGGCTCCATGGACCAAAGCTCACTACAAAGGTGGGTGGGCAGGGAGGAAGCGGGCGGCCCATTTTTCGGCCGGCTCTGCTGTTAGAAAGGTCTTCCCCTCCACCCCACGCGGCCTGGCTGTAACTTCTTCCCGGCTCGCTGCCATCACAGAGACCTAGGCAGCCCCCCCTCCTCCACACCGACACCCTAAGAAATCCGAGGCCCCTACTACGGATCCACCTGGCCCGTGGGCCGAGCCAAGGCTAAAATCCTGAAGGACTGGCGAGAGCAACAGGCGTCGGGGCAGCTACAGAGACGGGAAGGGGAGGTGGGCCTGCGTGCCAGGGAGGCCTGGAGGGAAGGGCCCAGTCCAGGCTCAGGGCCAGGCGCAAGGGCCGGTTTGGAAAGGGGACAGTGGGCTCGCCGGCGGGGTAAACTGAGGCTGGGAAAGCAGCTCTGGCCTGGTGAGGGAGCAGGCCTGGTTAGGGGGTAGATTTAACGAAGCCGAGGGGCCCAGTTTAGTTTCAGGGAAGGTGCGTCGGGTTCAAGGGAGCTGGTCTGGTGAGGGGTAAGGGGGGGCGGCCCGGCTTGGGGAGGGACATCGAGTTCGCACCGATACGCAGGGCTCCGGGAGCAGCTCCAGCACGCACGCCAGACAGAGCCGCGGGGGCACGGGCAGCAGCCAGCGCGGGTCGTGCCGGTAATGGGCCCTCGCGTAGAGCAGCGCCGGCTCCTCGTCTCTCCCGGGCCCCCGAGGGCCCGCCGCCGCCGACTCCCTCACAGCCATCTGCCGCACTGGTTCCCGCGCAGCCTGTGCGCAAGCGCACTTGAAAGAGGCCCCCACGCCGGCAACGCTGTGCGCGGGGGGAGGGGGGATGCGGGGCGGGGGGTGCAAAGTGGGGCTAACGCAGCTGCGTGAACCCAGGGCGACGCAAAGGCGCGGAGGACGTGTGGGGGGCACGAAGACTGGAGGGTATCGACAGAAACCAACGCGGCCGGCTCTTTAAGCCTGTGGGCATTCGTCTTGACCACACTGTAGATCGAAAAGTATTTGTAAAGATGGGGCGCCTGGGTGGCTTAGTCGGTTAAGCGTCCGACTTTCGCTTAGGTCATGATCTCGCGGTTCGTGGGTTCGAGCCCCTCGTCGGGCTCTGTGCTGACTGCCAGCTCAGAGCCTGGAGCCTGTTTCAGTCTGTGACTCCCTCTCTCTCTGACCCTCCCCTGCTCATGCTGTCTCTCTCTCTCTCTCTCTCCTAGAAATAAAATAAAACATTAAAAAAAAAAAAACTTTAAAAAAAAAAGAAAATGTCATTAGCTTTGAGGAAGGACAGGAAATCATCTGTTTCTACTAGTAAAAAATTAAATAGGGGAGGAGGCCTGGGTGGCTCTCCCCTGGTTCAACTCGGCTCAGGTCATGATCTCCTGGTTTGTGAGTTGGAGCCCTGCGTCAGGCTCTGCGCTCACAGCTCAGAGCCTGCAGCCTGCTTCGGATCCTGTGTCTCCCTCTCTCTCTGACCCTCCTCTGCTCATGCTTGCTCCCTCTCTCTCGGGCTCTCTCTCTCTCTCTCAAAAATAAGTAAACATTAAAAAAAATTTTTTTAATTAAATAGGGGCTCTTGGCTGACTCCGTCGGAGGAGCATGCTACTCTTGATATCAGGGTTGTGAGTTCAAGCCCCACCTTGGGTATAGAGCTTACTTAAAAATAAAATCTATTTTTTAAAAAATTAAATGATCTCAGGGATCTAAAATCTCTTAGTATTATTTTAATTTATGTGACCCTTTTCTCTCCAAGAGTGGAGATTGGTTCCTTTAGGATATTTTCTCACAGGAGCACCTGGGTGTCTCAGTCATTTAAACATATGACTTAGGCTCCGGTCATGATCTCATGGTTCGTGGGTTTGAGCCCCGCATCTGGCTCTGTGCTGACAGCTCAGAGCCTGGGCCCTGTTTCACATTCCCTGTCTCCCTCTCTCTCTGACCTTCCCCCACTGATATTTTAAAAATATGTCCTCTCATAGACATTTGCGCAGTGAGCGAGCAAAAAATGCTGCAGAAGAAATTGTTTATCGTTATCTTTACTAACAATAATAATCTATCAATCTACAGGGATTATTTAGCCCCAGGATGTCCAGCAACTGGCTACTGGTGAAAGAGGTAAGTTCAGGAGGTGTTCTCTATATTCGGAAGGCATGTGACTGAGTGCAAAAACTTACTTCCATGTCAAAATAGTTTAGAAAATAGTGGTTTATTATTCGACGTAGTGTTCTGAAGTAATGTTTGAGAAAAGTATGCATTAACATGGAAAAGTTCTCATTAAAATGCTGTGCACAAAAGATGCAGAATTATATGTACAAGTAGGTAAAATAAATAAGCAAAAAACCACTTATTCAACACAAATTATAGCAGTAATACATATTCAGTGAAGACAATGAAAGGAAAAATAATATTTTGATATTTCTTTCAGTCTATACATATTTACAACAGTAACGTACAAAAGTTTGTAAACTGCTTCTCCCAGAGAAAAACATATCGTGTACATCTTCCATGTCATTAAATATAGTCCTGTATATTTTTTAAATGTTGACAAAGAGTGTATTTTGGACAAAGTTTTGAGGCAGAAACCGTGCTAGAAGCTAGAGGATTCAAAAGTGAGCAAGAGACCTTCTTGTCCCCAAGTTCAGTCAAGGCAACAGATGAGAAAATTATTACAATGGAGTATATAATATTAGTTATCTATTGCTGTATAACAACTTATCCCATGTGATGGGTTGAAATGGTGACCTTCAAAAACATATCTCCATGTCTGCTATGCACTGAATTGTGTCCCCCAAATTTAAATATGAAGCCCTAACCCTTAAAGTGACTGTATTTGGAGATAGGGCCTTTATTTTTTTTTTTTAGTGTTTTGTTTTTTTCTGAGAGGGAGAGAGAGACAGCGTGAGCAGGGGAGGGTCAGAGAGAGAGGGAGATACAGAATCCGAAACAGACTCCAGGCTCTGAGCTAGCTGTCAGCATAGAGCCCAATGTGGGGCTCGAACCCACGAACCACGAGATCATGACGTGAGCCAAAGTCAGATGCTTAACCAACTGAGCCATCCAGGCACCCCAGAGATAGGGCCTTTAAAAGGTAATTAAGGTTAAAAGAAGTCACAAGGCGGGGGTGGGGGAGTTATAATCCCATAGGATTGGTGGCCTTACAAGAAGAGGGAGAGGGGTGCCTGGCTGGATCAGTGAGTAGAGCATGAGACTCTTGATCTCAGGGTTATGAGTTCAAGCCCCACATTGGGTGTAGAGACTACTTAGAAATAAAAAGTCTTAGGGGTGCTTGGGTGGCTCAGTTGGTTGAGCATCATCTGACTTTGGCCTCAGGCATGATCTCACCTTTCCCAAGTTTGAGCCCCACCTTGGGCTCTGTGCTGACAGCTCGGAGCCTGGAGCCTGCTTTGGATTCTGTGTCTCCCTCTCTCTCTCTGCCCCTCCCCTGCTCATCCTCTGTGTGTCTCTGTCTCTGTCTCTCTCTCTGTAAAAAAATAAAAAATCTAATAAAAAAAAAAAACGAGGGAGAGAAAGATCTCTCACTTCTCTTTTATATATATATATATATATCTGTGTGTCTCTGTCTCTGTCTCTCTCTCTGTAAAAAAATAAAAAATCTAATAAAAAAAAAAAACGAGGGAGAGAAAGATCTCTCACTTCTCTTTTATATATATATATATATATATCAAGGAGAGGCCATGTGAAGGCATAGTGAGAAGGCAACCATCTTCAAGCCAGAAAGAAAACTCTTACCAGAAACTGAATCAGCCAGAACCTTGATCTCGGACTTCTGGCCTCCAGAACTGTGAGAAAATAAATTTCTATTGTTTAAGCCTTCCCATCTGTAATATTTTGTTATAGCAGCCAGAGCAGACTTCTAAAACATCCTAATCCCCAGAATTTGTAAATGTTACCTTTTTTGGAAAACGATCTTTGAAGTTGTGATTAAGTTAAGGATCTTGAGAGGGGATTGTGCAGGAGTTTACAGTGGGTCCTAAATCCAATAACCAAGTGTCTGGGAAAGAGACACACAGAGTAAAGGAAGACGCAGTGATCGGAGTGATGGTGCTGATGGTGCCACAAGCCAACGATCGCCTGCAACCGCCAGAGGCTGGAAAGAACAGGGAAGTGATTGTCCTCTAGAGCCAGAGGGCCTTCTGACATCCCAATTTCAGACTTTGGCCCCCTGAAGTTGTTTTAAGCCATGAGGTTTGTGGTCTTTTGTTATGGTAGCTGTAGAAAATGAATATGCCCCAAGGAAACATTATCTCATAGTTTCTGTGCATCTGGAACCCAGGCACGGCTTCCGAGTTACCCTGGCTGAAAGGCTCTCATGAGGTTGTGATTTTCTCAAGACTCACTAGGGCTGAAAGATCCTGAAAGATCTGCGTCCACGCTCCCTCACGATTGGTGGCAGGAGTCAGCTCCTCAACAGCTAAGTGAGCCCACATTGGGCTGTGCACTGAGCGTGGAGCCTGCTTGGGAATTCCCCCCCCCTCCCCTTCTGTCTGTCTCCCCCACTTGCCCACTTGCACTCTCTCTCTCTAAAATAAAATAAAATTTAAACAAATAATTGGCTCCACGATGTCCCATGGATAGGCCAGGCAGAGCAACAGGTCATCATGGTTGGCAGTGCTTGAGAAGTGGAGAGGTGGGAATGTTTTTTCCATGAAGTGTGTTCATGGGCATCAGGGTCCCCGCAGGGCAGATGCCCGGTGATCATCTCCCTTCCTCGTGACCAAAAGGACTGTGAATAATAGCGTTCTGTGCAGAGCACCACCCTACGCCACAAACAGTTGAGGCTCAGTGTGAGCATCCTTCCTCGATCAGAATTAACTTAGAGTAGGGCAGGCCAGAGCCATGATAGAAACCTCAGTAAACCCTACTGTGAGGAGCTGAGAAGAGGAATGTGTTTAGGAGATGGCATTGGGTTGACCCACACTCCTCAAACCTTGAGTACCATAGAGTAGAAGTGGCTTCTACCCCACCCGCAAAGTATCCCAACCTCCGAAAGGGGACACTCAGACAACATGTGCCAAAAATGTCGGAACCCCACAGGCCCAAGTAACCAATTTTATTAGAGACTTTGAGGGTGAGCCGACCACTCTCATGCCTTCTCTTCTGTGTTCTGAGCACTCTGGGCCTGCGGCCTACTTTCTAAAGCCATGCTGGAGCAGAAAACATCTCAAATGCTTCATAAAACCAAACTTTTGGGGGGCTGGTGGTCTCCGTGGGGCTCCATTTAGGCCCTCAGGTTCCCCTTGCCCCGGTAAGTGCTCTGCCTTAGGAAGAGCAACCCCAGCACAGCAGTGACCTGGTGGCTGAAGGCCCCTCTTCAGAGAAGTATGGACTCCAGGGCTGTCCTCCCTTGCATGTCGGTCACCCACTCTGGGAAGCAGGGTAGGGTCAGGACCCCTCAGACTCAGGCTGGGGGCTGAGTGCTGAGGCTTGGCCAGGCGTGAGGACCAGGATACCTTGTTTGAAAGGGCCATGCTCAACCTCACCGTGGCAGAGGGAAGACCATCTGTGAAGCTGGAAGTGTCTGTGGGGCAGGAGGAAGGCTGCTGCTCAGCAGCTCCGCCCTCTGCAGCCTCCAGCCTCCCTCTCCTCCCATGTGGAGGCTGCTGACATTTAAGTCGAGGGGACTTTGGGGCCTCCAGGGATGTGCACTCCTTTCTCCAATGGCCGTGACCTGCCCTGGAGTATGAGGTCCTCACTCTACAGGGAGCCCCCTCTGCCGTCTGGGAGACTCCTGGCCTGACCATTTTCCTGTCCGTGTTCCTCCCACTGGAACACCGAGCCTCTCTGAAAGGCTCTTGGCCACAGCAGCTCCTAGATTGTGCTGTAGGCCTGGCGTTCCTTAGAGCCGCGGGCTTGGCTCTAGGAGGAGGCTCTTCTTGGACAGCCTGTGGTTCTCTGGCGCCTCCTGGCGGCCTGCCTCTCCCAGGCTTTCCAGAATGGATGGAAATGCCCATGGGCTCGCGCCGCTGTGGCCCACATTTCTCCAGAGCTCTGGCCTGTGTAGGAAGTTTTGAGCTTTTTCTTTCTTGGGGCTGAGCCCTCTGGGACCTCCCAGTTGACTGATGGTCTGGCCTGAAGCCATTGGCCTCACCACGCCTTGCCTGCTGTTGTTGGAACTTACAGGCCGTGTATAATCCAGGGAGGCTCACGCCAGCAAGGGGTGGTGGGCAAGGTCCTAACAAGTTAAAGAGCAAATGGGACTCCAGGATCCGCTGGGGAAGGCCCCATTTCAGGTGTGCCATCTTCCGTCGCATGAGGGACTCTAGGAGGAGTCGTTGGCTCTTTTTGAGGACTGACCACTTGGGCATGACAGTGAGGGCAATGGGAGCACCCGCCAGAGCTGTGGCAGCTTGGGGGCCTTGGCCACGTGAGATGGAGGGGCAGGCAGAGGGCAGGCCCAGGGGAGCAGCCAGAAACTGTAAGTTCTGGAGCTGCCGAGTCAGGCCAGGAGCCTTCCCTGGATCCACCTTTGTATCCCTTTGTCGGCTTCTCTGGGATTCAGGTGGGGCCTGCTGGGAGGCTACACTCACCTCCTCTCCGTGCATCTTGGCAGAGGCCATGCTCTGGCTGACCAGATGCCCCCCTTCCCCACTGGCAAGCAGGAAGAGTTGACTCGGGTCGGGGAGAGGCTTCGTCTCAGGACAGGGAGTGGAGGCCACTGCCTGTTCCTGTTCTGTGGCCCCATATTCAGAGCCTGTGAGGGCTGGGGACCCCCCACCCCCAGAAGAGTCAACTGGGAGACTGCCTTTAGCAGGAAGACTGACCTGCTCCTTGAGTCTTCCCCTTGGAACGGGAGGGCCTCCGGCCTCCTCAGCTCTGCACTTTCTCAGGCTCCCTACAGCCTGGATTCCTGCCGCATCCTCTCCAGCCTTATTCTGGTCCCCTTGCCCTTGTATCTGGGTCTCTCCATCAATTTCACTTCTTAACAGCCGCTGGCAATCTCCCCCAGGAGCCTGGGTTTCTGTACGATCGTCACCTGTGGTCCCTCTCAGGTTGCTTTTCTCTTGTGCGTGAGTGTCCGCACCATGCTCGCCTCTCATCTGCTCCTGGTTCGTCCACTCTGAACAGCTCTTTTCATTAACTTTGCTATTTATCAGCCCCTGGGACCCTCCCCTAGGTCCCTGGGTTTTTCTGCCATCCTCACTTCCAGCCTCTCTCTGGCTTCTCTTCCCCAATGTCTGATTTTCCTCCTTCTTTCCTCCAGTCTGCTCCCAATTGCTTCTCCCTGCTGAGTGGCCCTCTCCAGTTTCGTTATCGAACGGTCCCTGGTTCTTCCCAGGCCTCTGGGTCCCTACAGCATCTTCACTTTCGGCTTCTCTCTGGTTTCTCTTCTCTGGAGTCTGAATTTCTGTTCCATTCTCACCTCCTGTCTGCTCCTGGTTCTTCCGCTCTGATAAATGGGTCTTTCTATCAATAACACCTGTTAACTGGCTCTGGTTTTCTTCTCCAGCTTCCCAGGTCTCTGTGTCATCCTCACCTCCAGCTACTGTCTGACTTGTCTTCTCTGGAGCTTGGATTTCTGCACCATTCTCCTCTCCAACCTGCTCCTCTTTCTTCCATTCTACTGAATGGGTTTCTGCATTAATTTTACTTGTGAATTCTCCCCTGTTTTCAGCCTCAGATGCCTCTGTGTTTGCACCATCCTTGCCTCTAACGTATTCCTGATTCTTCCACTTGGGTGAATGAATGTTGCCGTTATTTTTACTGCTTAACTGACCCTGGTTTTCTTCCCCAAGTTCCTGGGTCTCTTTACTGTCTTCATCTTTAACACTTCTCAGATTGCTTGTCCCTAGTGCCTGATCATCTCTACTGTTCTCATCTCCAAACTGCCCCTGTTTCCTCCTCTCTGGTGGATGGGTGTCTACATGAGTTTCATGTCTTACGTGTCCCTGGTTCTCTGTCTCAGGAGCCAGGGTATTTATACTGTCCTCATCTCCATCTTTTCTCTGCTCTCTCTTCTCTGTTGCCTGAGTTTCTGCTCTGTGTTCACCTCCAATATGATCCTGGCCCCCCCAACATGGTATCTCAAATTCTCTGTCAATTTCACTTCCACTCTGGTCCTGATCTTCCCACCATGGTGCCTGGATCACAACCCAATCCTCCTCTTTTATCTCCCTAAGGTCCTTCCTTCTAGATATGTGGGTTTCCCCAGCATCCTCCCCCAGTCTCAGGCCTTGATTTCTCCACCCCACTAGAAGTTCATGTCTTAGTTGTTTCCAAATCTCTCCCCTATATGCTTGGATCTTCCCAGCTTTCTCACTTCCACCTCGATCCTGCTTCTCCCACCCTAGGGTCTGGATCTCTGTAATATTCTCACTTCCAATGCATTCCTGTTTTCCCCACCCCAGGGCCTGGGTCTCCACACCCTCCTCTCTTTTCTCTTCTCCCAGGTTCTCCCTCCCAGATACCTGGGGTCGCATAGCATTCTCACCTCCAACCTGGGCCTTGTTTCTCCTCTCTTGTGCCTGAATTTCTATGCCAGTTTCGTCTCTGATCTTGTCTTGTTTTCCCCACCCTGACACCTGGGTCTCCTTACCATTCTCACTTCCGGTCTGGCCCTGCTTCCCCAGTCCTTGGGCCTGGGTCCCTCCTTCATCCTCTCCTCTGGCCTCTTTCTTGTTCTTCTCAAATGCCTGGGTCTCCACAGCATCCCCATTTCTCCTCTTATCCTGGTTCCCCCACTCTGGCATGTGAATCTCTGTATCAGCTTCACATCTTAAATATTCCTGTTTCTCTGCTGTATGTGTCTGGGTTTCAGGAGAATTCTCACCTTCAGCCTCCCTCTTCTTTCTATTCTCTAGTTCCTGAATTTTAGCTCTATTCTCAATTCCCCTCTGGTCCTGGCTCATTGGCCCTGGTGTCAGGATATCCCCACCAGTCTTACTTATTACTACTCTCTGGCTTCTCCACTCCAGGACCTTAGTCTCTGCATCATCCTTCATCTCAATGTTCACTGGGAGCTGCCTTCCAGTTGCCTGGATGTCCCAAGCATCTTCCCTACTGCTCTCTGTCTGGTTCGCCCACCATAGAGCCTGAGTCTCTCTACTATCCTCTCTGCCTAGCACCTGGTTTTCTGTCCATAGTGCCCAGGCCTCTTGTGGGCAGCCCCAGGGCTCCCAAGGGGACACTCCCTCATGTTGGCTGGAAGGATCTGGAATGAACTCTCCAGAGTAGAAATGCAGCCTCTGAGATGAAGGGAGGTTTGAGAGAGAGGTGGTTAAAGTCATGGGTGTGAGGTGGGGCCTCTTAGGGACAACAAGCCCCAGTGGCATCAGTTCTTCCTGGGAGCAGACGAGCAGCTGCTCCGTCCCTCGGTGCATGTGCAGGGAAGGGGATAGTGGCTTGCAAATCATGTGAGACTGCTCATCACTGAGACACCAGGGTACCTGCTGTGCTTCCCAAGAACTGTCCTGAGGGAGCATACAGGTGCTTGAAAAAGGGGTGGTGCCAAAGATGGGCTCAGAAGGAGTGCGGGAATCCCAAGGTGGGTCCTGACATGAGTGCTGCCGAGAGAGCAGGTGTTGGGTCCATGATTCCTGGAGGCCCCTCTGGTACTCATACATCTTCTTTTGTGCCCATTGCTGGACATGAGCATCCAGGCCACTGAAATCTCCGGGACTCAGGAAGAATTCAGGGGTCAGCCTCAAACAAGTGTCACGTCTCATGGAGGACATGGCCCACTTCTGCGGTGGCACCTGTAGTTGAGAATGGAGAAACAAAATCCTTGCACACACACCATCTCATCTAATTCTCATAGATTAGAATTACAATCTCCATTATCCAGGTCTACAGGGAATCATTTCTTTTAGGGCATTCATTCAAGACAGGAAAAGAGTTCACGCCAGGCCAGGCACTATTCTAGATGCTGGGATTACCAGCATGAACAAGACAAGGTCCTTGGTGGGAGCTATCTTCCAGACATGGAAGACACAATAACCAAGTATACAACATATTAGATATTGAAAACTGTTTGCGTGGAAATAAAAGTGGAGTGGGTATGAGGTTAGCTCCTTTAGATAGGCTGGTCACAGAAGGCCTCTCAGAGGATGTGACATTTGACTGGAGACCTGAGTGAAACAATGGGCAACTAAGTGACATCTGAAGAAAGAGCACCTAAGGCAGAGGAGACATTAGTGCAAAGGCCCTGAGGTCAGAACAAAGCCATGTGTGTAAGAATATTAAGGAGTCCCTATGTCCAGAATGAAACAAGTGATGAAGACAGCCATGGGAGATGAGGTCAGAGAGAAATGTAGGACAGATCATGCAGGGCCTTGGACTTACGGTTAGGAGTTTGTATTTTATTCTGAGTTTGACAGAGAGTGTATCTGTAAGAGCTGTTGCAGGGTTTTGAGGGGCAAAATGCTATGATCTATTTTTTTTTTAGTTTTTTTAATGTTTTATTTCTAGGAGAGAGAGAGAGAGACAGCATGAACAGGGGAGGGTCAGAGAGAGAGGGAGTGACAGACTCTGAAACAGGCTCCAGGCTCTGAGCTGGCAGTCAGCACAGAGCCCGACGCGGGGCTCGAACCCACGAACCGCGAGATCATGACCTAAGTGAAAGTCGGACGCTTAACCCACTAAGCCACCCAGGCGCCCCTCTATGATCTATTTTTAAAAATTGGTTCTTGGGGCACCTGGGGGGCTCAGTCAGTTAAGCGTCCGACTTCGGCTCAGGTCATGATCTCATAGTCTGTGAGTTCAAGCCATGTCGGACTCTGTGCTGACAGCTCAGATCCTGGAGCCTGCTTTGGATTCTGTGTCTCCCTCTCATCATCCTCTCTCTCTCTCTCTCTCTCTCTCTCAAAAATAAATAAACATTTAAAATTTTTAATAAAAAAAATTGGTTCTTGCTCATGAGCATAATGTAAGGCCTAAGCCAGCCGTAAAAAAAAACCTACCATGCCCAAACTAGTCTATGTTACTAGGAACCAGCATAGTAATGACTGCAAACTTCTGGGCTGCAATCACGGTCTGATTCTTAATCTGGATGCCACATATGAATGTATTCAGTTTGTGAAAATTCATTGGTCTATACACCTATAATCTATGTATATGTATTATCCTTGGATTAAAATTTTAAAGGGGAAAGAGAAAGAAAGAAGATCATTTTGTTGGCTGCATGGAACATCGTCCTTGGATGGGAGAGACTGCAAGAACCAGGCAGAAGGCAGTGCCACAGTGCAGAGACATGAGGGAGCCTTTGCCCAAGGGACTGTGGGGAGGTTTCAAGAAGTGATCGGATTTGAGATATGGTTTGCAAATAGAGCCCACAGGACTTGTAGAGGGGAATGAGGGAGGGAGGGAGAGAGACTAAGGTGACTGATGGGTTTGGGGCCTGGTGATGCTCCCCCTAACTAGTCTAAGTTCCCCCATGTGATTCATCTCTGGTACACGGGGCATAGAACAGGGTCCTCATAACAAGTGAATGAGCCAATCATGGTGCCGAGGGAAGGAGGTGTGTGGGGGGCCCCCTCACCTTGGTGACCTTCCTCATGCTGGGGTGGGTCCTGGTGACCCGGTGCCAATAGTGTTGGACCTGCCAGATCAGGAAGAGGCAGATCACAAGCAGGTTGCCACAGCACCGAGGGTCCCTGCAGCTGCGATCCTCAGAAAGCGAGCCCCGCACTGGCTCCCACTCAGGGCCCTGGAATGGTCCCACCACAGCACAGGCACCCAGCAGTGGCAGCAACATGACAAAGCTTAAGTGAGCAGGTGGTGTTAGGGAGTTAGAGGGCAGGACTGGGATGGCTGACCCAGCCAGTCTGGGGTGGGGTAGTCCCTGCCACATCGCACCTCTGTCACTGAGGCTACCTCACAAAGAAGCCTCAGCCAGTTCCAGCTCCTGGACCCGCCACCAGAGCTGGCTGACATGTCCTCAGTGCTGGTAAGGACAGCATTGGAGAACTGCCCTAAAGGAATTAAGAGGGAGAGGAATCCATTTTAAATATCCCATCCTCTGGAATGAAGAGATTATACTCCCCCCATGTGTGATGGGGTGATGTAGCCTGCAGTCTGCACGATTTCTTTCTTCCTATTCAATGCTTTCGTCCATGTGTCCTTGTGACTATCCAATACCAGACATTTAATGAGCACTGTATTGAACACATGTATCCTTGTTCGACCACTCAGCATCCCTTCCTCTTTGTTCACCGTATTTTGGTTTTTGGTTGGGGGATTACTTTTCCCATCTCAGGATCAGTGTTGGTAGGAGAATAAATGCTACCCTGAAGATTGTCTTTGACCCAAAGATTACATTCAAAATATTGAATAATGGAGGAGGAAGGGACATCAGCCAATCAGATGGTCCAGGCCTTAACCCTTTAATAGCAGCTTTGTAAGTGTTACTGAGCATCCCAGGAGAGGGGCATCACCTATTTACCAATGAGCTGCGATCTGTTTCTCTAGATTAAGAACCCAATATGCCACACGATATATCCCGACTGAATGTCACCCTAGCTGATACCTGATACTCTCTCACAGAACAGAGATTCAATGTGGGAATAGGAAGCTGGGGAGGAAAAGAAAAAGAAAAGCAGCCCATGACAGCTAGGAACTGGCCCAGTTCTGTCAGTTAAGACTTAGTGTTGCTAGGAGCTGGCCTGACACTCATAGCTGGGCCTCAGTATTCTTCCGTTCAACATAAACAATTTCATAGAACGTCAACAACAGAGAAAGCCATTCTGCAATCATCGAGACAAGAGCAATACCACTCTTTAATTATGTTTGAACAGAGACAAAATCATGAACATTATTGAAACCACAAAAATCACCAAATCCCGCTTTTCCTGTCTAAAATGAGCGACTGCTAATTTTTACCATTACAGCATTAGCTCCACTTGATTCCTTCCACCTTGTTGATAAGATCATTAAGATGCCCAATCATAGAATTATTCACACTCCCTGATGACATCTAATCCAGAGCAAACCCCAGTTCCTTGAACCCTCCCCAAAATCACCTAATAGAACCCAAATCCTACATTAAATCCTTTTGAACACCCTCTTATTGAGGAGGCTTATCATTTCCCATGGTGTGCCTTCTCTCTTGATGCAGTAAGTAATAACCCTATAGGTGTGTTTCCGGTAGTACTTGGCTAGAGGGCATTTACAGTGGAATGAGACTGCTCTCACAACCAGCTCCTCTGGAATCTGTGGGCACCGTGACAGAGTTTTTTCCTAAACTCCTTTTTGATTGATTGCCAGCAAAAACCCTTAAGTGAAATGGGTACCTCCATTAGGCCAATCATAGTCCTAGAATATAGGTATCCAAAGTACCCAAGGCATCTAAACACCCTGCTCTCACAGAGCTCTCAGTGTGGTTGAAAGGTGGACACTGAATAAAGGCAAGTTTGACAGGTGCTATAAAGGGCAAATACAGGGTGTTTGTGGGTCCATCCAGCAGGGGCAGTTACCTGGTCTGGGTGATCAGAGAGGCTTCATGGAAGAGGTGATGAGCAGGAGTTAGCTAAGCAAAACAGTGGAGTACATTACAGACAACAAGGATAGATGGGTTGGAAAAACTGGAGTGTGCTCAGGGTAGAAAAAGAAGGTGGGTAGAGCTATATTTTGGGGATGGGAGTGGGGACTGGTGTAGCGGGGCCTAGTAAGCCATGGCAAGGATTTGGAGTTTTAAGCACAGAAGTATGTAGAAAATAAATTTCTAAGACAAATTGATTTTGAGCATATATCAACATCAACATTTATTAACTTACTAGCAAGGGAAAAAACAAAATACCAAGGGTGAGCTAGCTCTAAGAGGATTTGGAAATTGAGTTATTATATAATTGGGAAACAGAATTAATTATGTGAAGTGTACTGTCTCATTACTCATGGTAATAAAAACATCACGTCCCCTTCAGTCTTTACTGAGGAGACCTGGGATATGATGGTCCAAGATGCCAAGTAGGCCAAGTAAAACTGGAAATTGTTATAAAGGACATCAAAAAAGCTAGGGTGCCTGGGTGGCTCAGCTGGTTGAGCATCCAACTCTTGATTGTGGTTCAGGTCATGATCTCACAATTCATGGGATTGAGCCCCCGTTGGGCTCTGTGCTAAGACTGGGGAGCCTGTTTGGGATTCTCTCTCTCCTCTCTCTCTTCACCCTCCCCCATTCTTTCTCTCTCAAAAATGAATAATAAACATTTTTTAAAAGCACATCAAAAAAGCAAATGATAAAGACATGTCTATGACTATAAATTGAAATAATAAGGTTTAATTCCTCAACAATGGTGGCTTATATGTCTAACTAATATGGAAACATGAAACAGGATCTGAGAAGTGAACAGCAGAAGCCAAACCACAGGTTCTACCTTTTTTTAAAAAATTTTTAATTAAAAAAATTTTTTAATGTTTTATTTATTTCTGAGAGAGAGAGAGACAGTGTGAGCAGGGGAGGGTCAGAGAGAAAGGGAGATACAGAATCTGAAACAGGCTCCAGGCTCTGAGCTAGCTGTCAGCACACAGCCCGATGTGGGGCTTGAACCCACAAACCGTGAGATCATGACCTGAGCCGAAGTCAGACACTTAACTGACTGAGCCACCCAGGCGCCCCTACCTTTTTTTTTTTTTTTTTTTTTTTTAGAGGGTGGGGGAATGGGTAGGGGAAGAGGGAGTGAGAGCATCTTAAATCAGGCAGCTTGCAGGCTGATACAGGGCTTGATCTCAACAGCCTGAGATGATGACCTGAGCCAGAATCAAAAGTCAGATGCTTAATCAACTGAACAACCCAGGTATCCTGTCACAGGATCTACTCTTAAACAGGAACCATCTGTGGGTATTTCTTAATTCGGAGACAAATTTTGTTCTTCAACAAGTCATGCATAAGGTGGGGCGCCTGGGTAGCTCAGTTAAGCATCTGACTCTTGATTTTGGCTAAGGGCATGATTTCATGGTTCCTGAGATTGAGTCCCATGTTAGGCTCTGCACTGACTGCTCAGAGTCTGTTTAGGATTCTCTTTCCCTCTCTCTCTCTCTCTCTCTGACCCTCCCCCACTCACACACATACACACACACTCTCTCAAAATAAATACATAAACTTAACAAAAAGATTTGCATGAGGTGAAGTTTGATGGAGGAATTTTTGATGTAATGAATATTCCATCCTGGAGCCAGTGCAAACCCATCATGCCGCCCCATACCACGACTGGTTTCAGGCACAGCAACCAGATGTAGTGGAAGTAACCTAGGTCAATAGCCAAAATCCCAAGGTCCAGTTCTGGTTCAGCCACTGTCTCACTCTGTGACTTTGGGCAAGCAGCTTCCCTGCTCTGGACCTTAATATCTGTAAAATGAAGAGATTTTCTGCATGATTCCTAAGGGTCCTGCCAAGTCTCTAGTAGGTTTCCCAAATAGTTAACTGGAACTAGCCTATAACTGGTCTAGTTTGGGCTGATCCCAGTGGTCCTAAGATGTGCCTGGCATCATGTTGGAGAGAAATGAGTGAAGGCCATAACAATCAGGAAGGACTTCTTGGAGGTGGTGAGGCATGAGTCTATCTTTGAATAATGGAGAGTTGGAGCAGCCTAGAGAAAAGAGCAGTATGCTGGCCAAAAGAAAATGCATGTCCTATGACATCTCCAAATTCAATCTGACCGAACCTCAACTCTCACTCTCAAACCTGTTCTTCCTGAATGCCCTCCTTAAGGGATTCCATTTCTGGTAGACTCCACACTTCCCACCAAATTTTAACAAGGATATCTAAGTATGAAGGAAAACACTTAGGATTACCCATCATTATCTCCATATCGTTCCTTCACCAGCGTAGGAGAAAAAAGATGATTTTGAAAGCACAAGAATATGCTTAAAGATACGTAGTCAATGGAATGATGACAGCATTGAAACCTTTTGTTCTGGGTGTCTGTTTGTGTATGTATGTATGAATGTTTAATTTATTCTTCGTGCCAAAAATGGGTAGTACAATGATAACAAAAATAGCAAATTACTGTCCCTCGCCCAGAAATCACTTGGTTCCCCGGCGGGCGCCCTCAGAAGACGAGGTCCGCCCGCTTGCAGTGTGGCGTCACTTCCGTTTCCTGCCGCGCGCGGCCATCTTCACTCCTCCGGCGCGACTTTCCGGCGGAGGCGCGCGCTCCCGCTCTGACGTCAGCTACGCTCTCCGAGTGGCCGCCAGACCGCGGAGTCGCAGCGATGGTGAGTGCGTGCGCGTGGTGCAAGGGCTGGGAAGCGCGAGACTCCGGGTTCACTCTCTAGACTGTCCGGGCTCGGTTCACTCACTAGGCTGTCGGGGCTTAGAACGTGGCTGTCATGGTGGCCCCGCCTGGGGTTAGAGCTCCGCCGGCCGCGGAGTCCCAGCCTCCTCCCCCCCGCCCCCGAGTTAGAACTCGGACCGCCGCGGGGCCCCAGCAGCCCCGCTCGAGGTTAGAACTCGGAAAGCCTCAGGGTCCCAACAGGCTGTGGTCGGGGGGATTTTGCAGCGCTCTGTGCGTGTGGTTGGAAGCCTCCGGGGAGTGGAGGAGTCCCGGCCCAGCGTGGGAGCTAAGAGACCAGCCCACGTGGGAGTGAGTAGAAAGTTGGATGAGAAAACTTGGCTCCGTCTTTTTTGTTTCTCTTGCTGGGGATCGATCGCTAGAGGATGGTGTGGAACCCAGAATTCAACCAGCCTCCTCTACCCCGCTTCCCTGTTTGTTGATACTCAGGAGAAGGAGGTCTAGATCTCCATGGATCTGCGCCTTAGTGCCCACCGCGAGTTGCACGTGCCGGGGACTTGGCGTTTGGCGGCTGTGGTAAACGTGGAGTGATCCAGAACCCCGGCTTGGGGTTCGGGAATGGTTTCTGCGAGGCGGTAGTCTCAAATCAGAGGTCCTGGTAGCACCACGTGCGGCTTCTCTAAGCTGTTGGTGATCTCCAGCCTTTAATCAACTCCTGTAACAGCTTGGTAGTTTTGTTTGGTACTTGGGAAGGAAGAGTTTGCAAAGCACTTCACTAACATAGGGTTAATCCTTCCATCGGAACGTGGATCCCGTGGGGCATCTTCCCCCTTTCCCTCCCCCTTCCTCCTATTTTGAAGTTAGTATGTGGCTGAACCTAGAACTTGAAGCTTCTAAACCAGTGCTCATTTTACGGAATTCCACGCAAAGTTTGGGAATAGAATGGCCTCGAGTTAAACTTAACAAATTTTCCTCGGGGCACCCGAGTGGCTCGGTCGGTTAGGCATCCGACTTCAGCTCAGGTCATGAGCTCACCATTCCTGAGTTCGACCTCTGGGTTGGATTTTCTGCTGGGCTCTGTGCTGACAGCTCAGAGTCTGGAGCCTGCTTCGGATTCTGTGTCTGTCTCCTTTCCTCTCTGCCTCTTCCCCACTCGCACTCTGTCTCCCTCAAAAATAAACATCAGAAATGAAGAACAAAATTTTTCTCAACTGTAAAACGGGGATAAAGATTCACGAGAGTGTTGGGAGGATTTAAATGAGAACGCATGTTAAGCACCTAATCCTAATACATGGCACGGTTTTGATGAGCACGCCTTATTTCTTGTTAAATCAAAACCTTCAGGGTTTTGTTTGTCTCTCTGGTGTACAGGGAGACCAAATAGATAAGTTAGCTAGCAGTATGATTTCATTTATTCACTCTTTTAAATAATCCTTAAAAATTAAAAGGTGAATAAATACACAAAAAGCAAATTTCAGTTACTATTTACGAGCTAGGTAGCTTGTTTTAAAGTTGAGCCAACTTCTTATTGTTGACTGATATTAAAACAATAAGGTGAAGCCTCTGTAGTTTTTCAGGCTCCTGAATGAAGTCTTCCATTTTATGCATTTAATGTTTTGTTGAGAATTGAGAATCCTAAATTTCAGAGAGGGGTTGTTGGAGCTCCAATTTAAAGTAGATTTTTGAGGGGCGCCTGGGTGGCTCAGTTGGTTAAGTGTCCGACTTTGGCTCAGGTCATGATCTCACGGTTTGTGGGTTCGAGCCCCACGCCGGGCTTTGTGCTGACAGCCAGCTCAGAGCCTGGAGCCTGTCTTCGGATTCTGTGACTCCTTCTCTCTCTGATCCTCCCCTGCTCACGCTGTCTCTGTCTCTCTCTCAAAAATAAATAAAACATTTTTTAAAAGGGGGGGGAGGCTGTGCCCATCTCTTAAAATAATAAATAAATAAAGTAGATTTTTGAGGAGTGATTGGGATTAAAGTGTTGTTGGGTCCTTTATTGTTTAGGATGAGGGTGCCGGTGTTGTAGAGCATTAGATTTTGATAAGTCAGGGACATATATTGTGATCTCTCAGGTAGCCACCAAAAGAATGGAGATATATAATTCCAGGCCAGAAGAGGGAATAGTAGAGTGAAAGAATAATAAACCCAAAGGGAGGAAAAAAAGAAAATGAAACATATCAGTTGGGACAAATAGAAGGCACAAAGGAAGGAAGATTTGAACCTAATGTTATCAGTACTTAATATAGAAAGAGACCAAGTGCTTCAGTGAAAACAGATTAAAGTAGAATGGTAAACGTATGACAAGTTTAAAAGTGTGATGTAGCCTATATAAACATAAAAAAGCAAGTTTTAAGGTGAAAGGCATCTGTGAAGATAATGGCTAAAAAAACAAGGTGTTTGCTTCAGATTTGGTGTCTCCTTCTCTCTCAAAAATAAATAAACATTGGGACGCCTGGGTGGCTCAGTCGGTTAAGCCTCTGACTTCGGCTCAGGTAATCTCACAGCTGGTGGGTTCTAGCCCCCCACCCCCCCTTTGAGCTCTGTGCTGACAGCTCAGAGCCTGGAGCCTGTTTCGGATTCTGTGTTCCCCCTTTCTCTCTAACCCTCCCCCATTCATGTTCTGTCTCTCTCTTGTCTCTTCAAGAATAAAATTAAAACATTAAAATTTAAATAAATAAATAAACACTTTAAAAATATTTTTAAGTTGTGCCTGAATGGCTCAGTTGGTTGTGTCCTGACTTCAGCTCAGGTCATGATCTCCTGGTTTGTAAGTTCGAGCCCCATGTGGGGCTTAGTGCTGACAGCTCAGAGCCTGGAGCCTGTTTCAGATTCTGTCTCTCCTTCTCTCTTTCTGCCCCTCTCCCATTTGTGTGCTCGCTTGCTTACTCAAAAATAAAGATTTAAAAATTTTAAATAAGGTATGAATAAAATAAAAATGATATAATTACAAGAAGAAATGGACAAATATGCAGTTATATAGCATTTAAGTATATAAATGATAGATGGCAGTTCCAGAACATCAGTATAGAAAGGATTTGAACAACATCGTCAACAAACGTAATCTACTAGTCATAGTGAATCTAGTGAAAAAAAATTATAATGGAAATTTGAAAACATAACTAAACAATAGAATACCACACACCACAGCTAAAGTATTACCTGGAACTTAAAATGCTTACGTTGGAGGGAAAGGAACTATAAAAAGGTAGGAAAAGAATAAAAAGACAAAACACCAAAGAAAAGCAGAAATTACTGAAATAGCAAATAGATCTGACTTATAGGATGGACAGAATCAGACTATTTGGAAAGTCCCCTCCAGTGAGATTAATCAGGAAAATAAGCAAAACAGGTGTAAGGAGTAACAAACATGAAGGAGGTATAATCTTTGAGATGAAGTGAACAAATGCCTGAAAAAAAGGTATCAAAACCAATTTAAGTAGAAATTTAAAACAAAAAAAGAAACTAAAAATTTTTAACAGGAGGGGTGGCTGGATGACTCAGTTGGTTAAGTGTGCAACTCTTGATTTCAGCTGGGGTCATGATCTAACAGTACGAGATTGAGCCCCTCATCTCCTGAGCTGGCAGTGCAGAGCCAGTTTAGGATTCTCTTTCTGCCCCTCCACTGTGAGCTCTTTCTTTCTCTCAAAATAAATAAGCATTAAAATTTTTTTGAACTGAGAAAAACCCTATATATAGTTTTAAAAATAGCTTTATTGAGATAATTTATGTACTATAAGAAGTTCACCTGTGTGAAGTGTATACTTCAGTGGTATTTCATCTATTTACAGAGCTATACAACCATTGCTATAGAATTTTAGGACATTTTTACCATCCCTTCCGCCAAGAAACCTTATGTCCATTAGCTAACAGATATAAAATTTAAAAACCTATTTAAGTTGGTTTTATCTCAGGAATGCAAACTTGGCTTAATATTAGAAAACTGTAAAAAAAAAATAAAGGAAAAAGTCTTTTTCATCGGAGTCAGCACAAAATCTGATCGAATTCAACACCAATATGTTTAAGAATAAATTCTTTTTTTTTAATGTTTATTTTTGAGAGAGCGCACAAGTGGTGTAAGAGCAGAGAGAGAGGGAGACCCAGAATCCAAAGTAGGGTCCAGGCTCCAAGCTGTCAGCACAGAGCCTGACGTAGGGCTCGAATTTACAAACCCTGAGATCATGACCTGAGCTGCAGACAGACGCTTAGCGGACTGAGCCTCAGAAAGTCTTAATATAGTAAGAAATAAAGTGAATTTTCTTAGCCTGAAATACCTAGGAGTAAATCTAGAAGAGATTAAGCCTTTTGTAAAAATTGTAAAGCCTTGAGAAGTACCCAGTTAAGCATATATGTTTAAATTGACGGACAGATTCTGCACAGGTCCTTTTACCCAAATTGGGATTATATCAAACCTCCTTATCGGATTATCCCAGCACGTTTTTGTGGGCCTTGGAAAGATGATTCTAGATGTATGGAGAAGAGTACACCAATAATGAGCAGACCTTTCCCCACTTCTTCAGGGCACTGTAGCCCTCACTAAATTCCGCATCACCCTGGGGCCACTGCAGTCGTAGGGACCAGGCGTTTGGTGCAAGCTCACTGCCGATGTCACTTCCGGTGACGTCACCACTGCGTCACTTCCTGCTTCCCTGCGGGTGGGTCGTTTCTGTGTCCTTGCGGTGCTGTGCAGGAGACCACCGAGGCGGACGCAATGGTGAGTGCTCCCACCGGGCCGTCACCCACGGGTCACCAACGAGAGTCGGGGTGCCGCGCGCTGCGTGCCGCGGTCCAGCCTCCAAAACCGGGATAGGAGCGGGCCGCCGCGGGCGAACCGCTTGTTGCTCGCGGATGGTAACGTGGGGTGCATCCGAGTTTTATGTATAGATTCATAGATCTGTAAAAAGAGTCACGGGGAAAACAAATGAGAAGTCAATGAAAATGATTAAACTCGAGAGGTGGGGGTGAGGAAAAAGGAATGTATAAGCAGGCTCCACCCAATTCGTTCCCAACGTGGGTAATTTTGAAGCAAAGTCAATGACGTAGCATTTTATTCATAGGTGATGAAGTATGTATCAATAAAATACGGGTTTTTATCAACTGCAGTGCCATTTTAATACTCCAGGATTTAGTAGTTCCTAAATAACATTAGAATCAAAGGCTTGATCAGATTTTTTTTTTTCTTTCCTTTTGTTTTTACGCAAAAATGCTTGGTCATAGATGTTTTTGTTCTTCAAGAGGGGCAGTGATCACATGGTATCTTTTTGTGATACTGGTAGCTGTTAATGTCTGGAACCATTATCTGTGTCTGGGTTGATTAGCTTATTAATACGGGTTGGAAGATGGCTGGTTTGATTGACTCATTCCTTTAGTAGGTGGAACAGTGATACAGGAGAAACTTGTCATCTGCTACTTGGTTACCTAGTCGTACAGTCTGTATGGGAAAGGCAGGGTAAATGCTTTACTGTCTACCAGTTTTCAGAGCGTTTAGTTCACTAACACAGCTTTGACTTTGGAACCATGTAGTTGTTTTATGTATTTGAAAAGTCAAATCTTAATTTTTTTTTAAGCAAGCTGAATGCAAAGGAACTCTAATTGTATATCAAGTTGATAACCACAGGGAAAAATTAATCTGAATATCTTGAATATAGTACTCTGTATGGCCTTAGTTGCATATGTTCTAAGTTGCATATTTTGACCTTGGTGAGATTGTTGGTAGAGGTACCAACCACCAACCATTTTGTGTGTATTGTAGGGTCAGATAAGTGAGAAAATATTTTGATGGATTCTTACTGAGGACAGAGGAAGATTTGAATATTGAATGGGGAGTGGAGAGAGAGAACTTTGTGCTACAGTTCTATAAATTATGCCTTAATCTTTATTTCAGTAAATTTGGGGTGGAGTGTGGAAACCTAAATTTAAAAATTATCTCCTTGTCACTCTAGTGGATGTTGAGCCATGAGAGCCTATTTGTGATCCATCTACTATAATATTACCAAGCAAAAGAGACAAATAAAAGTATATCAGCTTTAGTGTACATCATTGGAGTCTAATTGCTAAAATTTTTTTATTCTGATACATTTTAGTTTTTCTAACTTGGGAAGAGGCAGCCATTGTCAATTACCAAGTGTCTTTCTGAGGGAGGAACAGCGAAGCTGTTGTTGATTTAAAGTATTTTATGATTTGTCTGGAACACCTTCTGGTTCAATTTGACTGATGGGTTTGATGGCTTCCCCCACTTCCCACCCCATAGACTGAGGCTGATGTGAATCCGAAGGCCTACCCCCTTGCAGATGCCCACCTCACCAAGAAACTACTGGACCTTGTTCAGCAGTCATGTAACTACAAGCAGCTTCGGAAAGGAGCCAACGAAGGTAAGGCAGCCAGAGGGGGCTTCAGGTAGAGTGATCGAGGCACTGTCTCAATCTCCAAGATTTCCAGCTTGGAAAGAGGGCTGGATACTCTGGAGACGAGTGGGAGGACTTGGGAGCAGCATTTTGGTAGTAGATGCTAAAAGGCTAAAAATGATTTTAGACCCATCAGTTGTTAACATCTACTTTCTGAGGAGAATCAGAGTCGGGACTTGAACTTGGGCAGTGCAGCTCCAGAGTCTGTGCTCTTGTCCCTACTTCAGCGGTAACACAGTGCGGTCTGTGTACTAGCACTGGGCCACAGAGGTAAGCAGTCAGGAGTAAGTGTTTAAACAGTGACGTGGGGTGCTGATTTTTTTCTTCTTAAGTTGCATGTGGTGTGAGCTTTCCAGAAATACTGCTCGTGACAGACTGGGATGGTAAAACCCCAATCCTTGATCACAGAGTTGGAGAAATGCTGTACTGCAAAGCCTGTGTGCAAGCTGTTGCGGTCAACCCAGCAAGAGGTGGTAGTGACTGGGGCGAGTACAGTCAAGAGAGGAGAGAAGTGATCTGCTTCAGGATGTGTTGTGACAGAGCTGATGGCTTTGATGTAGGGTTTGAGGAAGGCATTGAGGGTGGCTAATTGGTGATTAAGTCCCATATTGCTTCCCAAGGCCACACTATAGGACAGAGAATTGCTTGTGCTTGGGGATTTTTGCCCAGAAAGCACCTGTTTCTTTCCATTAGAAATTGCTTTTTTTGTGGCTTCCATGCCCAACTTCCCTCCCCCCCCCCCCCAATCACTTATTGGCCTCCTGTCCTTCTCTCTTCAGCCACCAAAACACTCAACAGAGGCATCTCTGAGTTCATCGTGATGGCGGCAGACGCTGAGCCTCTGGAGATCATCCTACACCTTCCGCTGCTGTGTGAGGATAAGAACGTGCCCTACGTGTTTGTGCGCTCCAAGCAGGCCCTGGGCCGGGCCTGCGGGGTCTCCAGGCCCGTCATCGCTTGTTCTGTCACCATCAAGGAAGGCTCACAGCTGAAGCAGCAGATCCAGTCCATTCAGCAGTCCATTGAAAGGCTCTTAGTCTAAACTGGTGGCCTGCGCCCCCTCCTCCCTGAGTCCTCCCCCTGGGGGGTTGTATCATAGCGTCGGTGTTAGCATGTAGTACCTCCAGCCACCTCCTTTTGTTAATAGTATAGTACTAAATCTGGGTTTTGCATTTTTGTATTATTTTACAGGTCGTTATCCATATATTAATCCCCCACCCAGCCCAATCTCCCATTCTACCCTCTCTGCCACCTTATCCTCCCTTTTGAAAAGTGAACTAATGCCAAGAACAGGCGGAGACAGAATGGTGACACCATTCAAAGGCAGGGAATTGGGGCGCCTGAGTGGCTTAGTCGGTTAAGCGTCCGACTTTCGCTTAGGTCATGATCTCGCGGTTCGTGGGTTCGAGCCCCGCGTCGGGCTCTGTGCTGACTGCCAGCTCAGAGCCTGGAGCTTGTTTCAGTCTGTGACTCCCTCTCTCTCTGACCCTCCCCTGCTCACAGTGTCTCTCTCTGTCTCCTAGAAATAAATAAAACATTTAAAAAAAAAAAAGGCAGGGAAGAGCCAGGAGAGAGCTCTGGTTCGAGTTTTCAGGCACTAACTTCCCGTCATATGCAGGACATGATGGATGTAAACACCGTTCACTTTGTATTCCTTGTGCCTGGTGTACACAGTCATTCCATACGCGTTTGCTCTCTGTGGGGATCGTGTCACGTTTGGGGAGAAAGCATGTATCCTGTGAGGTTGTTAGGTGTATGTCCAAGTGTCATGTGCTAATCTGCCCCTGCCGTTTGCCTTGGTAACGAGATGTTCCCCCTCTCCCCCCACTCCTAACCTAACCGTGCCCCTGAGGGCCGCAGGGTAGCAGCATACCAAAGCTGCAGAATTCCAGAAGCTGCCTGGTCAAGTTAGACATGGGGCGGTTGACCCAGGTCTTGAAGGAGTCCACAGTGGCAAGAAAAAGGAGGGTCATCTGATGCTGGAATGAAGAAGTCTGGGCGAGTCCTGGAGGCCTGACTGGAAGCTACAGCAGGGATGTCCTCGCTGGTGAATGGAGGTGTCTTCAGGGGACAGTCGGTACCAGCTCTGAGAGCCCTCCCCCCCCACCCCACCCCAGTTCCCTGCCACTGCGCAGGTCAGATGTATGTATTCTTTAGCACATCGGAAGGATAGTGCTAGTGTGCCATTCTTGTGAGCATCCTAATAAAGAAATATATTCATATTCCAATTTAAAGAAAGTGTGGTTCTTGATAGGTACCCAGCTAATGCCTGAAAATGAAGAACTGTTCAGCATCCTTAGACCAGTGATAGCTTCTCAAACTTTCCACCAAGAGGCTGTGAAAAAGCCATTACCTTGGGTGATTTCCAGCAGCTCAAAATGTCTTGTACTAACATGATTGTTGAGATGTCGCTCTCACTCTACAAAGGGTTTCCCCGCCTCAGCACTAGGGACGTTTTGGGCTGGATGATGTTTTAATTTTTTTAAGTTTAACTCCAGGTTACTTAACAGTGTACTAATGGTCCAGGAGTGGGCTGGCCTGTGTGCTGCAGAGTTTAGCAGCCTCTCTGGCCTTTACCCACTAGGTGTCAGCAGCGGTCTTCTCCTGCCCCCAAGACACTGCCAGCTGTTCCTGGTGGCAGCGTCACCCCTAGCTGAGAAC